>NC_141142.1:116643007-116983007 GCF_053477565.2 Lygodium microphyllum | reverse complement strand
AATCCTCCATCTAGGAACTGTAGGATTTAGATTAGAGCCCGCAGATTCACTACTTGGTTATCGATCCCTAGCATTCAAAGCCTATGATTGCTAGGGAAGAGAAGCTAGGCGTGCTCCTGCGCAGGGAGCCCTGTGATCAGGGAAGGAGATGGCAAAGCAAGGGGGTTGTGGGTGAAGCTCTCGATAAGAGCTAGTGCAAAAGGTGGGTGGGGAGGTGCAAGTGAAGCTATCGTAGAAAGATTGGTGAAGGCAGAGCTCTAATTCTTGGGAGCTACTGGGAAGCTCTTCAAGCTTTCCTAATTTGTAGTAGCTACCAAGGAATAGAAAAAGCCAGAGAACCCCACCATGGAGACTATGGAAACCAACGTAGACAACCCCGGCTATATCGAGGAGTAAAGGTCACCCTCAAAGGCCCTCTAATAATTCAGGGCATCCTTTAACCGTGATGTCCTCAGGCCATCACAGGGGAGCCCAGGAAATTTCAAGAACCACCACAACTTAAGACTTGGAAATTCTCACACTCACAAGATCTGGTTCAAGAATGAGAGCAAGGAATGTTGTGGGCTGAAAGTGTTTCATGATAAACTTAACCACCAGTTTCTATGTACCAAGGGACCACATGTGACAAGAGCCATGAAGCTCTACTACATTGCAACGTACAATCCAGCATTAGAGCAACAACCATAGTACTTCGTCAACTGAGAATCTTAGTCTAAGTCTTATTTTGGGATCATTGTTATACCCCGTAAGTTCAGGTGTGCTTGGAGGCTGAGCCCTGATGGCCAACGAATCATTTTGTACTATCTTGTATCATTGGCTTCAGTTGCCTAGCTTATGTGTCTCTCATTATCAATATAGTTTGACTTTGGAGTTTGCCTCTTGATATTTCCATCGTCTGTTTGAATTTGAGTTGCAGGTTAGCCGCTTTCATGGTTGTACATCAATAGTATCTCAATCCTTCTGCTGCAATATTTAAGCAATCGTAGGAGTTAAAGCACAAACAGGCTATCAACATGTGCAATAGAACTACAACATATAGCAAGAGCCAATTACCAATTTTCTCTCGTTTAAACCCCAATTCATTTGGCTAAGAGTCTACTACCAACCAGCACTATCAATCAGATTTGCAGTATCTGTTACTTGGATTTGTCTAAGGGCCTTGTATAAGTCGGTCACACCAGTCAATGCTAGGTGGGGAATAGTTTTAATCCTCTTGATGTGGGAGTTCTATGCTTCTACATATGCAAAAAGTTCTCATTGTTGACCTTGTCCCACATTAATCCTATTGTTTTTATATAGGGTGTAAGAGCCCTTGATCTAAAGTCTTTATTTTATAAATCCTGTTGACAACTGGAATTAGTGATTTAAGAGATTTTGAACACCGGCGAGATTTCTAATGGTCAAGAGAGGTGGCATACTATCTCAAGTGAATTTGCCCCTCAGGTCAATGTATATTTGCATCGATGATACTACTCGATATAAAACTTAAAATTTTCCTTTTCGTCAAAAGGAAAGCTTGAATGTTGTCTCTAGCCTTGGCCTGGCTACTTGCACTACTATTATCATTCATGATATAGCTTTCCTACATGGATTGTCAAAAAAGGAGCAACTTGGCAAACCTTAATAATAGAATTTATCCTAAACAATATCACCATATTTCCATAGCATAACATTATTCCATGCATGATGATTCCCTGATGCCATGATCCATCATTTCAAAGCTCTTGATGATCCAGCTTGTCTCCAAATGCAGGACTGATTGTTCTGACTGAAAGGCAAGGAATAAGTAAGAAGGCAACAAGATAGTTTTGTGTGTGTGTGTGTGTGTGTGTGTGTGTGTGTGTGAGAGAGATGAAATGAAATGAAGTGATTTATTAATGTCTGCAGAAAGCCAAATGGACCTGTGAGACCATAATGAGACCATAATGACCTATAAAAGAGAGAGAGTGAGTGAGAGCACCATTTGTATCAATGGCACACCAGTGCAGCATCGAAGAATGGGATATGCAGAACTACCTTATTCTGCTTGAGTTTCTCATCAATGTGGCCATTGAAGAGGAACAAATGCAGCAGATATTCCCCATTGTCACTACAGACCTCTAGCAATTCTCAACCGAGCTTGACTGTTCAACTTAGCTTCTGCAAGCCTTCCTCTTGTTCCAATCTCTTTGCTGCTTGCTTTAGGGATTTCTTTTGATGCCTTGGTAGCAGACCTTGACACAGGTTGGGCTCCTGAGTCTGGGCCAGACCACTGGCCCCATTGGCGTGTTGGGCTGGACGGCATTTTTGCAGCAGACAAGGCATCTGAGATAGAAGGCGGGTTTGCAGACTTCTGTATGGATGCAACCCCAGAGGCTTCTACTCGATCATCCACACCATCTGCTGTGCTTGGAAGGCCCCAGGTTCCATCTTTCTGATACTTCAAAGCATTGGCTGCTTCTTCAAAGTTCATCTGAGAGTTTTCAAATTCAGTATCACCATTCCTTATGATGTGGTCTATGCTTCCCTGTCTGCCCCTCTCCTTGGTTCTCGCAGCTGCAACATTATTTTGTGTATCCTTGTCAGTCACTCCCTCCCTCAAATCAGCTGATGTTCTTGCATTTGTGACACTTTGTAGGGACTCGTTACCACTTTGCCATGTGTTTGCCCCTTGGGATTCGTTCAACTCAAAGCCCTCCTCTGGGGACTTAACTTCGGCTTTCCAGTTCATCAAATCTCTCCCAACTCTTGATTCAACTGGCAATTCCCTGTCCATTTTCCAGTCTCTCAATTCATCTATATTGTGCTTGTTGTCGAACCACTGAGATTCAGACTTCAGAACCCAAGTTTCATGTATTTCTCTGCATTCCCCACTGGCAGCCTCAGCTTGACTGTTACTAATCTTCTCGTTCAATTGCCCTTGTTTACTTCCTTGGCTTGCCAATACTTCAATAACTGGACTTGCCTTTCCTTGAGGTCGCCTGTCAATATTTTCAGATCCTTGCTGCATAAGAATAGTCCGGCCCCATGGAGAGCCTTTAGCACCATCCAGAAAAGCATCCTTGTTTAACTCTATAGAGTGAAGGTCGTCATCATCTCCAGAGCCTTCCACTGACCCATCATCAACACTTGAACAGCTACCTTCATGATTCACATCCATCATCAAAGAATCAGTGGTATATAGCTTGTTGATCTCATTAGGATTCTCATTCTCAAGCATTTGAGGGTTGGGAAGTCTAGCATCCCTTATGTCTTTGATATCAATTCCAGCCCTTGCTGTGATCGAATCTTTATTGCCTGTTTTGCAGCTAGTTACACCATCATATGCTTCACAAGCCCTCTTTGCTTTGAGAAATGCTTCAAGCTCCGTCTGAAGTTTATCTAGAGCAGTGTTCTTTTCTTCAATTTCCAGCCTGGCTTCTGCAAGTTTCATATGGACTCTCTCCTCTCGCCAGACCTCTGCCACCTGAAGCATTTTTCTTTCTTCTTCTACCTCCTCTCTTACTTTTGCAGACTCTCTTTTCAGCTGCTCCACCTTTGCTTTGTCTTCCCCGATCTCTATTGCTAGCTCATCACAAACATCTTCCACCAGCTGTCGTGCTTTCTGCTCCCTTGCAAGATCCTGCAAAGCTTTCATTAAAGATTTTTTTGCTTCAATAAGCTCCTTAGTAACTTTCTGGTGAATAAGATCCAGTTTACGCTTTGACTTCCTCTCCTCTTCCAGCTCCTTCCTGACAGCCTGTAAAGCCATCTTTATTGCTTCTTGCTCTCGTTCTTGTCCCTTTGATTGCTCATCAGCAAGCTTCTTAGTTAAACTCTCCACAGCTTCATGGTGTAAAACCCTCTCATGAGTTAGCTCTTTTACTCGAGCTCGCGCCCCTTCTAAGTCTGCCTCTAAAGATGCCACCACTGATGCAGTAGCATTGTGCTGCTCTTCTAAAGTCCATACTCGATTCAACACCTTTAGCAACTCATTTGATGTGGTTGATCCATCACTTGTATCAGCTGGAGGGATTTTTGCATCAACAGGTACATCAGAAGCCATACTTGTTCCATTTTCCGCTTTGATCTGCATCTCATACCCCGGAAGCATTCTCATGTAGAACTTTCAGAGTACAAAATTGTGCCTTAGCAAACAATTACAGGGGAAAGCTGCATCACCTCTTGGGTATCAAGATGTGGATCTTGACAATATTGGACTGATCTTGCTCTTTCAAGTAACTTCAGCACTTGCAAATGAGTATGCTTGTTGCCTGGTGGATGCTTGCGATTGCTGTCTCCAAGCTGCAATTTTTGCCAAGGGATAAAAGAGATTTAGGGCAGAAGCCTCGCAAAATCAATTCCTCTTTGCAAATATTACCACGTGTCACTGAGAAACACTCACACACCTTGTACTGTACAGAAGGGCGCCTGGTAGCTCTCATGCTAACATGGCTTGAAGCAGGCGATGGGGCAGTTGGCAACATAACAGTATTCCGCCTTGTAGCACCACCATGAGTCTTGAGAGATTGCAGATGTGGCTGCTGCTCAACCATCTGGGGCTGTTGAGGAGACCCAATAAGAGTGCCAGTATTAGGAACTCGAGATACAGGTATCTCTTGCAGCTCCCACAAAGTGGCAGCAAGCTTGCGAGCAGAGACAGTGAAATGCCGATTCCCAGCTCGACCACCAGGGCGATTTTGCTGTTGCTGTGGAGCACTTGCCATGGAATCATAGATTGAGTTCTCAAACATCCTTTAGTCTGATCTCATTGAAACTGAGCTAGCAAGCATGAGGACATGTGAGTAAGCTACAAGTATGGCACAGTTTGAGCAGAAGATGGAATACGCTTCTTACTGCACACAAAACAAGAAAAGCTAATTTGCAACTACAATATGCTGATCATCGTAAATCACAGAGATTGTGACTCAAAGTCTATGAAACACTAAAACGATGTTCACAATGCCGACCAATGTCAATCTCTACACCTCTTTCACGCTTCTTCTTGTCTAATGATATTGCAGTCCCACTTCTTTTGCCTACCTGGTGTCCTGGCTGCGCATTTCAAATAGTGAACAGATGCCAACATGAGTTTCAATATGATAGCATTTGAGATGCGTCTTCATCGAACAACTGTATGAAGTAAAGCTAAGCCAATTGTTTCACTGACCTTTATGAATTGTGTGGATGACCAATTTTCCTGTTTGCAGATACGATCAGCAACCTAGTCCTTTATCCAGATGATAGTCTTCCTGAAAAGATGACTGCATCCATATTGATGAGGATGCAACTATAATGTAAGAGCACATACGTTCCACGAATACAATTTGAAGCAGCATATTTTTATGATCATAACCCTTCCTTTTGCACCAACCTTGGGACATGCTTGCCACCGCGACACATCCGAAGAGACAAAACTTTGAGACAGGCATGAATGCATCTCTTGGACTCTAACAATGTTATGACAACATGCAAGGAGGCTACCACTTAACGCCCTAGCCCCATTGTAGTGGGGGAGAGGGATCATAGGCACAGGCTAATGATGAGGGGTCCCGTCCAGGAGCTCATGATGTTGACACTACCACATCAGAAGTGGCAACAGTCACGATGCCGACATCACTGCACTAGGACAACATTAGCCTGTGCTGCACCTGCGATCCCTATCCCGCCACTGCAACAGGATAAACATGTGTGCTATTACACCTGCGATTGCCGGTGCCTCACTGCAACAGGCCGCTAGGCATATGATAGCTCCCTTGTAGGAACGTATGATGTTGTTGACAGTACTACTACGTGGAAATAACCATAGAGCTGCACGTTAGCAGTTATTCAGAAGCACAGAAATACTTATTCAACCTGCCATGCTGCCGCTTCTGCTTCTCCGGACTCTCTTTCTTTTCTTCTTCTTCCTCTTCTTCTTCTACTACTTGCAGCGTTTCACGAAATGGCTGATGATGACCTATAAACGGGATGGTCATGGTGGATGCCGAGACGAAGAAGGGAGCAGGAAGAGGGAGAGGAGGCGTAGGCGGAGCTGCCGACATGGCTAGGGACTCACACACGCGCTCGTAGCTCCAAACTCCCAGGAATGGATACCTTTTTTCTGAGACTGTCGACCATAATCTTGATGATGCGTTATCGTCGTCGTCATACAATCAAATCTTGCACGTATCTTGTCCTCATAGCCTCGCACAGTCTTTTAGTTGTTCACCATCACATCACGTAGCCCAACGCCGTCGTTTCAATATATTTCATAGTCGCATGAGAATAATAATCATTATCATTATTATATATATTATATATCTATAAATAAACACACACACACACACACACACACAAGGTGCTCTACGCCTAGTTCGTATTAAGAGCAAATTTGTGAAGCAAAATGCGCTTAGCAACATTCTTCATGGTAAGAGTTGTTGTTGGCCTTTCAATCTTTCTAAACTTTCTTTTACTTGAAACTAATATACGCAAATCACTTAAAGCTCGTCTCTCAAAGAGGAAATGAAATGAAATAGAAAATATAGTTTCAGTCACCTGAAGTAGAAGAAGGTGCGCAAATCTCTTTTCCATTGGATACAATAATGCCAATGTGTGATCTGTGCACCCTAACCAAGCACAGAAGATCCATGAACGCTCCCAACGTCGCAAGATACCAAAGAATGCATTTTCTGAATCAAGAATACTTCCAATGGGGCCAAAACATAGATATCAAATTTCCAAGGAAACTTGATATAATGCATCATGTAGAAACAAAACTTGGTACAATCTTTGTGCGAGATTTATGCAGTATATCAAGTACACCAAACTATTAACATAATATCTAAGAATCTTATTGTACTTAATCAAGTGAAACTACATATTATAACATATCTCTACTCAAACTTGATGCATTGCATCAAATTGGATGAGATATTGATAAAAATCAATATAATCCATCAAGTTGTCTTTAAGAAGTTAGAAGTTTCTCAAAACCTTGATGTAGTACATCAAGTTCTCTATAGTCGTAGAAATTTTTCTTTCTTAAGTGATCAAACATGTTTATTATATTCATTATAATTTGATGCATTGCATCAAGTTGACCTACTTTTATCAATCATTATTCTTAATCAAGTTGTTATCTAAATAGAAGGTCTATAAGATCCAACTATCTATATATCTTACAACTCAATTTCTTGCTTGAAAACTTTTGATAATTTATCATTTCAACAAGACGAATATTTTTGGAATATTTTAGCACTAGCCAAAAATCACTTACATTGGCATTTTTACTTGTTGTTACAAGGTTTATGCTAGATTTATGTGGTTTAGTCTTGCTCCTTCTATAATGCTCCTCTACTCTAGCTTGTTGATCTCTTGCTTGCAAATGAGAGGAATGAAGTATGCATTCCTTCTTATAAACAAACAGTTCCCAACTTAGCAAGTCCCTAATCCTAGGGTACCTTTACATCGAGCCCTATGCCTAACCTAACCCTAAACCCCCTTACCTCAACTACTCTCCTCGTAAAATACCATTGGGCCTATTATTTCACTCTACTTACTAGAATCTACACTATATCTTTTCTCTTGTATGAATGGATACTTTGTCTTTTGATTCATGATGGATCTAATGCTCCATCTTTTGAAATTTACTTTAAGGCACATTGTGAAGTTATGCCAACAACAACAAGGAGGTTGCATCTTGCATATAACTTTACTATAGGACTAAAGTATATACCACCTACAAGCAAGCTATGCTTCAAAATGCAAACAAGTTTGTTAGATGTCCACATTTCACTAGATTGTGGAAGTTGTTCTTTAAGTAATGTATTAATCCCAAGGAAAGTCAGAGTGGAAGTATGTAGCATCTGTGCAAATTTGAAAGCTCAACAAAAGAATGCAAGGGATGATGAGGAGCTTGTGATGGCAAAGGAAGCACTACAGATTCATTGGGAAGAGCAATCAACTAAGAGAAAAAAAGCCATGCACCATAGGTGTAAGTGTTTTGCTATACTAGAAAGATATATTGGACTTATCATTGATCGTGTGGACTAGAAAAAGCCATGTTTCCCTCATTTTTCTTGTCTTCCAAAGGATGTGAGTGAATAAACTCATGTACAAGTGCATTTAGTGGGATACCTTGTATACCATAGAAGAGTTTACCCTAGAGTGTTCTTTACTCATCCAAATGTTCATAATGATCCTAACCTTACGATCACAATTTTGAACATTATATTCTCTAAATGGGAGGGTACTTTACCACATGCTCTTTTATTTGCAGTCGGATAACACAACAAGAGAGAACAAAAATCAGACAGTTTGGGGCTACCTCGATATACTTGTACACATGGGGATATTTCAAAAAGTAAAAGTGAAAATTTTTATGGTGGATCATACACATGATCATATTGATCAAATGGTCAACATATTTGTCAAGCAACTATCTCAAGATAATGCTTTTAGCTTGTGTGAAATGATATGTATCATACATAAATACTTATATACCAAAACCAATTGTCATGCATCTAAGAGAAACATATAACTTCAAGATTTTTGCATATGGCTCAAAGGAGAAAAAGAAAATCTTTGCACAAGTTAAATGACCTTAGCTTCCGACATACACTTCTAATAAAGAGGAAAAAGGAAGGTGGTAGAGTACATCTATATGGATAGCAATTCTCTTTCAATAAGGAGTGGTTGCCTTCAAGGGGACTTAAGTTCTTGAGATATATCCTAGATACTATAATGCTTGCAGTATAACAAGAACCCTTGGATTCCATCAAAGAAGGCAAAGAAGTATCCAAGAAGGGATGAGAGATTGATCATGCCAGACGTATATAAGAACAAAGGTAGTTAATTGAAAAAGTATGGAAGTATGTAGGCACAAAGATGTGACTTGGTGGAAAAAAATTTCCAAGACCAATAGAAAATACTTACAAAAATACAAAATGACAATTGGCATCTATCAAAACCTTTCACATGGCTTAAAAGTTTGAGTACTACAAATCCTCTTGCTAGAAGCAATGTACAAATGCCAAAGGATATCCAAAAGATCTTACATCCTAAGGAGTGAGAAATGTATATTAGTAGTAGTAGATCAAGAACAATAAGAGAGAAGCTACAAGAAATATGGTAGGATGGGTGATATTAATAATATTAAGATAGGCTCACTTGTGGCAACATTGGATGAGAATGATGAGATGGGTCATCTATTTTGGATAGCAAAAGTTTTGAAAGTTAAGAAGGATGATACTTTAGATAAGATATGCTCCATAGAATTATACATGTTTCAAACAAAGCATAAGGATGCACTTGTAGGTCAATACACACTAGCCATGGACTCTATAAGACTTTGCAATAAAAAGAAAGCAAGCAAAGTCAAGCCAGTGCACAAGCATATTGCAACTTGATGAGGTGGATATATTAGTATATGAAATTTCCCTTACAACAACTAAACATCTTAGGAAGTCAATGATTGCAATTCTTAAAGAGAAAATTCTTAGTTTGCAGAATGACGACGATGATGATGATGATCTGATGAACCTAGGAAAACAATACATACTAGAAGTAGAGCTAAAAACTTGGAAAAGAAAGGTCAACATTTAGATGAAAGAAATGCTCTTATTGATAGTAGAGAAGAGGATGCGACATCTAGTTCAAAAGGTGAATGGGTAGAAGGTAGTGATATCGATAGTGCAACACAAGAGGAAGATGAAGAAGAGTGAATGCCTTAAAACAATGAAATTTATCCATGTTTCTTTTACCACTTCTTTTTGAAATATCTATCATTTTTTCAATTGGTATAAATTTAATAAATATTTTAAAATCTCACCAACATGTGTACATAGAGTCTTAGTGTGAATAGTAAGTTTTATATGGATAAAATTTGTGTACTTTTCTTACGGTCCCCTTTTAATTTTTCTTTCAAAATCTAGGTACTTTTCAAGATGACAAATATGATACTATTAAAAATTTTAAGCCATTTTTATATCATTTGTTTAAAATATTGATGTAAAAAAGTGTGTTTTTGAATAATAATCATATAAAAATAGTAAATTTTTATGAAATCTTTGAAAAGATTCCAAATGTTTCTCCTAAGAAAAATTATTATTCAAAACGTTTGCAAGTGTGTTTTTATGAAGAGTCTATTTCATGCCTCATTTTGAATGGAGACATTAACTCATCTATGTTAGCAATCCGTAAATCTAGCAACTAATATTTTTAATGATGCTACTTTATTATTCAAAATAAACACTTGCTCAACATATTTCCCAATGGACAATGTGTTTGTCTCACTTTTTGATCCCCTTGAATCACACCCCTCTTTCTTCAACATGCTATCTACCAATCACCTTATTTCATGCACTCCTCTACTACATCTTTCAATTCATAGTGCAACTCACTAATAATCCTAGGGAGGCAAAGATGTGCACTCCTTATCTTCTACTGCAAAACATCATGTAGGCATATAGATTACATCTGTATTTCTTTCGAAAACATTATATGACTTGGCCAATATGACCTATCAATTTCTCTACCTTTGCTTCAAATTTTCAAAAATCCCAAGATCAAGAAGAACTACTCATCATCTACATAGTTCTTCAATGCTTAGAGATGTGCTTCTCACTTGCCTCATTTATTGGGTGTGGGTATGTCAACCCTTTCCAATGCCATAAAAGACTTGGACCTAAGAGACATGGAAACTCTTGGTACAACAACACATTAACCTCTAGATGACTTTGATTGCAAAAAAACCACTTAGTCAAAAGTTATCTGTTGCATACTGGCATTAGAAACTACTTATCTTATATCATCACAATCATGGAATGTGACCACATTTTCCCTTGGCAAGTGCACATGCAAATGTATGATATCTCACTTCTCGTCGTGCAATTGGTATTCAAAAATCCCTCAACATGCCTCAAATGCAAAAGCATATCAAGCATCAAAGTACATATGTATCTCATCAATAGTTTCAATTGCTCCAAAACCATTTGTTGCAATCGACAGATTCCATCTTATAGATCAAAACCTTACTATCACATTGTTATGCCCTTCATACACATATTTAAAAAGGTATTTAATAGCCAAAATGTTAGAACACACCTCCACATTAATGTGCACTTTGTATCTTTTGGACAAGTAAGGATTGTAAGGCACAAGCCAATGGTTGTCAAGGTAGGCAACTCTAACCAAACCCCATCTTCCATCATGTCTTCTCATATAAACTAGGTAACCATGATAATCTTCTACCTTGGAATTTGCATAGATGTGTGGGTAATGCCTCAAGCATTTGCCATTCATCATGGATGGAATGTTTGTTCCAAGATGGCTACATGGGCCATGCATGTTGCAAGCAACAACTATCTAAAAAACTAGATGAATTTTTCTTGGTCTAGAAGCTTTGCACAAACCATCCTATCATAGTGATCAACATTCTTTGGCTTGAAAGCACCACACAATATTAGGAGTGCATGTGAGTGTGGCAAGCCTCATTTCTAGAACTCAACTACAGTCACATAGGTAGCAATCATGTTCTTTACCAATGTTTCTGGCATCATATCCTTATGTTTTTGAAAGAAGACTCTAGTGGTCAAGTTTGGCATATCATGCACTGTTTGACCAAGTAACAAAGCATTCTTAATATCTACCCACCTTGGATTGCATGTGAAGGTAAAGAAGAGATCAAGTTTACCCCTACTATGAACTATGGCCATAGTATATTTATATAGTTGAGACATGTTCCAAGGGCCTCCTACAAATAAGGATGGAAGAAGAATGTGCTTACCAATAATTTTCCTATAAGGAATATCTTGTCTATCATTAGAAGTAGTTGTATTGGTAAGGCCCAAATAAACCTTAGCACATGAAGTGGATTTATTAAGATGGCACCATGTTAACCTACAATGTTCGCTACTGCAATATGCATCCACCACAAATTGTTGTAGTAGTCTTCCACCTTATAGCATGTATGAAACAATGTCATTTTGGCACATGAAGATAGGCATAGTACTCCATTAGTCTAACACAATTTTTGTCTTGTTCTGGAGGTATACTATCATCCACTATGGAGTGAGGGATTTTCAAGTGCCACCCATCTTCTCCATTTGGAAACAAAAGAACATATAACAACAACATATAGCTTTGATACAAGTTCAACATAATGACACATATGTTGTTTGTTACATTCCTAAGCCTATGCCAAATGCATAACCAAACTGCATTATTGTATGAAGAATTATAGCAAACTATTGTAGGCATTGCAGCAAACTACCCTACTACTTTAGGAAATAAGCACATAAATTAAAGATAACATTATGGAACATGAGAAAAAAACTACACAATGTTCATTATAGCATTAGAGAGACAAGAAATAGAGAATAATATAGAAATAATACCCAAAAATAGAGCATGAAACAGGGTGCAAACTATGAGTGCATGTTGTCATTATCAAATATCATAATCTCATATAGCATGATCAACAAAACAAAGTGTAATCATCTCTCTTTAGGCCATGACTATTCTAACTACATAAAACTACTAATCATATGATTTCTAAAATTTATTCACATGAGAAACTAAATGAACCATCCAAGACTAAGGTAAAGAGACTAAGCCTAATACCCTTAGCTATAGATGAACGCATTATTTGAAATTTAGACAAATCTAGAGAGAGATGGTTTTACTTTACCCAAAGCATTGTGCTTCAAAGTGAGCCATACCTAAAATTTATGAATATAGCCTCTTTAGTAGGATGTTCATATGGTTGCATAACCCACTCTAAAGATAGCCATCAAAACCAAAGCTATACATGTATACTGATGAGATACAAAACCCAATGATAGTCATTTCCCAAGCATTTTAGGAGCTAGAGTGCACATGTACACCATGAGGAATCAAAAAGCAAACCTGTATGACATTACTCATTCCTACGTACCTCATGAACAACCAAAGTTACAACATCCACATCTTATATATTTTTAAAAGTTAGATTCATTATCTTCACTTTCTAATTAATATCCATCAAAATCTCATCTATATCTAATTTAGAACCATCAAAAGTATGTATTTCTTCACTATGTTCGACTAGTTTAACACTTTGCAAGGTAGAAAGTATCTTAACCAATTTATGATACTCTTTCTACAATACATCCATCTTCTCTTGCAAGTTTTCCTTCTCATTAATAAATGACTCTAAATTTTCTAATACAAACCATTGTTGAATAAGAGCATAAGGACAAGAAATAACTTATAACATCCCACCAACAATACACTTTTGTCTAAGGCAACTATAACTTACTAGTACATGCATCATTTGCATGATGAAGGCTTGAAGAAAATCCCTAAATTGACTTATGATATCTTCCAAAATAGCATTAAATGACTAGTTCTGAGAATAGTAGTTCAAAATGAGAAAAGACCACACTTCCCACAATAGAATTGTAGTAATGTTTTGAAAACTTTGCACTTCTTATGGTAGGGCTATAAGTTGTTTTTATAAATCCAAGTCAGTAAATTCAATTTTCACCACCAATGTGTTAACAAACTAAGGACAATTAATTATTTGAAAGTCTTGACAGTTGTTCCCACCAAACTTCTTACATAGTACATAAATATCCATTGAGTCTTGTAATCCTACTTACGGGATTACATTGGTCACTTGAAGGAAATCGAATTTCGCTTCATGTTGAACTTGTGAATTATTCTTGGGATCATCACAATCTAATTGAGTTAATCTCCTCAATCTAGAACCCTTTATCAAAAAGTTTGATAATGTCTCCTTGCATGATCGATAAATTGGGAGTATCCTGTCCCACCTATTTTGTAATCTCAACATGCCAAGGCTGGAAACCTATCAAGTAGAATGATCTCCACAATATATCATAGAGAATAAAGATGTAGAACCATGACTGAATAAGTAGATCACTACTCCAAGGGAAAAGAGTAGTCATATTGATCGCTTTAGCATATATATCATAATCTTCCATGACTTCAATCTACATTAGATCATTCACAAAATCTTTTTGAGCATCAATCCAAACTAGGAAAACCTATGTTTACTTATTTTGAGGTTTTTGAAAGTGTTGATCTTCAAGTTGCTATTGTACTTGTTGTTTTTTAGCTTGCAGTAGCACTTCTTGCTATTGTAGAAATTGTAGGAATTTATATTGCTATTGCAAGAACTATAGGAATGCAAGTTGCTGCTCTATAGGAATTGTACAAATATAGATTGCTCTTCTAGGACCTATAGAAATGCATGTTACTATTGCAAAAATTGTAGGACTGCCAGTTCTCACATGTCTTCTTGCAAAAATGTAGATCCTTGTAGTCCATCTTATAATCTTGACATTTTAAACAAACTAGAAAGCTCCTTAATTATTGAAATCTCCTTCAAACTTGAAAATTTACTTTGCAAGTAAAGGACCTAAAACTTTTTTTATACAAAAAACTATAACATTCTTTTGCTATTAGAATCTAGATGATTCAAAATCATCATTGTATTGCTCTAAAATTGATCAATATGAACAACATCAACAACCATTCTCCTATTATAAGATGAATTGTATTAATATCCACTATAGGCATCTGCATACTTCAAGTCACTCCAACTTTAGTGATAAATTGATTAGAGTTCTCAAATATTAATGAATATTGGTCTAAACTAAAACATCAACAACATCATCAATTGATGCATACAAATCCTCAATAATAACATCCTGACTTGAAATATGAGAAAATGCTAACTACTATGTAAATAAGAAATTTCATTATTCTTGTGCAAAACAAATCCCTCAAGAGTATTAATAACCTCAACATAGTGAGAACCTTCCAAATCCATTACATTATTCATTTCAAGAAACCTCTTATTGTAGCAATATTTTCTCTTTCTAAAGACGATTAGTGACACATAAAGCTTCAATACAATTTTTGTTGCATTCCTTTCCTTTTCAAGCTTTGAAGAAAGCCATTGAATCATCTCAATTGGAGATTGATTCATAGAACAAGCCTCATGAAAAACTTCAAGAAAATCATACAAACTAACTAGATTCTACAATTCTTGCATTTAGCTAACTCTTGCAATGGAAATGTAGTGCCAATCATGTAATCTTGCAATCTCCACATAGAGGAACACTAACTTATTCTTCTAATTGAATAATGCAATGACCTAAAATAGTATCTTGCATGCTAGATCCATGGCTATCTTGAACGAATACATCCAAAGATGGTGCATTTTGCAATATAAGTAGTGGCACTTCAAGTGCTTACAAAGCCTCTTCACTAAATGTGCAACTTACTAGTTGCTTTATCTTTCTCAAAAGAAATAAAAGAACCAATAAAAATTCATGATAATATATGCATTGAGAAAATTATAATGCTCAAGTTTGTAATCCATGAGAATAGCATCTTCTTGAATGCATAATTTATCCTCTTAATCACTTGATATATTATCTTCCTTGTTGACAATTTCATTCCTTCTTTTGTCTTAAGTAAAGTTGATTGGAGATTGATTATAATAGTTTACAAGATACCAAAATATGGAAAATACCATCAAGTTTTTAATGTAAGGCATGTGATGCTCCACTCTCTCATTGGTAAGCTCCTTTGTTGGGTTTGGGACACTTGAGGATCTTTGGCTTCTTCAACTCTTATTCTCGCTTCCTTTGTTTGCATCAACCTTCGATAATACCATGGGTAAAGAGCACCAATCATCATCCTCATCACTTAAACTTGAATTTGAATACAAATTCAAAACATCTTCATATTTTTCCTTGAGCTTTTCAATTTCTCTAAGTAATTTTCTAACGTGCTTAACACTTGAGCAAGACCTAACTTTCTTGCCTTTATGATCATCATGCCATTCATAAGCATCATCAAGAAAATTATTTAAAAAATTAACTCTCCCCATGTTTTACCCATGTTGGAACCTTAATCCTTCTTTGTTGTTGAAAATAACTTCTTGCATATACCATTGAACTCCTTGAAAAAACCCTATAGAAATACTTGTATCTTTTTCGTTCTTCACAAGGCACATATACATAAGGAAAACATTTTGAGGTATACCCATGCTTTGTCTTCTTGGATTTTTCTATTGTATTGAACTCAAAGGTTACATAAACCTCGATGCTTGCTAGGCTTTGCAAAATAAATTTGCTTCCATATGCAGTCTCTCCAAAACATATTGATGAGTGTATTGCATTAAAAACCATCCATAGAAATCATGATCATAAAGAAAACTGAGGTACATACCTTCAAGTACTTGTGAACAAGTAAAAAATTTATCCTTATCTTCTTCTTTCCAAGTTTTCCACTCAACATTGCACATATTCTTTCCACAATGCATTGAGCTATAATATGAGTAGTTGGGAGGTAGCACCATTAGCTAGAAGGCATATTATTTTTGTAGCCAACAATAGCATCATAAGGCGTAGGGATACAAGTTGTTGTTTTTTGCCTTTTTCTTCCCCTTCTTTTTAGATCTTCCTTCTACATCTTCTTTTCCATCATCATGCTTGCAAGATGCCATCTTCAATCTTCCACCTCTACTCCTCCAAGTTCCTTTTTGTAGGCATGAGTCACCATTTCTTTTTCTTCTATAGAAGGACATGTCGACTTTGGAAAGGAAAGAATTGTTGTTATGTGAATAGCTGCTAACAAGGCTAGACAAATAAGAACCTTCCTCATTCAAAATTCTTGAACAAGAAAACCAAATTCTCAAGGAAAATATGATTATTTAGGCAATCCATCAAACTAGTCCAACATTGCATTCCTTCCATTGCACTAATTTGGGCTTCCTATAGAGTAGGAAAAAAGGTTCTCCTTCCTCTTCTCGATTATTCCTGTAAGGATAATCCATTCTGAAAACTCTATGTTTGAAAATCTATCATGTTCCTCATCTAAGAATGAAGATTCTCCTACTTCTTCTCCTTCATTTTGTAGTGATTATTGATGTTGTTGTTGCCTTGCCCATAATTCTATCAATTCTATGGAATCAATTGCTTCAAGATTTGTAGGAAATTCAAAATTTTGCCATGAAATATGGTCATTTTTGTTGGACTTTTGAGCTAGATATACAAGCTAGCAATGATAGGATTGCTAAAGTGTTACAACCCTAAGTTTATGGCAAACGCATAACGGGACCGCATTGTTGTATGAAGAATTACAAAAAACTTTTGTAGGCATTGTAGCAAACTACCCTCGAGGAATAAGCTAATAACAACTTTAGGGAGCAAGCACATAAATTAAAGATAACATAATGGAACATGAGAAGAAACGACATAATGTTCATGATGACAGCATTAGAGAGACAAGAAATAGAGAATGTTATTGAAAGAATACATAGAATAGAGAATGTTGTTGAAAGGATACATAGAAATAGACATGAACAAGTCGCAAACTATCAAGCATGTTTTCATCATCAAATCTCATAATCTCATGAAATGTAATTACCAAATAGAGAATAATCATGTCTCTTCAAGACGCACCTATTCTAACTACATAAAATTACTAATCATATGACTTCTAAAGTCCATTCACATGGGAAAATAAATGGACTATCCAAGACTCAAGTAAAGAGACTAAGGTTAATACAAAGTACTAATGTCATAACTAGTTATGATGTCTAAAGCATTGGCCATCATCGTTCCTCTTATAAAGGTTAATGTCACTGTGCTGCAAGTTGTCATCATTACCTTCACCCATGACCTCTTGATGTTTGTACATCCCTATGTAATTGTCATCCTTATCTCTATTGTGGGATTTTCTAGAATTCTCTCTCCAAATATTTGAAAGGTTCTAGTGTAAACATTGCTAGTATGCATCATTCCTTCATAAGGAACATGATATGCCATAATCAAGGTTATGCATTACTGACATCCTACTTTGAAGTTCATGCTCAGTATCATAAACATACCTTCGACTTGCACAATAGTGAGCATAAGGTACCATTGATCCAATATGATGATAAATAGATCCATGCACTCAAAAGGTTTATCCATTTCCACCACCAAGCAATGACTCATCTACCTCAACACCTAACTATACAAAAGCAAGGGTAGCATTGTAGTCATGTATGTGTTTCTCACACTCCTTATTCTCATGGTTATAGCCAACTAAGAAACCATGCAAGGGATCAAACAGTTCTCGAAGGGGATTCAATGAAACCTTCCCATTCTGCAATGGCCCTTTTTCATTATCAATCCCCAAACAATAGTAGATTCAGAAATCCAAACCTTTGCATGACACTAAGAGCATAGCTTGTTCATTTGTGCAAGATTGTGTAATCTAAGGTCATGGTAACACAACACATGCATCGTAGGATGTACTTCCATTTGTAGTATCTCATGAAGAAGGAAAAGTGCTCCTCCATTATTAAGATAAACAATTGGTTTTGGCATATGCTTGTATCAAATCGTATTTGAGAAATGTAGAAGCCTATGTATTGCACTTCCTCTATTAGACCTGCACACATAGGTTCAAAGAACAATGCAAGATTATGAGCTCCATGAGGCTTTCCATTTCCAAGTATGGAGGGTACTATGAAAACTTGATTTAGTGTATACAATGCAAGATGTGCAGCATTAAAATCATCA
The DNA here is from genome assembly GCF_053477565.2 of Lygodium microphyllum. Taxonomy (NCBI): domain Eukaryota; kingdom Viridiplantae; phylum Streptophyta; class Polypodiopsida; order Schizaeales; family Lygodiaceae; genus Lygodium; species Lygodium microphyllum. The sequence goes on along the minus strand of NC_141142.1, from coordinate 116,964,480 downwards.
AACCTAGCATTTTGATTTGTACCTTGCAATGAAGAAAGACATGATTGGAAGCTTCATAGTTGAGGTTTGTCTTCAACTAACTCTTGTTGAGTTTAACCATACTCTACACAACTATAGAGTTGGCTCCCTTGATAATGGATGTTAAGTTGATGCCACGCTTTAAGAACAATATTATTGAGGGATGTGAACAAAATATATGCAAATCTAAAATGAGAAAGAGAAAAAGATTTGTACATGCATGCATTCATGGGGGGGAATCTTGTACAAGGAGAGAGATGTGTATATAAGTATGCAAATACATATTTACATATATAACCATACTGTAGGAACACACACACACACACACAAGTATGCATCTAAATATATATATATGTATGCATATATAACCATACACTACATACATATGAGAGAGAGAGAGAGAGAGAGAGAGAGAGGGAACTATCTTGAACACTCCAATAATTCATGCAAATAAAAGAAGTTAGAAATGAAAAAAAGCCATAATTAAATATGAAAGGATAAATTACAAAAATAATAAAAATTTAACAAATAATAGTCAAGTAAAAGCATCCCCAAAGTTTACCCTTCAAATAAAAAGCTAATGTGGAAATCTAGATGGCCTATCAATCATGTTACTATTAGGAGCAATAGAATGGCCATTATGAATGATGCCAGGCATACCATTACCGAATATCCTAGTAGCTTTACCATTCTTAATTGTTACAGTAAATGCATGTAAATGCCGTAGATGCAACCTAAGATTCACAACCTCAATCGCACAAATTTATCAAGTTGATGCTTCAAAGATTGGGGCAGCAACCTGCAACCCGTAGGGCACACTATTGATCCTTGAGATCCACCCTATAGTAAGCCCCACATCTCACCATGCACCTTGCTAGTGTCCCTTTGTATGTTAGAAGTGGCATCTAGCCAGCCTTGAAGTGCAACATCAACTCTAGACCAATAATTGACTTGTTGTGCCATATATCGGAGATGAGTTGCATTGCTTTAGCCCATACAACATTGCTCAACCTATTGCTACAAGCATCAAATCTCATGCATGAGGATATGATCCACTCACCACACTTGTGTTATTGCAAAATGCAGTCAAAGCTCTGTTAATTGCTATGTGTAGAAATTACATGGTGCAGTGGATAGAATCTGACCAAGGAGTAAAGAATATACAACAAATACGAGAGGAAGAGAAATTGCTTCAATTTCAAATGAACTAATACAAATATGAATCTGTCCACCTGTGTAGTTCCACTATGAAGCTTAGATGGTGATCCAAATAGATGATAGATGAAGAGCTTAAGGCTAGTTGGAAGAACTTTGACTGGGTGAAAGATAAAATGATGATGGCTTTGGAGGGATCTTCCTTTTATAGCTTAGAAAGCTCGCGAGTCAGCCTATCCACGACCATATTATGAACCTTTCCTAGTCAGTGAGAGGAAATATTTCCTTTACTATTGTTGCCCTCAAACCCTCATCACAGGGAGGCCTTTGGCCCCCTTAAGACCCCCTAGCCAAGGGCCATGGAAAGGGGTCCTTGATAACTCCCACAGCCTACAACTTGATACATTGTGCCTTGAGTTGCTATACCAACATAGCTACTCTATCTTACACAAAGGCTACATCCGCAAATGTCACCTTTTTTTCCATTTATCACATAGACCTTATCTAACATACAAATTTGAACCGAGCTCACACATGGCTTCTCCTCAAATAAAAAAGGGAGCCTTACATTTTATAGCACTATGGATCATTAGTGACCCCTCACAAGGATGGGTCATTGAGCATATCTAACACCCCCCCTCAATGTCCACTCGTAGGTGAACTACATCCTTGGCCCAACATTGAGTCTTTGAAGATGAACTCGAAGCAAATCCTTTGTAAGAGCTCTAATGAAGATATTTGCTCTATTCTCCTCTATTGGAAAATAGACAAGCTCTATTTTCCCATCCTTGATGAGTCCTTGATCAAATCATGCACATAGTGATACTGGATCTTTGTGTGTTTGGTGCATGCATAAAAACTAGATTTTTGTCAATGTTGATGAAACTCTGATTGTCACATCTTAGCAATATTGGATCTTCATCATACCATAGGATTCTCCTTTATCATATTGCTTCACATGTAGCAAAACAAGCTGCCTTGTACTTTGCTTTCGTAGAAGACAATGCCACAATTGATTGCTTCTTACTCATCTAGAAGAATATTTCTAAATCTAAGTTGGAACAATATCCAAAATTGATTTTCTAGAATCATAGTCACCTACCCAATCTGAGTCACAATTTTGTACAAGAGCACTTCTGGGATTGTACGTGTGATACCATAGTCAAGGATTCCCTTCAAGTATTTGAACACCTGCATATTCCACCTTTCCAATGATGTTTGAGACTCATTTGAGAACATGCTCAAAACACCAATAGCAAAACTAATATCTTGCCTAGTGTTACCTCAGTAGATGAGGCTTCCAACCAACATCCTATACCTCCCAATGTCTATTGTGCTAATGTATCCTCAATGGCTAACTTCATATTGACCTCCTTATGTGTAGCTACATCCTTATAATTGGTCATCCCAAATGCTTTTAAGGTCTCCCATACATACTTCTTTTGAGAGATGAAGATTTTTCTACTAGAATTCAATCTCCAAAATAGTTAACAAGCCCAACTCTATCATTTCAAAGTTAGAGTTGAAAGCCTTTCGATTTTGATGGATCATATCTTCATAGTCACCTATAATAAGAAGGTCCTCCATATATAGAACAATCACTACAAACTTTTCACCATCCATGTAAACATATAAGCTAGCATTTGAGATGCATCTTTTGAAATTCAAGCCTGAAAAGAATTTATATATCCATTAGTATCATGCTTTAGGGCTTATTTCAGCCCATATAATGCATTCTTTAGCTTAAAACTTTGTTCTCAAAATGGGGGCCTTAAATCCTAGTGATTGAGCCACACAAATCTTCTCCTTGAGTTCTCCATTCAAGAACATTGATTTAACATCCATTTGGTAAATTAGTCACTTCTTATGAGTGGCCACTGCAAACTATTGTACGAATAGTAGTCATTCTAGTAGTTGGAACAAATGATTCTTGAAAATCAAATCCTTCAACCTATGAGAATCCATGTGCAACTAATCTGGCTTTGTACTTGACCTCCTAGACCCACTTGGTGTCAATAATGTTTCTCTTTTTTGTTCAATCCATTAGCTTCCAAGTATTATTCTTCATTATGTTGTCATACTTAGCTTGCATACATACTCTCCATGTTGGATCGGCAAGTGCTTCTTCCAAGTTTGTTGGCTCCTTTACTTCTCTCATAATCTTAGCCATCAAGGCCATATTAACTATGTGAGCAGAAGCCTTTCTTTTCTCCTCTATTCTCAGAGGCCTCCTTGGTCCATCTAGCTTTTTCTCAATTGTGATAGCTATAGGATTATTGTGATCATAAAGTTGCTTCACCCATTATAGGAATGGCTTTTTCAATGGCATGATTGCAGGTTGGTGAGCTTTTTCCTCATTATCTGAAGATGATGCTTCCTCCTCCTTGAGGGTAGGGATAGCTCTTGGTATAGCTCATAGTGGACTACTTCTTTTTCCAGATAATAAAGTGGAAGAACTTGTATTCTCCTCCTCCAATCTATGTGGCTGCTCCTTGAATACCACATCACAAGTCGCTATGATCTTCTTTGCCTCTCTTGGAGTCTTTTGCTTATCGCTATAATCCAAGAATATATATTTTGAGATTTTTTATTTTAACTTGTTTCTCTTATTCTTTGGAACATGTGCATAACATTTACATCCAAAAGTTTTGAAATGTGAGACAAATGGTTTCTTACTAGAATAGGTATTGTGAGGATTTTTGCCCCTAAGAGCCTTTATGTATTTGATTGAGAATGTAGACTGTAGTATTAATAGCTTTTGCCCAAAACTAGTTAGGCAATCCCTTGCTCTTAAGCATTTACCTTACCATTTTCATAATGATGTGATTTTAGTGTTGAAAAACACCCTTTTATTGAGGTGAATGAGGTGTCGTTGATTGGTAGTTAATCCCTTTGCTCTTGTAAAAGTCTTTAAGCTTCTTTGATTTGAACTTTCCACCACCATTTGCTCTAAACTTTTTCATACTTTGCTCTGTTTCATTCTCAATAAGTTTTAGCTATTCTTCAAACTTACCAAAAGCTTGAGCCTTATCACGAAGGAAGTATACACACATCTTTCTGCTGTAGTCATTGACAACAACATAAAATAAAGAAGATTCACCCAAGGCTTGTGCAGGAATTTTATCGCATAAGTCATCATGTACCAACTCTAGAGGAGCTTTGACCTATTCTTGCTTTCTTGTGGAAATACCTTTCTCTGTTGCTTGCCCATCATCCAAGCTTCGCATGGTTCTTTCCCTTTAATTATTATTATAGGTAGGTGAGCAACCATACATTACTTATGTATCTCCTTTAACACTGCAAAACTGATATAACAAAATATTTCATGCCAAAGTTTACTTGTGCCCACACCAATAGTGGTTGTAAGAACACTTAGCTCATACAAGATGTACCTTCTTTCTCCTTTGTCGACAACTTTGCTAGCACCCTCGACAATTTCTACACCTATCTTGGTGAACTTGACCTCATGGCTACGATTGGTTATAGAAGTAACTAATAATAGATTTCTCTTAATCTTTAGAACATACAACACATTTGAGGGATTTTTTAGCTCACCATTTGCAGTAACAAAGGAAATTGTATGTATGTCCTCAGTACGACATTTTGCATCATTTTCAACAATCATGGTGATGGATTCTTATAGAGGCTTCATAGATTTATATAGATGTTTCTTGTTATCGGAGGTGCCACTATGCAATACCCATGAGTCAGTGGTAGATATTTCTTGCACTAAGTAACATACTTCCTCAATGGTTGTGCCATGAATAACTCCAACTCTGCTTCGACTATATTATTTGTCTCCTTTCCTTTAGTCTTCACGATGCCCATTTTTTTCATTTGTCTTCTTGACATGACAATCTGCATTTGTATATCCTTTCTTCTTACAGTAGAAGTACTCTTCTTGAAACTTTTTCTTACCACCCTTTTTCTTTTTGTCACCATTGATAGAGAAACTACCTTTGCCTTTTGCATTGATGGAGAATGCAGCATCTCTATTGCTGCTACCTTCTCGGGCTTCAAATTGCAACTCCTCCTCCATTAATAGTGTATAAAATTCCTCAAACATCAAAGCTTGGGGCCTCATTGAGTATTTAGGGTAGTTACAAATCCATCAAACTTTGGTGGACAAATTCAAAGACATCTCCAAGCTAGCTCCTCACTAGTCTTTTGTATCCTAGTGCGAGCTGAGTGATGAGTGCTTGTGTGTCTCTCCTTTTGCAAATTTATTTAATACCAGTTGATTCTCCAAGTTTAGAATCTTTGTTTTATTTCATGTATTATATTGACTTCTCAGTATATTCCAAGCCTCTGACGCCTTGGTTGTATGTTGAATCAAGGTCAAAACACTTTCAGAAAAGCTTGTAACTATGGCACACAATTCATCTGCTTTTCTTTGTTTCCAAGCTTGTAGAAGATCTACATTTGGAGGAATCATAACACTCGAATTAGGGTTGTGGTTCTGGGTCACAGTCTTTAGAAGCTCATAAGAATCAAGGATAGTTGTAATTTTAAACTTTCACAAAGTGTAGTTTGTATCATCTTACTTGCCTTCATTGAAGGTTAGTGGATGAATCCTCAATGTTTGAATTGTCAGTACAACACCACCATCTTGTGATGTCTGCACCGTTACTTGATATAGCAGAGGACATTACTCTTTATTATTGAAGCCCTTGTCTCTCACATACTCTTCACTCCTTAGAGCTCTCTAGGCTTTGATACCATGTAGAAGTTATACAATGCAGAGGATAGAATCTGAGCAAGCAATAGTAGAGAATACATAGCAAATATGAGAAGAATAGAATTTGCTTCCATTTCAAACAAACTGGTACAAAGGTGGCTCTGTTCCTATGCACTTCCACTGTGAACCTTGGATGGCAATCCAAACAGATGATTGGCGAATAGCTTAAGGCTAATTGGAAGAACTCCAACAAGATGAAAGATAGATTGACGATGGCTTTGGAGGGGTCTCCTTTTATAGCCTAGGAGGTAGTCTAGCTAGCTTGTTTGACCATATTATGAACCTTCCCTAATCAGCCAAGGAATATTCCATCAAATATTTTCTTTAATGTCCTTGATGATTCCCACACCCCGCAACTCGATGCATTGTGCCTTGAGTTGCTATTAGCATCACTACTCTATCTAACCCAAACGCTAGATCCACAAAGGTCACCATTTTGCCATTTGGTCACATAGACCTCACTTGACATACAAGTTAAGATCCAAGGCTCACACATGGCTTCTCCTCTCATAATGGAGGCCTTACAACTTAGAGCACCATGGATCATTGGTGGCACCTTATGAGGGTGAGGCATTGAACATATCTAACACTTAGCACCTTGTTATTTGCTTAGCTCACGATCCATCTCTATAAAGTAGACAAAACATCTCTAGAGAATCACTATCACATGTCTCAACCATGGCATTAGGGTTTCAAACAATTATATTTGTTAAAAAGGTATACAATTGGACTTTTAAAAAAACCATTTAAACATTTCACAATGAATCATATATTTTTTAAAAAATCAATACTCGTCAAGTATACGAAAAGACTCATACATTACGAAAGATAGCTATACTAAAGCACTTGGATTATAGCCTAATTATAGTGTCCCTTGACTTGACTAAGCTATGCTTAATTTACCAATCGCTACTTGTGTGATTTAGATTCTTTGAAGAGGTTATATTTAAAACATATATTTAATATTTTAAAAGAAGAAAAACCTAATTGCAAGCTTCATACTTGAGTACAAAGCCTAGCATTGTGCTTTTTATCAACTCTTGTTGAGTTTAACATACTCTACATAACTATAGAATTAGTTCCCTTAACAAAGGATGCAAAGTTGGTGCCATCCTTTAAGAATGATACTATCAAGTGCTATGAAAAAAAGATATGCAAAGCTAAAATGAGAAAGAAAAAAGCATCTATATATGCATGAGAGAGAGAGAGAGAACTCTCACATCAATTGATGTGTGAGAGTTCTAGTCACTCTCATTTTATATGAGATTTGTGCCTCTCACGCGCATGCGCGCACGTACACACACACACATTCCCCTATCCCTTTCTTCCCCCCTTTCTTGGTTGGGATCTTTTGTCCCTCTTTCTCTTTGCAACTTTCCCTTGCCTCTAGCCTTTGCGTTGGCCCTAGTCTCATCACATAAACTCCTCCATCACTAAGGTAAGACTTGTGTACTAACTTTATCCACACTTTCTCCTATTGTACTCTGAATCTTAGTGATTTTTCAACCTATTCTCAATCCTATTATTATTCTAGCAAGCTAGGTACAACACATTATTTGGGGAAGCAAAGATAATAGCAATGCCAAGATTTTCAAGTGAAGGAGGAAACCTAATACATCATAAAGTGTAGACTCAAATCAATTCAATTGATAGTAGTGTTGGGCTTCTCTCCCCTTCTCTAGCTTTGAAAATTGGAGCCTTGACGATCATACTTCTTTCTCTCTCTCTCTCTCTCTCTCTCTCTCTCTCTCTCTCTCTCTCTCTCTCTCTCTCTCTCTCTCTCTCTCTCTCTCTCTCTCTCTCTCTCTCTCTCTCTCTCTCTCTCTCTCTCTCTCTCTCTCTCTCTCTCTCTCTCTCTCTCTCTCTCTCTCTCTCTCTCAGTAGCACCATTATACTTCTTGCAAGATAAGAATTTAAAAAAAAATCCTATGAGAGGAAGCCTTATGGGAAACATAACCTCTCTCCCTTTGAGTAAATGGAAGGAGACATGGGATCACATAGAGGGGAGAAAGAGAGTGGTAGTCCTTGTAAGTGGCAATTACATGACCAAAATAAGAGGAGAAGAAGGCTGCGATTTAATTAGAGAGAGCATTGGTGTTCTACATAGTAGGAAAAACAATGAACCTTTGAGAATAGAGATGATGACGATGAAGGAGAGCCGCATGCACATCATAGACCATGATTGATGGTGACAAATTCTCTAATCATTGTTAGGCTTTGATACCAATGTTGGAGAAATACTAGTTGTTGACTTGATTCTTCCAAATCTTCTTGAAGATTTCCCTTGCTGAAGAACATAGAGGCCTAAATGACAAAGATTTCAATAGGATAGGAAGAGTAAGTAAATGATGTGAGAGAGAGAAAGCTTGGTTTGAGACAAGCAAGCAATGGCTGTCTCTACTATCTACGCGATCACTGGTCTATCTGTGCCAAGAATCAATGGGAAGGTAGCTTATATGATAGGCTAAGAAATCCCTATGGTCACATAGTGTTTTCTTTCCATGTTGGATAACTTGACTGTACGACCAATGACAGGCACACATCTACAGATGACAATGAATTTTAGCAATACCAGGTGTTGCGATGGACAATGTCAAGCTTTATCATGCCAGACAGGTGTTCCCTAACCCAAAGGGCCAAATTACATTCTAGAACTCAAAGGAAGAACAAGTAACCACTTAGGGAGAAGCAGGAAATCCTAAGGTTCAGCTAGCTAAAGCCTATCGAATAGTAAAGTGATTGAAGAAAGGATTACCCATCTATCTAATTAAACTCAACAAGATTGAGCATGATAATGAAGCTAATGATCAACCAGCTAAAAGAATATGCTAATGTTTTTTCGGAAGACCTGACAGAGCTCCCACTCACTGCAAGGGAAGTAGATCATGAAATTCAAATCATTCCAAGTGCTGCCCCCATTGTCAAATGACCTTATCGAATGTCAATTCCTGAGGCCATTGAACTGAAAGAACAACTCAAGTAGCTATTAGACCACGGATACATTTGACCAAGTAATTCACCATGGGGAGCCCCAATTTTATTTCAGAAAAATAAAGATGGAACACTGCACCTTTGTATCGATTACCGTGGATTAAACTAGGTGACAGTGAAAAACAAATATCCAATTCCCATGATAGATTAGTTGCTTGACTGACTCCAGGGAGAAAAGGTCTTTTCACAGATCCGATCTCAGATTAGGATATTATCAAATGAGAATTAGGGAGGAAGATATCCCTAAAATTGCTTTTAACAAAAGGTATGGTCATTATGAGTTTATTGTGATGTCATTTGGGCTAACAAATGCTCATGCTACCTTCAACAGGTTGATGCAAGACATTTTCCGGCCCTACCTTGATGACTTTGTTCTCGTCTTCTTTGATGATATCTTGACATATTCCAAGGATAAAGAAGACCATGAACCATAGCTATGAAGAGTTCTTGAAACAATGAGAACCCACAAACTGTATGCTAAAAAGAAGAAATGTGCTTTCTTCAAGAAGCAGATTGAATATCTAGGATTCATAATATCGATAGATGGCATTTCAGTGGATCCTGCCAAGGTCTAAGATGTACAAGAATGGCCACCCCAACAATGGTCAAGGAAGTGCGAAGCTTTCTAAGGATAATGGGTTGGTATATAGTCTTCATTAAAGACTATGCCTCAATCATCGCACCTCTCATCGACATTCTCAAAAAGTAGGTCTCCATTACATGGACATCCACCAAACAATCTAGCTTTGAGAAGCTTAAGTAGAGCTTAGTAATTGCCCCTATCCTAAGGCTACTTGACCTCAACAAAGAATTTGAAGTTATAACTGATGCAAGATCTCTTGCTTTGGGCTGTGTGCTTATGCAAGAATGACATCCAATAGCCTATGCTTCAAGAAAATTAAAGATCCATGAAAGAAAGTATGCCACACATGATCTAGAATTACTTGTTGTAATTCATGCCTTTAAACTACGGAGACACTACCTGCTTGGCAATAAGTTTTCTCTAGTCATTGATCATAAGAGCCTAAAGTGGAATTTTACTCAGCCATATCTCAATATGAGACAACGCCAATGGATTGAGACCTTGTAAGAATTCCTTAATGCTCTAATCCTAGAAGAACCCTCTAGACTTGGAACTCTTGCCACAATGATTTCAATGCCTAGTAACCCTCTCCTAGAAATGGCTAAAGAAGAGGTGGCAAATGATTCAATCTATCAGGACTTGTTAAGAGAAATTTCCATCAAGGATTCAAATCCAAAACTCAAGACTAAGTATCAAGATTTTTCCATAAATGAGGAGCTTGCCTATTACTATGTATTCCTGCAAGTCAGGAACTCAAAAGGAAAACACTCTAGAAAGCTCACGATTCCCTATTTTCAGGTCATCCTGGTTATGCTAAGACTCTTAATACAGTCAGAAAAAGCTTCTACTGGGAAAGACTCAAGGGTAATGTACTCAAGTATGTCCCTGAATGAAGGCCAAGCATGCCAAGATGCCAGGAAAACTCCAGCCACTTGACATTCCTAAAATGAAATGGGAGTATATCAACATGGACTTCATAGTTGGATTACCCCCAGTACAAGGAGGATATAACTCCATAATTGTAGTCATTGATATGATGACAAAATTGGCACGTCTTATTCCTATAAAAACCAATTGCAAGGCTTTCAATATCACCAGGCTTTTCATTAAGGAATTTTTTAGGTTACATGGATTACCCCAAAGAATCATCAGTGACCGCGATTCTCTCTTCACATCAAACTTTTGGAAGAGTTTGTTTGAAGCTCTAGGAACCAGCTTTGCTTCAGTACTGCTTACCATCCCCAAACAGATGGTCAAACAAAGCGGGTCAACCAAGTTATTGAGGACATACCGAGGGCTTATTGTAATAGGGAACCCAAACGATGGATCCAATACCTATCCTTAGTTGAATTTGCCTACAATGCATCATACCATCAAAGTATTCAAATGACTCCTTTTCAGGCACTATATATGCAAGATTGTCTTATCCCATTAAATTTTTCCAATCCTACCCTATGAGTAGAAGCATCTAGGCAAATGGTAGAAGAAATGGATTAATAAGTCAAAGCTATAAGGCAAGATATTCAAGCTGCCAAGGATCAATAGAAGGCATATGCCAATCAATGAAAGCAAGAATGCATCTTCAAAGAATGTGATATGGTTTTTCTACGAGTTCACCTGAAGAAAAGTTCCTTATCTTTGGGGGAATTCAAGAAGCTAAGTCCTAGGTATTGTGGGCCATATAAGGTGCTAAAGTGTATAGGGCTAAATGCCTACAAGATGCAACTCCCTAACAACTTAAAAGTACATAATGTATTTCATGTTAGTCTATTGAAAGTATATGTCCCTAACCTAGACCATGTACTTAATAACCAACAAATTGTAATGCCAAGTTAGGGAGTCCTCGAACTTCAACCAGAAAAGACACTTGACATGTGAGAGAAGACTCTAAGAACCAAAACCCTTAGAGAATATCTTGTCCAATGGAAAGACTACCCTAAAGAGGATGCCACTTGGATTGATTATGAATCCCTATGTAGCCAATATCCCCAGTTTCATTCGAGATGAAGACATCTTGATTTCTCTAAGGGGGAGAGGATGTGATATCCTGACTTTAATTTAAAATTTTTCAAAATTCTTCGCAAATGGACTTTAAAATCATTAAATAGAGAATATCTCAAGCAAAACGACCCGAGAATCATAACTCAACATTTTCTGGATTGACAAGGACTGTAGCCACCTATCACAGAAGTTGTCGTGTGAACAAGAGTTATGAGTCATATTAGCCATTAGTGGTCCAAAAATACTAGATTTTTGGACAAAACCAGTATATTTTTTATCTTTTGGATATTATTTATTGTATTTCATAAACTCCTTAGGCTCCTATGAACTACCAACTACCCTTCGATTTTCAGACTATGTTCTAGGGGTTCCAATACTAGTTAGGGAACGGAACTTGGAGAGAATAATACTTCAAAGAGAAGACATTGTAAAAGTCATTTTTTTGAAAGGAACTATTAAGAAGGAATTGCTTTACTCTATTTTTGTATCATAAATTAAAGCTATGTAACGAATTTGTATCAGGAGATCATTCAAGAAAGCTTATTTTATATGTTGAGCATGAAGTGGTAGGTAATTAAATAACTAAAACTACTCTCTCAAGGGAAGCGGGAGGATGGACCCCCGATGGATCTAGACCTATGGCTGGGTGGTCTCAATAAGCTGAGAGCTTTTCTAAGAAGGAATAAGAATTGCACTTGATGGATCATTAGAAACTAGAAAGACTGTCCCACATCACTCTAGAATCTGCTAATATTAATTAGCCACTAGTAATAGATTTGATTAAAAAAACTCAGGTCGACCCTTGTGGGAGTGGCCTGAACTTCCATTGTGGATAGACTCAAGCAAGCCTAGTTAGCAAACTCTGAGGGTTTATCAAAATCCCGAACGGCACTTCCTATATTCGATTTTTAGCTAATTGACTTTGTAGGGCATTGAGTTCAAGAATAATCTCTCTCTCTTGTTCTTACTCTTGTGGCACTTCTTGAGTAATGGGATACTTTCCATACTACCATGTGTGCTAATATGCATAAGGATGGTTTGAAACTCAAGGATGTTGAGGGTGCTTTACTCACAGAAGAGATCAACAGAAAGAATGTGGATACCACCCATAGTAATTATGCATTGACAGTTAGGATAGACATGATAGTAAGTGCTATAATGACCATCGTGGTAGAGATTCATAGAGGCCTTACCCTAGTGGATAGTCTCACACTAAGCCTTGTAGTTGTATGTCCTCTCTTTCATGTCATTACTATGGAAAGTAGGGTCATATTTGGCCATAGTTTCATAAGATACATGATGATAAGTGTAAAGAAAAAGGCAAGGGCAAAGTGCAATAAAAATCTGATGCTCAGAGCATTGCCCCTAGTAAGTCCAATTAAAGACTAAATAGATAAATATAGTGCTGAGTTAGATGATGAGTGCATCTTGGCAACTTTTTCTATTGATACTTCTCAATTGACTAATGCTTCATCTACGTACTCTCAATGTTGGTTGCTTAATTTGGGGGGACTTGTTTTCATGTTACACTGCATAGGGATTGGTTTCAATCATATCACAATATGATAGGTTCTGTGAGATTGAAAAATGACTTGGCATTGGATATTATTGGCTTTGGGAATTTTACTTTGCATAATGTATGCTATATATTGACATTGACTAAAGCCTTCTATTTACTTAGTTGGATGATGTAGGCTATTATGTACATTTTGGTGAGTTCACATGGAAAATTACATGTGAAAATCTTGTTTTTTTTTCTCGAGGTGCTTAGGTTAGCAGTATCTATCCTTATTTGTATTTGGATCCCTTAACCATATTTTGGTTGTGGTTGATATACCACACATGTATCTTTATACCATCGTTACCTTGGGCACATCTTCTTAAAGGGAATGAAAATGCTTACTCTTTTGCAATATCTTTCACCTCTCGATTACAAATGTTTTGATTCTTATGACCATTATCTTTATGGCAACAAACATGTAGTTCTCATAAGAAGTCTTTATGTGCATGGTGAGCCTTTAGCTCTTATGCATTTTGATGTTTGTGTTTCCATGCTTTGTCGATCATTGGGTGGTGTGAAATACTTTGTTACAATGTGCTGTGTTCTAGCATGATAGACTGGGTTATTTGCCAAGTGTATACTGCTCATGTTGTCACAATAAATGACAATTGGCTCATATGTAGGCTGATGCATATCATAAAGTAGCTTATGCAACCAAGCTACCTCACATGCAGCCATTGCTGCACCCCTGTACTCAGTCTCTGTGCTGCTCGACAAGGCAACTGTAGGCTGTTTCTTGCTGCTCCAAGTGACTGCAGCACTCCCAAAAGAGAACACATATCCACTGGTAGATCGTCTATCAGAAATACTACTAGCCCAATCAGCATCAGTGTATCCATGCAACTGTATCTGAACCCTAGTCTCATAAAGTAGTCCATACTGCAATGTGGACTTCACATACCTGAGTATGCATCTAGCTGCATCCAAATGCGCTTTCCTTGAAGTCTGCATAAACTGACTTACCAATCCAACAGCATAGCTCAAATCTAGCCTGGTAATAGTCATATAAATCAAACTTCCTATGCGTATGTACATAGTAGGGTCTTCTAGAAGCTCACCTGCATCTACACTCAGCTTCACATTCTACTCCAAAGGAACTGATATAGGCTTATAGCCTATCATCCCATATTTGGACATCATGTCCAATCCATACTGCCTCTGCAAGAGCCATATCCCACTTGGTGATCTAATTACCTCAATGCCTAAGAAATAACATAGCTCTCCCAAATCCTTTATCTTAAACTTCTGCTTCAATAGCATTTTCACATGAAGGATATCTTCATCATTGTCACCTGTCATAATCAAATCATCAACATAAATGACAAGCAGCATAATACCTTTCTCTATTTTTCTCACATAAAGTGAGAAATCTGCCTTGGAAATCTGAAAGCCAATAGTGACAAGATACTGTCCTATCTTGTCAGACCATGCTCTAGGTGCTTGCTTTAAGCCATACAAGGCTTTCTTCAACCTGCAAACAAACTCAGGATGAACAGCATGCACATAACCTGGTGGCTGCTCCATATAGACCTCTTCTTGTTGAGATATCGAGCTCCACTCATGATATGCCAGGGTGACCGTTGTGCATTTATGTCACCGACTTGTCAGTTTGTAGATGTGGTTGGTACACCGCCCATGAATAATAGCTACATGATAGCTATCCTTATCTACTCTAGTTTGTGGCTCAGTTAGTATGCCACCTTAGTTAGTTGAGTTTGGTTTAAGACCCATATATAGGGTTCTTCTATTTCCTTATACTTAGGTTCTTTTGGCTTACACAACTAAGAAGAGAAAAACTGTTTTTAGCACAACTAAGAAGATTGGAAAAATTCCCTTGTCTATGCAGGATAGGAAAAAGAAATACCTGTCCGATGTATTTCATGTCCCGAATATCACCAAGAATCTGGTTTCTGTTGGTCAAATGGTTGAGCAGGGCTTGCAGGTCAGATTTAATCCTCATGGATGCTTTGTTGAGGATATGAGAAATAAAGGTCGCTTGATAGCAAAAGGAAAGAAGAAGGGCATAATGTTTACGTTGGATGCAGACATGTCTGAATTGAGTGCAGCAATGTTTGCACATGGGACCGGTGTAGTTGCAGATATTGATATCTGGCATAAACGCATTGGTCATGTTAATGTACAGCGACTTAAATCAATGCAGGCCCAAAATATTGTTGCTGGATTGCCTAAATTCAAGGTTGCAGAAATGCATAAGGTATGTGAAGCCTGTCAATTTGGAAAACAGGCAAGGAAACCATTTCCTAGACATGTTCAAGAGAGTAAGAAGCCATTGGAATTAATCCACTCTGATGTGTGGACTACTAAAGCTGCATCTCTTGGAGGGTGTCATTATTTTGTCACTTTTATTGATGACTATAGCAAAAAAGTTTGGGTGTATTTTATAAAAAAGAAAAGTGAAGTTTTTGGGCATTTCAAAACTCTTAAAGCTATGGTTGAAAAAGAAACAGGCCTGCAAATAAAATGCCTAAGGTCAGATGGAGGGGGAGAGTACCTCTCAAATGAGTTTGCAAGGTTCCTGCAGGAGCATGGCATAAAGCAGCAATATTTATGCAGTCATACCCCACAACAAAATGGAATTGCAGAAAGGAAAAATAGGCATATTGGAGAGGTATCTCGTGCCATGCTCAACGAAAAAGACTTGCTAGATTTTTACTGGGCTGAAGCAGTTGCTACAACAGTCTATATAATGAACAGGACTCCCACTGTAGCAATACATGGGATGACTCCAGAGGAGAGGTATACTGGTAGGAAACCAGATATTTCTCATTTGAAAATTTTTGGTTGCATTGCCTATGTACATGTGCCAGATGAGTTGAGATCCAAGCTAGATCCAAAAGCTAAGAAGTGTATCTTTATTGGTTACTCTCTGCAGCAAAAAGGGTATAGATGCTATAACCCTTCTACTCGTAAGTTTACAGTGAGCAGAGATGTTGTTTTTTATGAGATGAGTAGCTGGTATAAACCAGTAAATGTGATTGATGATGTAGATGCACAAAATGGTAATACTGCACAGAATTCACAGCAGCAGTCACAAAATATTAGTGGACCTGGAGCGTCCTCTAGCAGTGGTTCATATTCTTCGCCATGGACAGGCAGATTGAGATCAGGAGAATCTTCTCAAAGCAATGCAGATAGTGGTATGCAGGTATCACGAAAAGGAAAAGAGAAGGTTGATCAGCCCATGTTTGATGTGAATGCAGGTCACTCTTATGTGGATGGTGAATCGAGTGGCTCAGAGCAGAGTATTTATGATGAGTTGGGTATTCCTTCTATTGTTACACCTGGAGTAAGGAAGACCAGGGATGTTTTGAGAGCACCTGGGAGTGAACCTACTTTGCGCAGGTCTACGAGAGCTAGGTATCCTGTGGATAGGCTAAAATAAGATGGATTTACAGCCATTCACTATGCATATATGGTCAAAGTGATACAGGAACCAGAACCCTCTTCTTTTGAGCAAGCCATGGGAAAAGAAAAATGGGAGAAAGCCATGGATGAAGAAATGGATGCCTTGGAAGCAAATGCTACATGGGAATTGGTACCTTTGCCTAAAGGTAAGAATGCAATTGGCTGTAAGTGGGTTTATAAGGTGAAGCACAATGCAGATGGTTCTGTGAACAGATACAAAGCAAGATTAGTAGTCAAGGGGTATGCACAAACATATGGCATTGACTATGAAGAAACATTCAGTCCGGTTGCAAGGATGGCAACCGTTAGAGCAGTCATTGCTATGGCTGCATCAAAGGGATGGTCTTTACATTAGATGGATGTAAAGAATGCCTTCTTGCATGGTGATTTGCAAGAAGAGGTCTATATGGAGCAGCCACCAGGTTATGTGCATGATGTTCATCCTGAGTTTGTTTGCAGGTTGAAGAAAGCCTTGTATGGCTTGAAGCAAGCACCTAGAGCATGGTCTGACAAGATAGGACAATATCTTGTCACTATTGGCTTTCAGATTTCCAAGGCAGATTTCTCACTTTATGTGAGAAAAACAGAGAAAGGTATTATGCTACTTGTCATTTATGTTGATGATTTGATCATGACAGGTGACAGTGATGAAGATATCCTTCATGTGAAAATGCTATTGAAGCAGAAGTTCGAGATAAAGGATTTGGGAGAGCTGCATTATTTCTTGGGCATTGAGGTGATTAGATCACCAAGTGGGATACAGCTCTTGCAGAGGCAGTATGGATTGGACATGATGTCCAAATATGGAATGACAGGCTGTAAGCCTATATCAGTTCCTTTGGAGCAGAATGTGAAGCTGAGCGCAGATGCAGGTGAGCTTCTGAAAGACCCTACTATGTACAGACGCATGGTAGGAAGTTTGATTTATATGACTATTACCAGGCCAGATTTGAGCTATGCTGTTGGATTGGTAAGTCAGTTTATGCAGGCTCTAAGGAAACCGCATTTGGATGCGGCTAGATGCATACTCAGGTATGTGAAGTCCACATTGCAGTATGGACTGTTTTATGAGACTGGGGTTCAGATACAGTTGCATGGATACACTGATGCTGATTGGGCTGGTAGTATTTCTGATAGACGATCTACCAGTGGATATGTGTTCTCTTATGGGAGTGCTGCAGTCACTTGGAGCAGCAAGAAACAACCTACAGTTGCCTTGTCGAGCATAGAGGCTGAGTACAGGGGTGCAGCAATGGCTGCATGTGAGGTAGCTTGGTTGCATAAGCTACTTTATGATATGCATCAGCCTACAGATGGGCTAGTTGTCATTTATTGTGACAACATGAGCAGTATACACTTGGCAAATAACCCAGTCTATCATGCTAGAACAAAGCACATTGAGGTGCATTATCACTATGTGCGGGAGAGGGTTTTACTAGGTCTTATTGATCTAGTTTATGTCAGCACAGAGGATCAGGTATCTGACATATTTACGAAGGCATTGGGCACAGAGAAGCTGCGCAAGTTCAGAGACCTGCTTGGTGTGCAGGAATTGGGATTGAGCTCGAGGGAGAGTGTTGAGATATCGAGCTCCACTCGTGATATGCTAGGGTGACTGTTGTGCATTTATGTCACCGACTTGTCAGTTTGCAGATGTGGTTGGTACACCGCCCATGAATAATAGCTACATGACAGCTATCCTTATCTACTCTAGTTTGTGGCTCAGTTAGTATGCCACCTTAGTTAGTTGAGTTTGGTTTGAGACCCATATATAGGGTTCTTCTATTTCCATGTATTTAGGTTCTTTTGGCTTACACAACTAAGAAGAGAAAAACTGTTTTCAGCCTCCACCCTTGTGTGTATTCCCCTATTGTGCAAGCAAGAAAGCTACAAGTGAGACTCCTTCCTTCTCTCCCACAATCTTGACACTTCTTGCAAATTACCATGCAAGAAGGCATTCTTTACATCCATCTGATGTAAAGACCATCCCTTTGATGCACCCATAGCAATGACTACTCTTATGGTTGCCATCCTTGCAACCGGACTAAATGTTTCTTCATAATCAATGCCATATATTTGTGCATACCCCTTGACTACTAATCTTGCCTTGTATCTATTCACAGAACCATCTGCATTGTGTTTCACCTTATAAACCCACTTACAACTAATTGCATTCTTATCTTTAGGCAAAGGTACCAATTCCCATGTAGCATTTGCTTCCAAGGCATCCATTTCTTCATCCATGGCTTTCTCCCATTTTTCTTTTCCCATGGCTTGCTCAAAAGAAGTGGGTTCTGGTTCCTGTATCACTTTGACCATATATACATAGTGAATGGCTGTAAATCCATCATATTTCAGCCTATCCACAGGATACCTAGCTCTGGTAGACCTGTGCAAAGTAGATTCACTCCCAGGTGCTCTCAAAACATCCTTGGTCTTCCTTACTCCATGTGTAACAATAGAAGGAATACCCAACTCATCATCAATGCTTTGTTTTGAGCCACTCGATTCACCATCCACATAAGAGTGACCTGCATTCACATGAAACATGGGCTGATCTACCTTCTCTTTTCCTTTTCGTGATACCTGCATACCACTATCTGTATTGCTTTGAGAAGATTCTCCTGATCTCAATCTGCCTGTCCATGGCAAAGAATGTGAACCACAGCTAGAGGATGCTCTAAGTCCACTAATATCTTGTGACTGCTGTTGTGAATTCTGTGCAGCATTACCATTTTGTGCATCTACATTATCAATCACATTTACTGGTTTATACCAGCTTCTCATCTCATAAAAAACAACATCTCTGCTCACTATAAACTTATGAGTAGAAGGGTTATAGCATCTATACCCTTTTTGCTGGAGAGAGTAACCAATAAAGATGCACTTCTCAGATTTTGGATCCAACTTGGATCTCAACTCATCTGGCACATGAACATAGGCAATGCAACAAAAAGTTTTCAAATGAGAAATATCTGGTTTCCTACAAGTATACCTCTCCTCTGGAGTCATACCATGTATTGCTGCACTGGGAGTCCTGTTCATTATGTAGACTGCTGTAGCAACTGCCTCGGCCCAGTAAAAATCTGGCAAGTCTTTTTCGTTGAGCATGGCACGAGATACCTCTCCAATATGCCTATTTTTCCTTTCTGCAATTCCATTTTGTTGTGAGGTATGACTGCATGAATATTGCCGCTTTATGCCATGCTCCTGCAGGAACCTTGCAAACTCATTTGAGAGGTACTCTCCCCCTCCATCTGACCTTAGGCATTTTATTTGCAGGCCTGTTTCTTTTTCAACCATAGCTTTAAGAGTTTTGAAATGCCCAAAAACTTCACTTTTCTTTTTCATAAAATACACCCAAACTTTTTTGCTATAGTCATCAATAAAAGTGACAAAATAATGACACCCTCCAAGAGGTACAGCTTTAGTAGTCCACACATCAGAGTGGATTAATTCCAATGGCTTCTTACTCTCTTGAACATGTCTAGGAAAGGGTTTCCTTGCTTGTTTTTCAAATTGACACGCTTCACATACCTTATGCATTTCTACAACCTTGAATTTAGGCAATCTTGCAACAATATTTTGGGCTTGCATTGATTTAAGTCGATGTACATTAACATGAATAATACATGTGCAAACATTGCTGCACTCAATTCAGTCATGTCTGCATCCAACGTAAACATTCTTCCCTTCTTCTTTCCTTTTGCTATCAAGCAACCTTTATTTTTCATATCCTCAACAAAGCATCCATGAGAATTAAACTTGACTTGCAAGCCCTGCTCAACCATTTGACCAACAGAAACTAGGTTCTTGGTGATATTCGGGACATGAAATACATCCGACGGGTATTTCTTTTTCCCATCCTTCATAGACAAATGAATTTTTCCAATCTGCACAATAGGATGTGCAGTATCATCACCAGTCTCCATAAATCCTGGTTTTTCCATTTTCCTTGCATCCTGCATCCATTCTGCATGACCTGTCATGTGGTTTGATGCACCTGAGTCAACATACCACACATTGTTTCTTTCTTCTGTACTTGTCACAGAATTGGTCATGTGCTGCACCATAAACAAATGCTCATTTCTATTATCACCTTGTCTACTAGAAGATGCATAATTCCCTTATTGCAATTTTCCATTCATGATGTCATTCTGCTTTTTATAGCAATCTTTAGCCATATGACCCATTTTACCACGGTAGCAGCATTCAACATTGTTGTTTGCATTTTGGTCTCTTTGCCATCCACCACGACCTCTTTGGCTCCCCCTGCCTCTAGAGTTACCACGTCCTCCTTCACAGGACTAGTTTTCTTGAGTTTGCTGCATATTCTGATTTCTACCACGACCTCCAGATCGGCCTCCTCTACCTCTACCTCTACCTCTTCCAGCATTTGAGTAGAAGACAGCTTCTTTTGAAGTTCCTCCTGAAGAAGATGCACCACCATTTCTCTGCTCCTCAGAAATTAGAAGAGCAATCAACTCCTCAAAATCAAGAAATCTTTCACGGACAGAAATGGATGTTCGGAACTGTGCATAATCCTTTCCTAGACCATTCAAGGTCACAAAAACTAAATCATCATCTTCCACTGGCGACCCAATGGAAGCAAGTGCATCTGCAATCTTCTTCACCTTCATGTGGTAGTCATTGATGCTCATACTTTCTCTTTCCACATTGTGCAACTCTTGCTTGAGCTGCATTTTCCTAGCTTGCGTATTTGTGCTATATATTTTTAACAAAGTATCCCATGCCTCCTTTGGCGTACTTGCATCTTGAATATGCACAATCATAGAGTCTGAAATGCTGATAGACAGCCAGTACATAACTTTCCTGGATCTCTCATGCCATGCTTTAAATGCCTACATTTGCTGTTGATTGGGAACATCAGGAAGAACTGGTTCTTCTTCATTTCCTGCAACAAATTCCCAATATCCTTTTCCCATAAGGAAATTCGTCATTCTAAACTTCCATGCTTGGAAGTTGTTCTTGTCAAGCTTTTCAGTAACAATCTGTGAAAGAGAATCAGACGCCATTACAGAACATTGCAAAAAATTTTGTCACTGCAAAGAACACAGCTTCAACCTCACAAGGGCAAATCTGCAAAACTGACGAAAGTGGTATTTGACCACACAGTCACTTCCTAGTGACGATTTTGCATCAACAGGCAACAAGGATGATTCTGTAACTCCCAATGTCTCTGCACACAAGCATACGATGCAATTTATACAGTAACTTTTCACCGACCTATAGAACAGTGGTCGCACAGCATAAAACAGGGCCTTTTCCTGAGTGCGTGCAGAAAACTTCTGCCTCCAAAACAGGCCCTGAAATGGCCTCAAATAAAAAAAACAGAGCAACCAAGGGCTAAAGCCCTTGTCCCACAGCATATACTACCCTCTTGCTACACCGCGGAGGGCGTCTCAATCTGAGACAATGCACTCTTGTACTTTTCGGCTGTGCTACCTACAGAGACTTGCTCCCAAAATAGAAAAATGAAAGCAACACTAGTCCTCTTACCAGAACACCGCGAACTTGGTTTGCTTTCTTGAGCTCCTTACCACGAACAAGGCTCTGATACCATGTCAAGATTGTGGGAGAGAAAGAATGAGTCTCACTTGTAGCTTTCTTGCTTGCACAATGGGGGAATACACACACAGGTGGAGGTTGAAAACAGTTTTCCTCTTCTTAGTTGTGTAAGCCAAAAAGAACTCTAGTACATAGAAATAGAAGAACCCTATATATGGGTCTCAAACCAAACTCAACTAACTAAGGTGGCATACTAACTGAGCCACGAACTAGAGTAGATAAGGATAGCTGTCATCTAGCTATTATTCATGGGCGATGTACCAACCGCATCTGCAACTGACAAGTCGGTGACATAAATGCACAATGATCACCCTGGCATATCACGAGTGGAGCTCGATATCTCAACATCAACTACTCTTAGTATGATATATTATACTAAATAAATGTTATAACTACATATGTTTCAACTATTATGTTTTGTTATATTAATATCCATATTAATATGCTTAATGACATAATTAATATATTTGGTTCTTTATAGTACATTTAAAATGTTGACTATTATTAGTATAAAATAAAAAATATTACTAAATATATATTATATTTTAATGTTAAATTTACCCTAAAACCTCATGGCACATGTATGTAGGAGTTCTCCATGAGTGTAAATTCCATGTATAAAGTATTTTGTAGTGTGTGGGCCACAACAAAGTATGATCCTATGAGTGGTATATAACATTGACACATCCGTCATAATGTTCACTGATGAGCCACCATCAATTAGTGCATTTGTAATAAAGCAGCCTTCTATCCACACACCAGTCTCTGGGGTACCCGGATCTAGGAAGGCGTTAGCCACATCCACTTCTTTTACAGGCTCTGGAGCTTTGTTGGACTTTGTTGCTGTTGAGGGAGCAATCCTTAATCCACGTCTTCTTGTCAGTATACTTTTGAACCTTTTTCGGCAACTGGGAGACAACATCAACAATTGTCGGAATGTGAGGTTTGGCTTAAAGGTATCTAGATCTCTGACCAGATCGTATTCCTTAATAGGATCCACTGGCTTCTCTAACCGGTTAGGGAATGGGGTGACACCCATTTTCATTTTCCTTTTTTTATTCCAACAGGGGCATCATGGGGCCTTCTTCTACCACCTGTGGCACTTCCTCCTCATCTATCTCCTGGACCTCTAGTCCTGTCTCTGGAATTGTCTTTGTGACTCTCTGTGGCACTGTACGGCACTGTAAGGCTCTGTTTTGTTTTGTTCTTCTGTTGGAAGATTGAACTTCACTGTTCTGGCAGGAGGATTATTTTCTTTCTGGACAGGTGGTTCCTTCTTCTTTGCATGCGTGATGGCAGCAATTTCCAATTCCACTAAATTTGAGGTAGGCTCTTGGGCCTTGGCCGGACTATCAGTAGCACTGTTTTTCACTGGGGCTGAGCTTGGACAGTCTTTTGCAGTGTGGGCTTCTCCTTTGCATCGACTACATAAGGGCTTGTAATCCATTGAACTTCTGGGATTTGGACAATTTGGTGAAATGTGTCCCTTTTCTCCACATCTGTAACACTCCACTTTTGATCTCTGACCACCGCCAGACTGTCTTCCTCTGTAACTTTGGGATGGAAATCTTCTGGGTCCGAAATTAGGACCAAACTCCCTAGGCTTTGGTCCAATATCCTGTGTTGTCATTTTGGATTCCAGCAAGTTGAATCTTGCGTCTTCTTCCTTCCTTCTCCTATCACGCATCTCCTTCAGAGAGCAAATATCCTCTGTATGGTTCTTTCGCAAGCAGTAGGAACAGAAGGCTCCAGGAATGGTTGGTTTTCGTGTACATTCAGTGGCTAAATGGCCTGCTTGATGACACTTACCACACCAAGTATTTGACCGCATCACATCTCTTCCTGCTCCTGCAACGTTGGATATGCTAGCAGTATTCACTTTCAGCATCTGTAGCTGCTCTGTAATCACATCCATCAACTCCTTTTTTATATTTGCAACTGAGTTAGATAAATAATCCTTCAAGCTTTCTCCTCCTGAGGCACTGACAGTAGGGTTTTGAGGAGTCTTTATAATCACTGCATAAACAGGTTGGGCTGGTGCAGAGGGGTCTCTGTTCTGATTCTGATTCAGAGCTCCTGTTTGAACTGTTGGCTGTTGGCTCCAGTTGGTAGGGTTCCATTGTTGCTGCTGATTTGGCATTGGGGAAATTGGTTGGGACCATTGTTGTTGTGGTTGAACCATCATTTGAGGCATTGATTGTGGCCACTGTGGATTTGTGCACTGTACTGTGATACTGGGGGCATCTGTTGGTAGGGGTAGGGGACAGTCCCTGGGATTGCATTTGGTGGGTACATCATTCCTGACATCAGAGGAGGTAGGACTCCTCTTCCTGGATTCATCGCCAATCTAGCTTCCACTTCATCGTACAGTCTTACACCTTTTGCTGCAGCTTGCAGTGTGGCTGGTCTTTGCAGCTCCACAAACTTACGAACTTCTGGTTGTAATCCTCTGAGAAACACTCCCTTTTGAATGCCATCATCTAGATTATGGTTAGTCCATCTCTTCAAGATGGATTCCATTCGTGAGACATAAGCTTCTACTCTTTCTCCAGAGAACTGACTTAAATTCATGAATTCCTCTCGCATCCTCTCTTCAAAACCTTCACGCCTAAATTTAGTGAGAAAGGCCAACTTCAAGTTGTCCCATGTGCCAAAAGTTCTTGCTGCTTGTCTCTCATACCACTGAAACGCCACGCCCTTGAAAGTGGCGGGAAATATTACTAACCAATGCTTAGGGGTTCTAGCGTTGTTAGCCACACATGCTACAATAAACTCTGCTACATGAACATCGGGGTCTTCATTGTACTCTCCCTTAAAAATTGGCAACGGAACTACATTCGTTGGCATGTCATCAATATTTCTAGGACGGATCTGGCTTAGAAGTGGACCTCCAGCAGGAGGAGGAAGGGCTTGATGTGCCATTGGGACTTCTGTAAAGAGTTCCGCAAGGGCATCAAAGGCGGCTTCTCCTGCTAGCACGTTCTCAGCTTTGATTTTTGCCTTCTCCTTTCTCACGTACCTCTGGACTCGTTCAAACGCTTACCTCTTTATTACGTCATTCATCAGGGGGTTGGCTCCACTATGTTGTTAGTGCTCCATAGAGGGATAACAGAAGGCTTCAGTCTCTGGAGGACTCTCTTGCTAACATTTCTTCTACTTCTTCCTTTTCAACATCTCTGAATTTTGCTTTCATGCCACTGCACAGAGGAAGATATTCGGTTCTGAAGGTGTCAAAATGCATACGTCTAAGCATTGTGATGGTGCCATCATCATAGTAATGCTAGCTTTTGATGGTTTCAATAGTGTATGTTGTAAAGAACACTCTGTCTATCAAATTCCAATGGGTTGCCAATTGGACAAACAAAAGATTGTCAGAACACCAAGCATCCCACGTATCTTGCTGTTGAGCGTCTACGAACAAATTCCAACTCTTTTCCTTCTTGTCTTCGTGAACCTCTACAGACCAAGACTCCTGAAGCTTCTTCACAATCTCCCACTTGATGATGTCTGGAAACTTCTCAATGAATGCCAAATCTTCCATGGATGATCATTCTCTCTGTTTCTGCTCTTCAGTTTGTTCCCAAACAGTTTGCCACCAAAATGCAATTTCCTGTTGCTTCAACAGGAAGAGGAAACAGTCCACTACATAGAGCATGCATCATGATGGTGATGTGTTTCTGCCATTGTGGGATGAACTTCTTGTGGAAAGTGGCTTTGATTATGAGAAATTCCAACTCTTCAGTGGAAGAAAGAACTTTACAAACATCCATTGAATTCTCCTCTTCTTGGCAATGCCATTTCCTTCATTTTTAGCCTCTTCTGGTGCTTGTTGATGGCAAGTTTCCCCGGTTGCGCACCAAAAACATGGAGCCCCAAGAGAGACACCAAGGAAAAGGGAATTTTCTTGCAAGAAAATCTATCTTGTAACATCAACAAGCTTTCATTTCATTCTTTTGATCATCAAAACAAAGAAAACAACAATTCTTCACGCAGCATCATAGTAGAGATCTCCCACGGATTTGATAGAATCAACCACATTCTTCAACATCTTCACAAAATTCATCAATATAACAAAGAACACAAAAGAATACACCATCTTTTAATGGAAATACATCACATAGTATCCATCTTCAATATCTTCATAGTTCTCTATCTCTATCTCTCATATACAATTACACTGTTTTCATAGATTTTGACTATCTCTGACTCTCTCTCTCTCTCTCTCTCTCTCTCTCTCTCTCTCTCTCTCCCCATCAATAATACATCATATCCTCACTACAATCACTCAATAATAACCCTCAATAATGCTTCTTAGGTCATGGATACACCTTCCAAAAGGTATGTCAGATGTGAAGGGGCACCAGAGACTTCATAGTGTCCTGTGAGATCTGTCTTCTATCACTGTCCTTCTGTAACCTTCTGTGAATCTTCATCAGCTACTTTTTCAATTCTTTTGACTTGAATAGAGCTTCCATTCATCCTTTTCCTAAGACAAGAACACTTCCCAAAACATCCATACATCCATCATAACACTCAACAGAAACAAACAGAACAGTCCACAGAACAACAGAGCAACATGACTACAGAGCTACAGAAGCTTACAGAACTTCATAGAAGATCAACAAGACCCATAAAAATCATAAAAACCAAAACAAAACCAATTCAATCTTTCATAAACCTCTTCACACCACTTCAATCATCTCTCAAAACATTCATTCAACCATCTCTACTACCAAAACAGAACCAAAACAGACGAAAATTAGACCTTACAGAACCATACAAAGAGAATTACAGAACTTTTCAGAACAACATATTTCATCAAAAACCAACATAAACCCTTTCAAACCACTCCAAACACTTCAAAACATCTTCAAACTCAAACAATCAACCACAAAAAACAACCATTCAGTAACAAAAACAACAAAAAATCAGCCCAAAAACCAATCATTTCCACACTCAACACTCCCAAGCCTACATGGCCACCATAGATATGTCCTCAAAGTTGATGCTTTTAAAATGAAAATTTAACTTTTAAAATGAAATACCATGCATGCTTTAAAAAGGATGCAACTTCGTCTTTTTGCATTAAGAGAAACAACTTTCCTTTCTCAACTAGATTTTTATTTTCATCAAGGGATTTTAAAAAAGGGATGGCGCCTAAAAAAGGATGTTGATTTGTCTTTACAATTGAAGACAACCAAATGAGCTTAATGAAAGACCACTATATCTAGATGACCTGACTTCTAGAAAACATTAAAAAAATGGATACGAATTTAATGCAACCTAAAGCATGCTTAACCTGAATGGTGACTTCATGAGCCAACACAAGTATGAAACTGGAGGACAACTTCATCCCACCTATAAAATGGAAGAACCATGCATGCTTATGCTTTCATAGTTATTCCTCACCCATCTTCTTTTGATTGAAAAAGGGAGGGGTCTTTAAAGCTTCACCAAGTCTAATAAGGCTTACATTCTACTACCTTAACCCTTTACAAACCAATTTTTAATCACCCTCCTTGTTGCTCAACATGCCTATTGAATGCTTCATGAAGTCTAAGGCCTTTATTGCCCCTCCTTGTTGCTCAATACACCTATCAAGTGATTTATTCATTGTGACGTCTATTTATTCAAGTACAAGAGGACTCAAGAGCTTTGAGTACATGGAAAGTGATCTTTCCCTTCAACAACATAAGTTTGCATCCTAAAATCTCATTAGTTTGTTGATTGTGGCACCACTTCTACTAATTGTAACAAGTTCATTAACAAAAGTTTGTCTATATACTACCAAGCTATGAATCCTAATGACAATGAAAATTGTTTCCCTTTGCCCAAAATTACCTTTCAGCACAACAAGTGAATATACTTCAATATAATTTAGTTGAGCCCATATGTGCCCTACAAAAATACAAACGACAACAAACCTGAGCATCCTAATATGAAGAAGATCATAATCACACATATCCTTCATAGCCTTTTCGATGTGTAGCAAGCACAACAACAAAGTAAAGAATTAGCCACAAGTTCTTTTGATTTACGAAATTTGATGGCCTCAAAGATAAATAATTTATTTTCTCATGGCAAGTTTAATTTGATGATTATGTTACTCAAGAATCCTTCACTGAAAATAACAAAATTAAGTTTGCTACTAACTATTGGTTCAGCAAAGCTTCTCTTTGGCAGGATGTTATTTGCCAAAATTTCAATAAGCCTTACTACATGGGACAACTTCTAGTCCGAAGTAAAAGAATCAGACTTGCCTCCACAATTCCACCTACAAGATAGATGCAACTATGCTAATCTCTTGTGGCAAGACAAAGATACTATCGCCACATTCATATCATGAGAGATTTTGGCAACATCTCCTTTTTCTACACATGTTGAAAGATGTTGCTAGGGATAAACTATAGTAAAAATATAAAGATGGATTGCAACTAGGAATTCAAGCAAAATTGAATACCCTTTAGCCTTCTTCATTTTATGAAGCTATACCCTATGCTCACAACACAAAGAAAGAATTCCAGACCATAACTTACCTTGTCCAAAACAAATGAGGAAAGAATGAATATCTTGTAAGTAATAATTAATTCTTCAAAAGGTCTTTCAAATCTTTTCATAATGGCACATGCACAATTCCACATACATGTAATGTACAAGCTAAAAATGGACCTGAAACTAAACCCTTTGAAGCCAAAGATAAGCCCCAAAGTACTAGTTATTGGTGAACTTAATCATAGATATCATGAGAATGTTTTGCAACATCACATAATTCACTTGATAAGATTAAGCATATTTACTCAAATCACATTTCTATTATTGAAATTTAGACTTTTGGTTAATGATTCCTATAAATGCATTTGACAAATATTTTTTTCATGAATAGCGACAATTTCTTCATACAAGTACCATTTCTTTTAATGGTTATATCTATGTAAATGGATTTTTGTCAAGAGAACTAATGTGGTTTGTGTTGTTGTTGGTGGACAGATTGAGGAATTGAAGAAAGGCATGAAATTTATGAAGCATTGAGTGGATTGCGAATAACTAGTCTTAACATAATAATATATTTGTGTGCATCAAGCACTAAACATTTTATTGTATACCTCTAAAGTTTGACTTTTTTTAAAATATCAAGATATTGTTTAGATATTTGGGAGAATGAAGAAATTCACAAAAAGGAGAATAAAGCATGGATGCAATATGCTATTTTGGGCACAAGATCAATAGAAATTTATACATTATGGGAGGAAGATTGCACCCAATTTGTGTCATGCTTCTCTTGCATTTTTTTTTTCTTTCAATTTCTCACTTCAGTTTCATCAAATTTTAATTCAATTCTATGAGTTTCTAGTTTGATTTCTCCAACACTGTCCCCTACTTCACTTATTCTTTTTCTAATTGCTTCTTATTCTTGAGCTCCTCACATTCTCATTTCTTGCAATTCAAGCTTTGATACCATGACAAGAATATGAAAATAACACAAGATTGAGAAGAGAAGAGATGAGACCATGAAGAAATTGGATGGAGGAAGAATTTTTTTCCTATCTCATTTTTCTTTTTATTATTCTTGAAAGAACATAGATTGGATAATAAAAGACTATACGTATTATGAAAGTATAACCACATATCTCTAAGTGTAAATAGACATGGAAATAAATAGGTTTGCAATATAGCTATGTGAGATGCACTAGTTTTACTTTACTACTAAAATAACAAAGAATCACTAGCAAATAACAACATGATACCCATATTGGATGTAGCTATAATTTTAGGATGGTTAGTCTCGTGGTTCCTTTGTGCATATTGAGCTTATATCGTTTTGAGTTATTATTGACCACATTACTTGTTTTATATCGCTCTCATTGAAAATCTCCCATAGAGAGTGGAAAAGCATGGTGCTTCTTTTCTATTTGATTATGGGTTGGGATGTAATTAACATCATCATATGTATCCAATTGAAGTATATGATTTGTCACCTATTTATGCTCTTGTAAACTATTGAATAAAATGTATTATGAGGTCTCCACGACTTTTGTTAGAAGGTTTTGATAATTCTGGAGACTAGTTTATCCTTGTTGATGGAACTTCTAACAAGTGGTATGATTGGAGTCACTTATAGTAGTTTCCAAGAAAGAAAGGGAAGAAGGGCTCAAGTTCATCCTCATTAATGGAGCTTCTAACAAATGGTATGATTGGAGTCACTAATAGGAGTTTCCAACAAAGAAAGGGAAGAAGGGCTCAAATGCATGTTTACATGTTAGTGTCATTCTTACTTTCCTTCTACAAACTGAAGGAGATAAATCCCAAGTTTGTGTTATTCAACCACTCCCTTCAAAAAAGAAAGGGAAGAAGGTCTTACATGCATGTTCACTTTCCTCTTGCAAAAAGGAGGTGAAACCCAAGCCTATATGGTTCAACTTTTCTTTTATTATATCAATATGAATCTTTAAATTGAAAAAAGCATTGATCATTGCTACAATGTGTGCACTTCTTTTCATTTGTAAACGAGTCATCTCATGTCACAATTTACCTTGCATTCAAAACCTTATGGTTTTCACTTCATGATATACCTAAGTACTTTTATATTGGAAATTTCTTTGGGAGAGGGATTTTTGGGTATTTGTATCAAGAATTTCTTTTTTGGTTTGAGTTACTAAGGTCTTAGTAATTAATTGTATTATTTCCTATCTTCTTTATCTTTTCTTCCATTTTCTAAACTATGCAAGGAATAATTTTGATATATTGCTACACATGGTTGGTAATGATGTTGTCTCATGCCATTGGGTATTGGGCTTCTCTTACTCACTTCCACCCAATAACCATCCTTCAATTATTAAAATCTCTCTCTCTCTCTCTCTCTCTCTCTCTCTCTCTCTCTCTCTCTCTCTCTCTCTCTCTCTCTCTCTCTCTCTCTCTCTCTCTCTCTCTCTCTCTCTCTCTCTCTCTCTCTCTCTCTCTCTCTCTCTCTCTCTCTCTCTCTCTCTCTCTCTCTCTCTCTCTCAATAGCCATTCCTTTATAAAAAGATTGGTGCTAAAAACCTTGAGAGACCTTTATAGTTAGCGATAGTCAAAATGAATAGGTGAAAGTTAGCTAACATTTTTGTTTTTTTACAAACTTTTTGCATATCAAGGCTAGATTGTTCTTTTCTTCATGGCCATCAAAAGGATGTAAGTATTTCTAGTGTAAAGCAAGCTAGCATTTTCTTTTCCAACCAATAGAGTATCATCTATCAATCCCCCGTTATAATTTTCTTTTCCAAGTCACTTACATGAATGTATTTTAACAATAAAGGTATATATACTGAATAGAGATTTTTAAAAGAGAATTTGGGGAGTTTTGATATTTTTTTCAAATAGACCTAATTATAAATTATGAGTTTACAAAAGAATGACAATCAAGGGCCAATCTAGTGACACTCAAGGATGCATTGTCTTAAGGTTTTACAAAATCCAAAATATTTTTTAAAAAATACATTGATCAATAATTTGACTCAAGTTAAGTTTATATGTAATATAAAAAAATTGTATTATAACTTTGAGTGGCTAAAAAACTGCATCATTTTCAAAAAATTGTCACTTAGTTAGCATGGCGTGCATTTTGCTTTTGGGAGGCATCACTTTATTGGCTCCTTCACCCTAAAGAAACTTGGCAAGAGTACCATATGGCAAGCAAGAAACCACCCTTGTTGTTAGAAAACAAATTTGGAATGAAGAGAAAGATATGCCCACGTTAGGTGATGACTTGGAAAGAGTAGCCTTAGAAAGTTGTTATATGATCCATGCATGTGATTTTTATGTAGAGTATTATGCAAAAAGCACAATTGAACAATGACTACAACTTTCTTTAGGTTTCATAAAAAATTCAAGATTAAAGAGAAAGATATATTTCACCTTCTATCATCTATGATTGGAAGACGGAAAGGAACTGTTAGGTAGCACGCAAATATTCGTGAGAAACTTTTAGAAATCCCAATGTAAATATCTTGCTTAAAAATGTGAAGCAATGTTGACATTCAATCCAAAGAAAAGTAGTACAAAGTTCCAAGGATTAACACTCTTATGTGCCTCAAATAGTAAAGACATAATCATATAAATGAAAGTATGATGGTAGTGGATTGTTTATCAATATTATAATAATTTCTTTTTTGCTTGATCTAGTCAAAGAAACAATCTCGAGTTTATATAACATCTTATTTAAAGTCGTGAAAAATCCATTAGTCAAATAAAGATCTAGAAAGTGCTAAAATATAGCTTTAAACATTATAAATATATACAAGATACTGTCCCAAGATGCTTGGTACTATTTCAAAAGCTCATAAAGTTCTCACTTTCAAGCCAATGAGATTGAAGATATTTCAATACTTGGAAGTTGAAAAATCAACCAAACAATCTATTAAACCAAGGCCATTGTATTTTAGTGATACAAAATCATAACCATGAAAGGAAATACAAGACCTCTTTTTTTTAATGTAGGAAAGAATGCCTATGAGGTACCTCTTTCTAGAAAATGCATTATGAGCTTACATGCATGTGGGTTACAAGGGGTAGAAAAAATAAATTGTAATGCGATTTCATTTAATATTATGGTAAAGTATGTACATCACCAAAAGGGATGAATCAAGCTAAATCGAACACTAAGTATTAACAAAAGGGGCCCAGCTCTAGCATCATGCCATGGCCTTTAACTTCTTACAAAATAGCTTGAGGATCCAATGTTTGGGTGCCAAAAGCTTGAACATGGCTAAGCACTCATTTGCTAGAAATGCTAAGCACTCAACAAGGGGTCTTTTGTTTTTTCCACCAAATGCTAGTTCATTTTTCATATTCGAAAAATAACTACCAATATCAAACCAATTAGCTTCCAGGATGCCTAGCAATACAAAATTCTATCCTCAAATTAGCCTCCTTGAACCATTTCCTAACATTGCACCAAACAAGGATCACACATGGGAAATTCCAAAACAAATGCTTCTCATCCTCTTCATGCCTTTTGCAAAATACATAGAGGGGAGAAACGAGGAATTTATAAGACACTTTCCTCTAAGAGGGAGTTTCTCTAGATAATAGTCTATATTTTAGAAAGCTTAGTTTGAGGGATGATGTGACCTTCCAAACCCACTGTAGCCTACATCACCATTTTGCCATCCTAGCAAGAGGGCAGCAACTTCTCCACTTTTCAAATAAGTTGAGACGGATAGCCAAGGATAGGGAATTGAAATCTCTATGCTTACTACATTTGGTTAGCTATTTTCCCGTTGGAATTTCCCAATTACTTCAACAATGCCTTAGACTATGGGATAGTAGAGGTGGGCCAATTGACCGCATATACATTGTGATGCTCTCTAGCTACAAGGCTTCATTGGGGATCAAATTGATGTGAGCACACAAAATTGAGGGGGGGATCCTAAAAGAGGGTTCCCTATCTCACATATACTCCTAGCTCCTCAATCCCTTAGTATGTAGTCTTTTGAAAAAGGCATAATTATTTGCTAGTGTTGTTGCGAGAGGATCAAATGCAAATGGATTTGTCTAGATTTTTAGGCACAAGGCCATGTATCCATTCTTATTGTGAGTAGAAGACCAACTTGATTGGGCAATGATCTACTACTCATTCCTTACCATACCTTGTGCCAAGTTTAACTAGGGGAGTTTGATAGGAAGCTAATAGTTTCCATGTAATGAAAGAAGCTAAGAGGAGAGAGAAGAAGAGCTGAGGAGAGAGAAAGAGAACAAGAAGAAGAGGGAAGAAGTCTAGAAGAAGAGAGAGAAAGAGAGAAGGGAGGAGGAAGCCATGGAAGTTGAAGATAAAGGTGAAGAGTATGATCTTGATAATAATTGGTTGCCCTAATCTAGGGCTCTTACACCTTAAATACCCCGGTCAGTGTGACGAGGTGTCTAAACCCTAGTCGGTGTGTATCCCGCTTGTTACAATCCATCCCCACTCGAAAGGTTTTTGCCCTCAAAAACAAGGAGAAATAGAGAGGCGTGATAGGTGGGCTAAGGGAGGGTTGCAGAGTACTACTCAGAGCCCTTTGACAATGAAGATTAGGTGTGGAGAGACTAGGGACAGCATGCAGTCCGGAACCTATCTGCTGAATTAAACTAGTCATAACTTTTGATAGGATGCTCCAAATAGGGTGCACCATATGTCGAAACGGAGCTTATGACGAGTACTTTCAGCCTATGTAGAATGCACATGCATGTGATTTGAGTAAGTATAAAACTATTCTAAAACAGTGTGCAGTCTGCGGGCAGAGGGTGGGCAATTTGGAGCATGACCGGCTAGTCTTCCAACCGTTGGGGTTCACGGAGCTAGGGAAATTCATTAAGGATGGTTGCTGGGTGCCAAGAGGCTTCTTCCAAGGGTAGGCTTTGCCATTTTATGAGGTACTCTTTGATGGATCCGGATTGTAAGTGCTTATCTCGCTGCCCAATGATTGCTTCAAGGACATATTGATTGATGCCCTCTGCATCTGTGGGGGAAAGTTCTTCCACATAGTCCACTGAAGAGTCTACAAAGGGTTTCAGCTGACTGACATGAAACACATTGTGGATTTTGGTGGTAGGGGGGAGTTCTAAGCGGTAGGCCAAGTCACCAACTCTCTTGAGGATTCGGTATGGGCCATAGAAGCGATGAGCTAGCTTGTTATTGCTGCTCTCTTTGAGAGTTGAGTAGCGGGACCTAGGCACTTTCAAAAGGACCAATTCCCCCTCTTGGAATTCCAAATGCCTTCATTTTTCATCAGCATAGAGTTTCATGTGTGTTTGGGCCTTCTGAATATTCATTTTGCATTGCTGAAGTAAAGCTTGCATGTGATCCAATTTAGCTTGACTTTGAGGGTTGATCTTATTAGTAAACAAGACTGTGGGAAGGGAAACCTTATACCCATATAAGGTCTCAAAAGGGAAAACTCCAATGCTAGAGTGTGTGGAGTTATTATATGCAAACTCAGCCAAGTGAAGCCACATATCCCAACTGTGCTGTACATCATGGCAAAAGTGCCTCAAATATGTCTCAAGCCATTTGTTCACTCTCTCAGTTTGGCCATCAGTCTAAGGGTGGTACGCAGTGGATGGAGCAAGCTTGATCCCCATGGAGGTGAAAACTGTCTGCCAGAAGTTGCTCATAAACTTTGCATCCTGATCATGTACTATGACTTGTGGTAAGCCATGCAGCTTGAAGATATTTTCCATAAACTGAGTGGCCACCTGAGAGGCAATATATTAGATCTTAGTGGGGATAAACTGAGAGGTAGTATATTGGATCTTAGTGGGGATAAAGTGGGTAACTTTGGTGAGGCAATCAACTACCACATAGATATTGTTCCACCCTTTCTTAGTCGCAAGAAGGCCAGTGATAAAGTCCATTGTGATGTGAGTCCATTTCCCTTCAGGGATAGGGAGATGCTGCAAGAGGCTAGCGGGCTTGAGTGTACTACCCTTGTTCTGTTGGCATGGAACACATTTGGTCACAAAGTCCTTGATGTCCCTCCATAAGCCTTTCCAATGAAAGCTCTTGGCGATCCTGTCATACGTTTTGAAAACACCCAAGTGATCAGCAGTGGGGCAAGAATGCATTTCTTCCATGATCTTTTGCATGAAGGGGGAAGTATGCGGGATGACAATCTTGCCATGGGACCAAATAAGGCCATGCTTGAGTTGATATTGGGAGTTTTCAGCCATAACCCCATGCTGTAATTTCTGAAATGTGTGGCTGAAATGATCATCTAACAAGTAAGCCTCTTGGAGCTCTTCAACCCAAACACTGTGCAATTATGAGATAGAGGACACTCTGCATGCTCACATTAGAGAGAGAGAATCAGCCAGAATATTATCCTTGCCCCACGTATGTCAAATGTCAAAGTCATAGTTCTGTAAGGTTGCCACCCATCGCCTTTGCTTAGGAGTCAAAGTAGACTGAGTCAAGAAGTATTGGAGGACTCGGTGATCACTTTTTACTTGGAAGCGGCTGCCCTACAAATAGTGGTGCCATTTCTTGATGGCATGGAGGATGGCCAACATCTCTTGGTCATATACATTCATTTGCATCTCCTTCCCATCAAGCTTGCGACTTTCAAATGCAATCACACCATGCTCTTGCAACAATACTGCACCAATACCCCGGCCACTGGCATCACAATGAATGGTACCTTATTTAATTGCAAAACAAATATTTGTGAGCATTTCTTAAACTCCCGTTTGAGTTGCTTTGCTGTAATGAGATGAAAATCAGCATGATCTCGAACTCCCTCTAGGTGGATAGGTTGTCCATGCATCATAAACTCCATGTAAAGCTGAGAGAAGTCCATAGCAATTTTTCCCAATTGTTTCAGCAAATCACAGCCCAAGACAACATCAATGGGGCCCATATCTAGGGCAATCAGATCAACCATTGCCACATAATTTTCAGCGAGGCATAAGGGAACTGCGGGACATACATGTGTGCTGATTTTTTCTTCTCCATTTGCTACTTGGACCTTCAAGGGGTGGTGTAATGCCATAGAGGTACATTTCAACTGATCAATGGCTGATTTATTGGCAAAACTGTCAGTGCTTCCACTATCCACAAGGATAAAAACATGCTTTCCATTGATACTGCCTTGAATGCGAAGGGTATTGGGGCTGCGGGAACCCATCCAAGCATCCAAGGAGATCAAGCAAAGGAAAGTGGGAGGTGGGTGGGATGTTAAATCAAGTATATGGTGAGGGAGCACCACCCGGGTCAAAGGGAAACCTATCCTCCGGGTCATAGAACTACTCATGATCAACATCCTCCGTGGGCTTAGCCTGGTCAATGGCCAGGTCATCCTCCTCATTATGCCAATCTTCCATGACATACATGCTATGAACTTTGATCTTAGCTATCTTGTATGGGCATTTGGAGGTATGATCAGCAGTGTGCTTATCTCCACATTTAAAGCATAGGCCCTTTTCTTTTTGTTCCTTCACAACATCTGGGGAGATGAACCATTGACTACTGGATCCATGGGAAGGTGATGTAGTGGACTGTTTGTTTTCAGCATACCTATTTTCAACAGTAGAGCCTAATGTTGTCCCAAAAGTGCCCATTTTTCTTTCATCATGGAAGGCGGGGTAAGTGGGTACTTTGGGGCTTATTAGGCATATAAGTGCCTCGAAAACCACCTCCCTATGGGGCTAATCATGAAGGAATGCAGGGAGGTCCAACACCTTGCTAAAAATGCACATTCTTACATTACTTTCTTGCATATCTCTTAGCCAATTCGATTGCATCAAACAATGTGGTAGGTTTTTGGGCCATGACATCAGCCGATAGACTTGATTCCAACCCATAGATGTACTTGTACAATTTAGCATTGTCACTAATGCTCTCCACATACATGGTCAAGTTTATGAACTAATTTGTGTAGTCACGTACATTGAGGTTACGTTGGTCAAGAGTGTACCATTGTCTTGCCAACCATTCTTTTTCCATAGGGGACACAAAAACTTGGACCATATGAATTTTTAAATCTTCCCAATCAATGAACTATTGATTCTCCCAATTGATATAGCACCACCAAGTGTGGGCAAAACCTTCCAAATGAAGAGAAGCAAAAAGTATTTTCTGATCATCAGTGCGGGGATAGATGTTGAAGTAGGACTCCAACTTGGACGTCCATTCTTCCAGGTCAGATGGTGAGGGGGATTGCCCATTGTACTTTGTTAGGATGACCTTGCCACGCAGATCATAGGGGCCATGCTGCCCATGAAATCCTTGTTGTCCATGCAACCCGTGATGGCCATACATGCTCTGCTGTCCATACATCCCGTGTGGTGCATTAAGCCCATGTTGTCCATTATAACCATGCTTTCCAGGATTGCTAGGCTGGCCATTTGTACCATATTTTCCTTGATGGGGCTAATTCATATGGGGTGCATGGGGGCTCCTAGGTAGAGTAGGTGAAATTCGACCCAAGGTGGGAGAAGGCCTCAAGTGGATGTTGCTGGCATGGTGGACGGGGGAATTCAATAGGGGCTCATCATGCGTATGAGAGGGTTCCTCGATCTCATAGGTAGAAGGGGAAATTCCCTTAGCGCCAAGTATACCCTATGGGCCATGCGACGGTTCCTAATGTGGAGGACGCCTAGACTCATGTCTAAAGTCATTGTTCTTCTCTTGGGATGAAGCGGCCGCTAATTTAGCAACAAGAGCAGTGAGCTACTCCAAGGTTTGTTGAGTCTTCGAGTTTGAGATAGCCATGTGCTCGATCGCTTCATCAAACTTGGACATCATTTGGTGGTGATTGGTGACCATATCATTGTGGCATTCCATATGACGGAGCTCATGTTGGCAAAGGGTGTGATTGAGAAGGGTATACGGGTCCGTTTCAGGCATTTCCTCTTATATGTCACTATGGTAATCTTGCGCTGAGCTTGGTTCCTCATTCATGGAGGTCCAGGAATCTCTAATCTCCCTCTAGAGCTCCTCTTGGGCCTTGCTTTTGCCTTTCTGGCCAGCCATCTAGATGCAATCCACATGACCTGCTGTCAGTAAAACGAGCGTAACTCTTTGTAGGAAACTCCAATTGATGAGGTTTTGGGCTCAAGTCGAAGGGGACAACGGCCTCTTCAAGATGAGCTATTAGGCTTTATGACAGAAAATGACCAAAATTTTCTGTAATGGATTTACACTGCCTATCTTGGAGCGGTCTGCATCCTATCCATAGTGACCCTAGTGCACAAAAATGGGCATAACTTTCACACCGTAGCTCCGATTGGGGAGATTTTTTATTCAAATAGGAGGGGGAAAAGCCCTCTTCAAGGTGAGCTATAGGGTTTACCCCCAAATTCAAAATAGAATTTTTTGCAATGGGATCTTTGTGACAGTCTTGCAGGACTGTGACCAAAAACACTGCATGTCCCTTAGTACCAAGGTCTTACGTGAATAGATCATAGTTCAAGGGGCCTAATCTGCCACATCAATAGCATCTTGAGAATGTTGAACATAATCCCGAGCATCATTGCATACCTATCAGCTCTGCCATTAATGCATATGTACATTCACTGCCATACATCTCCTTTGACTGCATGTACTTCAAGTGTCATACATGGGTGCCATTAGCATTATGGGGTATCCAAGAAGGATCATTGGGGCAGGGGAGTGGAGCTCATGGAAGTACCTACACCTGCATACAAGTATTGGGCTCCAGATCACTGGGAGGTGGGCAAAGTTCCCCCGGGCCGGGTTGTGCACCCCTTCAGGGTCTTAAGTGGTAAGGGAGGGTCACCTCTCTTTTGTCTTACCACCTTGCCTGGCATCGGCCTTTTTCCTCAGCTAGCGTATACATGGCAGACATTTTTAATAAGCAATCAGCATGAGATACATTGGAAAGAAGACGTTGGGCCTTTTCATGAGATGCAAGGAATGATAGAGGTTGGGGTAGGGTTTACCTTGGCAGTTCAGTGACTCACTGGCTGCTACTTACCCACTTTACAATGGCTATTATTCATCCAAGATCACAAGACAAGATAGGGGGTTAATGTCAGCCATTACAATGAATTTCAAGAAGAGGTATGATGCTTGTATGCAATCTTGAATCTCTCCAACAATGGATTAAGCTCAGCAAGTGGCTAAATTGAGAGATTAAGATCAGAATGGCATACCTCTTTAATGCTTGGGAAGATCGTTGAAGCATGAATCATCATGATGCTGCTTGCTCCATTGATCAAGTCCGGTTGTTGGTTGGGCATCTGTGGAAGAGTACTTCAGCATTTGAATGCTCCTGCTGATGAAGAAGTCTCCCATGCTTATCCCCTAGATTGAGCTTCAAGAATGGGAAGCTTCAAGTGAAGCTTTCATGGCTGCCCACAAGGCTCCCATGCATGCTGAACTCAATGTCTTCATCCGGACAAGAGAAATCGTTCATGGGTTGAATTTCTTATGGGATATGAGCTCTCAAGGTCAGGGATGGCTTTAGCTTGAAGAATCCATGGTTGCCCCAAACTATGTTAAACAGTCCAGTTGTTGTCCACCCTAAAAGTTGAATCCCAGGATCAAAAGTGCCAAGGGGGAACATAGAGATTAGCTGAATCAATGCCCGGAAGTGGCTAGGTAGCAATGGAAGAGTGGCAAGAGGACTGGGGAGGGGTAGGGCAGCCAGCGCAAAATGCACCAAAAATTGTGGGGCTGTCCTGCAGGCCTTCTGGGCAGCAACTCTCCCCAGTCCACTACTTGATCAATAGCTTGGGGGGTCAGTGAAAGAGTTTCAGGGCTGGTTGATGTTGGGAAGCACCCTCAGGTCAGATCTTGGGTTGGGCTAGTAGCCATGGCAGCTTGCAGGAGAAGAGAGAGAGAGAGAGGGCTGGGGCAAAAAGTGATTGAGGTTTTGCCCTCTTCCAACTCTTGGGACTCTAAACTTGGCCTGGAACCCTTAAAATTTGCATGAAAAGAAGTGACAACCTACTATTTTAACGGTTTTAACTCCAGATATGTCTGAGTCTCTAGCCATAGCTCCTGCTTGCTCCAAAAAGCTGAAGTTAACCGCAGTCCTTCTTGCTGTACCTGTACCTGTAAGCTGAGTAACTAGGGTTTTGGGATTTGAAAAGGGAGAAAGGGGAAAGAGGAAAAGGACCAAAGAGACTGAAGCTCTGATATCACTTGTAATGAAAGAAGTTGAGAGGAGAGAGAAGAAGAGCTGAGGAGAGAGAAAGAGAACAAGAAGAAGAGGGAAGAAGAGTAGAAGAAGAGAGAGAAAGATAGAAGGGAGGAGAGAAGGGAGGAGGAAGCCATGGAAGTTGAAGATGAAGGTGAAGAGTATGATCTTGATAATAACCGGTTGCTCTAATCTGGGGCTCTTACACCTTAAATACCCCGATCAGTGTGACAAGGTGTCCAAACCCTAGTCAGTGTGTATCCCGCTTGTTACATTCCAATCACATCTTGCCAATTGGTACCAACCCAAGCATTGCCCACCTTAACCAACTATGTGGTGCAGGCCTCGAGGATGGTAAACTAAGGCAAGTTTCAATCCATCCAGCTCATTATATGAAATGATATTTTACTTGCCTTATTAAGTAGAGACTCAAGGCTTGCCCCTTATTCCAATTTGTTTGTAGTGAGAAGGTCCCAACTTAACTAGCATGAGTTCTTCTTCAAAAACTCAATTAGCTTCCATGACATCTTACTAAAAGAGAAAAGGGAAGACATGTAGGCTAGTGTTGAGGTTAACATAGTCTTGGGTATTGTTACTTTGCCATCAAGTAGCAAGGGTGCACC
Organism: Lygodium microphyllum; assembly: GCF_053477565.2. Classification (NCBI taxonomy): domain Eukaryota; kingdom Viridiplantae; phylum Streptophyta; class Polypodiopsida; order Schizaeales; family Lygodiaceae; genus Lygodium; species Lygodium microphyllum. The sequence continues at coordinate 116,923,181 of NC_141142.1, read as the reverse complement.
CATCCACTTGTCAATTTTAGCCTTGATTGTTTCACAATACCATTGGATTCTCTATCTTAGGGAGAGTCCCACCCCAATTGGTGCACTCAGATACCTTATCGTCATCCCCAGTCTAACAAGCTTGAAGCCACATTTTAACATCTATTCATGGGGATCATCCAAAGAGAGAGGGAAAATCTTAGTCTTCACTTGGTTGATGACTGAGGCTAATAGATGTGCAAACTCTATCAAGGTTTCTAGTAGCCCTTCAACATATGTATCCTACTAGCCCATCAACAAATGTATATCCTACAGCTACTATTGAAGCACTATCAGCAATAAACAATGGCAAAGCCATTAAGGAACCATCAAGTAATGGCAAGCCCTTGATGACACCTTTCTAAAATTTAATATTAATATTATGTAACAAGGGTCAATAAACCAAGGCAAAAAGAAGGGGGGCCAACATGCATCCTTGTCAATTCGACCTTCTAAGAGAAAAGGGATTAGACAAACTATGTTTTATATTGTCAGAAGTAAAAATGTTGGTGAATACAGAGTTGGCCAAACTTGCAAAGACAAGCCCAAATTGAAAGGCGGTGAGGATTCTTCAAAAAATTTCAACTAACTCAATCATATATTTTGTGGAACTCAATGTTGACCAAGACAAACTCAAAATAGCGCTTGAGAGCCAAATCAATTGGGAAGAGAAAGTTGACAACTACATCATATATCTTCCTTCCATTTACAAAGTCGCACTGCTTTGGGTGAACTATCCTTCCCAAGAAGTGCTTGATCCTCATGGCAAGTGTTTTGGAGACTATCTTGTACATAAAATTCAGCATTGTTAGGGGGTGCTAGTTGGCCACTTTGGTGTGCATCGAGGATTTCGGGACCAATTTGGTCATACCCTAATTTTAGCAGTTTCCAGCATCACACTAGACTTTCTCAAAGATCAGTACAACAACTATCCCATAGTTTCTAACAATGTTCAACATGTAGTCCATCAAGACCTAAAGCTTTCCTTGTTTTCATCCTCATCATTGTGAACCAAACCTCATCCACCAGGGTGGAAGGGAAATTGAGGGTAAAGGCTTCGCATGTTGAGATATGTATCACAGTGTCCCCTAAAGTCAAAACACAACTGCCTAATAGTACACTAACCAATCCAAGCTATAAAAACCAAAGCCAAGATTGAAGGTGTATCTAAAAATGAAAAAATCTAAAAATAGCATGAAAGCATCAATCGCTCTGGGACAAATTGGAAAATTAAGTTTAATACCTAGGAATCTTGAATATTTACTATAAAATCATTCTCAAGTGTTGAGCTCATCTCCATGCAATTTATAATTAAAAGATTGCACACACATAAGGGCATCCAAGTTAATGGAAGTAAGAAGAGATGCGCTCAATGGGTCAAAACCTTGAAACTTGCAAGCAACAAAATACGCAAGCATGATGCCTAAGAGTAAGAGGATACCAACCTAGCAAAAACCCAACCATTTTTAAGGTGCAGAAAATTGAAATTGTGTCATTTTTTAGTATGGGTGTTAGGATTAAACTAGAGAGCTGCAGCCAATATTAATTCTTTACATAAATTGTACATTGGTTAGTTGTTCTATGGATCCTAATTATAAATAGCCTATATTATAAATGTTAGGATTAAACTAGAGAGCTGTATCCAATGTTAAATTCTTTGCATAAATTGTACATCGGTTAGTTGTTCTGTGGATTTTATTTATAAATAGCCTATATTGTAAATGCTTTAGAAATGTACTCACCCCCATTGTCAAACCTTAGACATTTCAATCAATATCTAGACTAGTTCTTAACAAGAGTAAGCCGATGCTAAAATGTAGATAAGACATCCAATTTTTCTTTATAGGATATGCCCAGACATTATGTAAATAATATCAATGAACATTATAAAGTACTTCATACCACTCAATGATGACTAATAGGGCATGAGACATACATCAAAATTGCACAAGAGCCAAAGGCTCACCCATACATGTAGTGACATACTTTTTATGAGAAATGCATGTCTACTTGCCATAAAGGCAATGGTCACAAGAATCAAAACATTTACAATCAAGAGACAAAAGATACTACAAACGAGTAAGCATTTTCACTCCCTTTAAGGACATGTGTCCAAGGTGATGATGCCATAAAAATACATGTGGTATGTTGGCCATAGCCAAAACATGATAAGTGTTTTAGTAGTTACCATTTTATAAGATGTGGTTCATCTTAGAATTATGCATGTCAAATTTCATGCTATAATAGATTTACGTATTTATTGATTTAGGGGTAAGAATATGGACAAGTATCGGTCTCTAACAAATTTGGGTCATCAACTACAAGAGTAATTGGAGTTGTTCCCCTAAATGGTTTCAAAAAACAAATATGAAAGGAATTATGTACTTGCCAGTGAGAAGGAATGTCCAATCTAAATGTATTCTCAATAATCTTATGAAGAATTTTGAATGGACCATAATATCTAGGTGTGCTAACTTAATTTTTTGCTCCTTTTCAATGGATTGAAGCATTCTCTTTTCAATTCTTAACAAAATCTAATCATTTTCTTGAAATTCAATAGCCTTGTGCCTTTTGTGAGCCTAGATTGTGTACCTCAATTGAGCTTGCCTAATCTTTCCAGTGACTTAATATATAATAATATTTAATAATTGATTATTAATATGTTAATCAATAACATTAACATATTAATGACTATAACAAATATGTATATTATTGAATTAAAGTACAATTATATCATATCTATTATTATTATTTTTATCATTAATGTCATTGTTACTATTATTATTTATATGTATATATATAATTATGATATTTATTTATGTAATATCATAATTAATATGAATAATAAATTGATGATAATTATATATAAATAAATTATTAATTATAAATATATGTATTAACTATAGGTTAAGTATCATTTATATAATAATATTCAATTATAATAATAATAAAATATATCAATGGGTGAGAGAGAGAGAGAGAGAGAGAGAGAGAGAGAGAGAGAGCACCCCCTTTCTTATTTATCAAGCAGAGAGGAAAAAAAGTAGAAAAAATACATTAAAAATTTAAAAAAAGTTTGGGGGTGATGAGAGGATGCCATGTGGTGCCCTCAAAACCTTTTGTGTGTGTGTGTGTGCGTGTGTGTGTGTGTGTGTGTGTGTGCGTGTGCACGCGCGCATGTGTGTGTGCATGCATGCGTGCGTGAGTGCATGTGTGTTTGGGGGGGGGGTGTATGTGTAGCAAGAAAATGGAATACAATAGGCAAAGGTAGCAATGACCGACCATGTTATTTGTAGTGACCATAATTATGAATTACAAGAAGTCATAGGGCTAAGCACTCCAACAATCAAGTGAATAGCATAAGGCATAAACAAAGTGATTAAGTTCACAAGGGAGGAGTACCAAGTGTTACTTGTAAAATCAAATGGGGAGAATATAAGTAAGGACTAAAAATTATATCCTATGTTGTAGGTGTCGTCAAGTGCCCAGTTGTTGCTATTCGGGTCACCCAAGTTGAACAAGATTACATTGCTCATGTCCATGAAGCTATATGAGGTAGTCCCTCGATCTTGCAATATCATAACACATCCTTTGTGGAAAGAGGTGAAGGACTAAGGGAGGTATACATAGGCCCTTATCATAATGGGTAGTCATATCAAGAGATAGACTCTCTTGTATGTATATGTGATTTAGGTCATGTTGACCAAAGAGGGAAGCAATAACAATGACAAACCAGGAACCATAATTACATCCATTGAGTTTAAGTAAATGAATATCAAAGAGGATGGAGGAGTGAGATAGTTATCTAGTATTTAAGGCATAACTAAAATTTTATACCAAGAAAACCAATATATAGGTATTACTAAAGGATATATATCATATTCTTTCCAAGAACAAACCAACATCATGTCAAAGGTTTTCATGAAGGTATACAAGGACAAGTTAGGTTAATAACATGTAAGGACTTATCCCATATAAGCCAAAGACAATCCAAATGCTTATGTAGTCAAAGACTTATCACATAGGAAGGGTATAAACCCTCTACTTAATATCATCATAAAATTAATGCATAAACTTCAGTAACTAAACCATAGGTTATCCACATGAAAATTAATTAGCTCATTTCAACCATAAAACTAATTATTACATTAACAATAGAACCATAATGTTAAGCTGAATTGAAAGATATTATATCAATAGCAAGGCTCGAGTTGCATGGGAAATTTTGCCAATCCTACACCTTCATTGCCATGGAATCATATTTAGGATAGAAACCTATTCATTAAAGAATAGGAGAAGAGAACTAAGTTATCTTATTTGAAACATCCACAAAACAATCCAAAATTAACCAAAGAGTTAAACATGTTTATAGAAATTTCAAATTATTTGTCTTATGGGTTAAAGATACGCTAGAATACAACTGAGAGTGATCATAGAGTAATACTACTATTTAAAAAATTAAAATCAACAAATTGAGCACCATGCTAAATCCAATTTAGCATAGTATGAATTTCAAATAAATGACAATTCCACCATAGAATAGTGAGTGAAAAAGGGTGCATAGAACAAAAAAAAGTATGGAAATTTTAATACCAACAACATCAATGATATCCAAAATTTGCATGAGGGTGAAATAGAAGCATTGAACAACAAGATAATTGCCAACCTATATATGATAAAGCTGAGAAAGTAGACCGTCAACAACAATAGGGTAAAATTGGCAAGGTTTGCCATATCTTGCATGATAAATAACCGATAATGACTTGAATATATGCAATCCCACCATGTCAATGAATCCATGGCTACTACAGAGGAGGTGCAAAATCAATGACAGTATAGGCATGCTAGTAATACAAATTCTGTACAACACAAAGAACCAAATTACATGCACACAATCATGCTTCTTCAAAGAGCATTTCAGCATATGAATCAAGTAGACTTGCCATACTAGAGCAAGCAATGAGGGTTAAGAAAATGCACGTGTAGGTAGCATCCAAAGTTGTGACCAACAAAGGAGGCTATATCCGTAACTTTTTTCATGTCAATTGTACAATAGCTCAATATAGATTGTGATAGGTCGATATAGACTTCCTAAGTAGAGGAGGCCAACCAAAAGGATGCAACAAGAATATATGGAGACAAGGAATATGTGGTTATTGAGTATGCTCACATATTGCATCATGTAATCCTTGCACGCTTCAAGGATGATGGCAAGGATTAAAGAACAATCAAAGTAAATAGAATTAGCAACATTAATAAGCCATCTAAATTCATTTTTTGTTGAATATCCCCTACTAAGGCTATTAAGTTGAGGTCAATTTGGCAAAAATCTAAACCATTAAACCTTTCTTCTACAAGCAACAAAATTAGCTTTTTACAAAAGGAGGGGTTATTAATGGCCTTGTCATTATTGAAGATGAAGAAGTCCCTGAGAAGAGTATCCAAATATTTTTATCGATCATCAATTGAAAGAAACTGCAGTTCAACAATAGGAATATTATGAAGTTTGTGATCAATGAGGCGTTCAAATTTGTGGATATAACTATCCTTGTCATCGAAGTTGAGGATCTTGAGGAGATCAACAAGACCCAACATCAAAGAATGCATGGCTTCCTCAAGGTTGAAGGCTCTAGTGGGCATATGATTTAACCCTTTCTTAAGACGGCTTCTCAAATACTCATTACTAACAATATCCTATGAGGATGTGCCAACATGACAATAATCAAGAAAGTAAAAGAATCACCATAATTATTACAAGTACATGTCTCATGAGTGGAGCCAAAGATCGTATGAGGCTTATATAAGAGAATCTTTAAAGTAGGAAAGAAACTCCATCCAAAGATTACTTCATTTAGTACAAAAGTTGGCAAAGGTTTTCCAATAAGGAAGAAGGATTTCTTATAGCATCTTTTTGGGGAAATTCTATCAAGTAAACCATTACAAAAGAGTAGATGGATAGCAAGGAAAGAGCTTTTTTCTACTATCAATTTAAGTCCACCATGCTGCTATTGAACTAATACCTACATTAATAAAGAAGGAGTTGCTTAACAATGGAACTATAGTAATCTAGATAAACTCCTTTCCTTTTAAGACTAAGGGAAGTAGATCTATTGGAGGCTTGTGCCAAGAATGATTGTTGTCTATTCCCAAAATGTTTTATCTTGAACTAACCTTGTGGATTCTCCCCCTAAAAGATGAGTCAGAACTTCTAATCAAAGAAGTACTATTGCCAAAAGTATGAGACTTTAGTGGGTTGAAGCATTTTTCAATAAGTTTAACTACTTCACCTTTTTTTATTAGGTACCAAGTTGGAGCCATTCTTAGATATCATGAGCTTTTTAGTTGTCATAAGAACAATCTCCCTAAAAAATGAGAAACTTGATGTTTTTATGGCCTCATATTCTTCTTTAGCAATCCAATTGAAAAAAAGTAGCATAGACTTTTGTGTGTGTCTGTGTGTGTGTGTGTGTGTAACACGCATATGTATGTGGGTATGTGTATATGAATAATGATACACACACTTTTTTCCCCTCTTATTATTTTTTCTATGCTCTATGTCCATACACGTACATGTGTGTATGTGTATATGTATGTATATGTGCATTTAATACATGTGTATCTATTCATGTGGTCTCATAAATGTGCTCTCTCTCTCTCTCTCATCATTTTTATTCTCTCCTCTTTTTCTTCCTTTTGTATCTCATCTTTCTTCATCACATATGTGTGCATGTGTGTATATACATATGCATTGCATGTATATGCACATGTAATATTTGTGTGTGAATGTACCCATACGTCTCATACGGCGACGAGGCATAACACATGTATCTTTATGGTATTATCACCTTGTGCACATATCCTTAAAGGGAGCGAAAATGATTACTCATTTGCAATATCTTTCGTCTGTTTATTACAAATGCTTCAATTCTTGTGATATTGTCTTCATGGGAGGCAGACCCATAGTTCTCATAAGAGATTTGGTATTATGTGCATAGATGAGCCTCTAGCTCTTGTGCATTTTGATGTATGTGATCCTATGCCTTGTCAATCATTGGGTGGTGTGAAGTACTTTGTTGCGTTCATTGATGATTATTCACATAAGGCCTAGGCATATCCTATTAGGCAAAAATCAGATGTCTTATCTACCAGTATTCATTCTCTCCCCTTTGTTCTCTCTCTCTCAATTTTGAATCTCTCATATATGTTTAGATGTGGGTAAGTATATATGTATTTTACACATGTATGTCCATTTGTGTTGTCTCCTAAGTATGTGTACTCTTCTCTCATTTCTTTTCTCTCCTCTTTTTTTCTCTCGTCTCTCTCCTCTCCCATCTCTCTTCTTCTTCTTCTTCTTCTTCTTCTTCTTCTTCTTCACATACATGCATACATACACAAACACAAACACACACTATGTGCATATATCACACACACACATTTTATTTTATTTTGCCACTTCTTGTGATTCTTATGTTGTATATATGTGTACACACATGCATGCATATACATGTGTATGTGTCTATTTATGTGGTCTCCTAAATGTGTCCTCTCTCTCATCATTTTAATTTTATATCATTTATTCTCATCTCTCATCTTTCACCTCATATGTGTACACGTGTACGCATTTATACATATATGTGGGCACATGGATGTATGCATTGCATACATATACATGTATATATTTATGTGTGGATATATATATATATATATATATATATATATATATATATATATATATATATATATTCTCTCTCTCTCTCTCTCTCTCTCTCTCTCACATATATGTTTACCTATGTATGAGCATGTATACATATATGTATGCATGTGTATATATGCATACATGTGCACACGTGTTTGCACATATATGTACATGTGCACATGTATGTGTATATATATTGTTCATGTATTTTTATAGTCCGTGCATTTGTGTGTGATTTTAGAGTATGTATACATTGCACGAATATGTTTGATCATTAAAATTATTCTCTCATCCCATATGTTCCATTTTTTTAAAAAAATCAACACTTTTTAATATTGTATATACATTTGTGGATGTTTTTAGAGTATGTATACAATGCATGCACACATTTAACCATTAAAATATCCTATCATTTATTTATTTACTTACTTACTTCAAAGACTCACCTTTGAGAGAGAGAGAGAGAGAGAGAGAGAGAGATATATATATATATATATATATATATATACTTAATATAACCCCCACTCGCCCTTCAGGAAAAAGCTGTCTCTATTACTTGAATACCAATCTTTTCCTCCTTGTGCCATATAGGCTTGGAAGCCTTATAGTTGGTTCAAAATCCCCAAGGCAAAGCTCTAAATAATATCTACAATAGATATCCAATTATGTCATCTTGAAACTATTAAACTAAGAAAAATAAATTAATCTCGCATCATCTCATTGTTATTTTGGCAATTGTCTACCCATCCACAATATAAGAATGGTAAAATATTGGCTTCCATGGTTTTGTGCAAAGAAAAGAAAATACCATGATAATATTGCATACATACATTTGGCAAAGAATATACCCACTATATAAATGAACTTGTGTTAGATTATGTGTATGGATATTTAGTAAGCATTCAATTCATGCATGTATTACATACTATAATAGATTACACACCATGGCAAAGTTAGGTTTTGGAGGATGTATGAAGATGGCAAAGCTTCTATTTTAGGTGCAAGATTTGTCTAAGGTGTTGCATTTGGAAATGAACACATGGTTTTCTAATAATTACTTTGCTATATTTAGTTTGATGGTCAATACAAACTTGAGTGGACTATAATAACATATGATTCATCTCTCTCAACACAAGGCCCCATCGACATATTTTTCGTGCCTAGAAATGAAGAATGGGATTAGGACACCGACTTCGAAAAGATCTAGTGTTGTTGCTTTGAATGTCAACTTTTGAACCTTCATTAAATGTTAGAGTGAATAGTGTTCATTGAATGAGTCCCTTCGCCATCATTATCCCTAAGCAAACATCTAATTCGATTATGTAAGTTACACCCTAAATGTGACAATTAGAATTTATATATATCACCTTCGTACATGAGGCCTTTGAACAATACAATCAACAATAATAATTTATATCTAGTATATTCTCACTTATGATTTGGCAAAAAACAATTCTCTTATGATTTGACAAAGAGCATTAGCAAGCTCATGTTTAATGAAGCCTTCGGGATTGAACCATTCACACTAGAAAACAGTTTTTAAAATCATACGACAAACAATGATGGATGTCCTTTCTCAACCAAGTAGATAGTTTCTTGAAGATTAGGCAAGTAATGTCAATGCATATCCTTTCTTGACTCGAGTTGATTATTGTTTGCAAGTCCTTGAGCTTACATATGCCATACTTTAGAAATACGTTACAAAACCTATTTGAAGAAGAATCAAAGTACTTATTAAATATTTTGGTCTTGGCATTTCACATGAGGTCCACAACTAGACTTGTTTCAAGTTAGTTAATGGAATTTCTAGACAATCTATCCTGGTTGGGAACTTCATGGCTACGAGTCTCCATAAAACAAAGTTAAGGTAGGATGCAAAGTTAAATTCCACACCCTCTTCAAACTGTTGGGAATAAAGGCCTCGTGCCTTTTAAATGTGCTTGGGTGTGAACACACCCTTAGCACTTGTACTTACACATATATATCTATCTAAAAACCTAAAGGTACACACTCGTCATTGTACCTAAAAACGTGTTCTCTCTCTCTCTCTCTCTCTCTCTCTCTCTCTCTCTCTCTCTCTCTCTCTCTCTCTCTCTCTCTCTCTCTCTCCGCGTAGGACAATCTGTCTCGATCTTCGTGCCTAATCGGCCCCTACAAATTGATATCAGAGCTACAGTTGAGGTGTTTGTGCCTCTCGGAGGACAGGCGAGCAAGCTGTGAGCTGCACAAGGTCCAGTGTGGACCACGGTAACAGCACATGTGTGATAGGCTGGGCGAGTAGGCAATGGCCTGATACAGTAGACAAGAGATGAGTAGCAGTCGGCCAGAACCAGGCGACAATTCCAAGGTTGCACGCAAGTCAAAACATTAGGCGACGACTGCTGCAGGTGGAAGGGAGTCACGAAAGAACTGCATTGCGACGTGCTCAACAAGGCTTCAGTGGGTGTCAAACAAACGTGCAATCAGCAATGGACAACAGCAGTTGGCGCTCGAAGGCTGTTGGTGTGCAATTGGGCGACAAGCGGCGTGCAAGATTGGGCGAGCAAGCACCTTCAGTGTGACGCGACCACCAGACGGCGGCTGCACAGCGGGTCCGTTGACCAATGACCCGCCAACCAACGGACCCGCCGTTCGATTTTTTTTTCTTCTTCAAAATTTTTTTTTTAAGTTTTCCTACCCAACGTTCACGTATGGAGGCACAACTTCCAATTTTCATGCATTATTGGCTGAGAAATTTGGGACTTTTTCCAAATTTGGGAAATTTAATGCAAGACAAGCAAATCTTCTCAAAAGTTGCAGGAATTTGTAACATTTTGTCCCCAACATTTGGGGCTTTTTATGTACATGCATAAATTAGGCTAAAATTTACCCAATTTCTCGACATTGATGCACATTGGACCTTGTGCAATTTGGGGCTTTCGCAGTTTTGACAAAATTTGTGTAGCATTTGTCATTTTATGTACATGCAAGTTGAATATCAACACTTGGTAAAATTTGGGGGTTTTATTGAAATTGCTTTATTTTAGCAAAATTGGACTCACATATGCATAACAGAGAAAATGCATATGTGTGTTTGATGCTTTGAGCACAAAATTTTGGGACTTTTAACCGTTCATGTCAAAATTTATGCCCGTGGGTACATGTACAATAAAAATTGCGGTTGATATTTTGGGATTCCTCATGTAATGTGATACACATGCCCTTGGAACAACTGTAATCAGTTGAATAATGTTGTAGCACATGGTTTGGTGCTTCTGAAAATTTAATTACAGATCTGAAATCTGTGCTTCTATGTGGTCATTTATTACTGATTGATACTTGATTGTACCTTGGTCACTTGGGTGATAGTTTGGGCTTGCATTTGTTGGTTTTTTTGTCACATTTGGGCTGAAAATCATAGCTGACAACCATGACAGCAATAATCTTATGCACATAAAGAAGTTTGAAGGCCCACACAATTTTGCAGTTTGGTAAAAGCATTGCTACAATATCATGTTACAAAAGAAGCAGGCAAAGCCGATCAAAACCAAAGGAACAAAGCCCACAGACATGGATCAAAACGATTGGGATGAGTTAAATGAGCTTACATACTCAACCGTAGAGCGATCGATTTCTGATGCCTTGCTCTTCAACATTGAAGGTTTGGATTCTACATATGCTATATGAACTAGACTGGAAGAACTGCATGCACAAAAGAGTCATGCAAGCAAAGTGTATTGGTTGAAAAAGCTTATGGATTTGCATATGAAAGAGGGTACAACAATGTCTACTCACTTGAGTGAGTTTAACTCCATCTTCAACCAGCTGGTTGCCTTGAAGTTCATAAATAATAAGGAATTTCAGGCTACTTTCTTGCTTTGCACTCTACCAGAGAGTTGGGATACATTCAGGACTGCTATGAGCAATTCTAATGTAATCCTTTTATATGCTAGTGTAGAGAGTGCTCTACTTATGGAAGAGATAAATCGGCAGAACAATGCATCCAGTAAGTCTTCCAATGCTTTGCATACTAGGGACAGATCACAACAAAAGGGCAAATATGATAGCAAGGGACGCAGTAAATCATGTGGCAAAGATGTTGAATGCTATCGTTGTGGCAAGAAGGCCCACTTTAAACGTGACTGCTACAAATGAAATAAAGAGAGAGAAAAAGGCAAGAAGATAGATGATAGTAAGGAAGAGAAGGACAATCAGCCTAAAAATAGCAGTGTAAAAATTGAAGAGGTGAATATAGTCACTCATGACAGTGACAATGGGAGTGATGTACTCTGTCTCTTCACACTTTGGTGCACATGCTTTACTTGCAGATACAGATGATGACATGCATACCTGGATTCTTGATTCAGGTGCTTCTTTTCATGTCACCCCTCATCATGAGTGGTTTTCCGTCTATACAAGGGGTCGACATACTGTTGTCCATCTTGGAGACAACTATGCATGTGAGATTGCAAGTATTGGCAGTGTGCAGTTACAGTTTCAACATGGCTCTGTCTTTACACTTCAGCATGTACGACATATACCTCAGCTCAAGAAGAGCTTGATTAGCACAGGCCAACTAGATGATAATGGTTTTCATACCACCTTTGGTGATGGAAAATGTAAAATCTGTAAGGGATCTAGGGTTATTGCCAGAGGTTGCAAGAGTGATACTTTGTATCCACTTCATATATTTAATGTGCATGACCATGTTGTTGCCGTGATCGAGCAACCAAGTGTTACTTTGTGGCATGGCTAGTTGGGACACATGAGTCAAACAGAAATGAAAATGTTTTCTCGTTTGGGTTACTTGCCTTGTCTTCGTTATGCTGATTTTGAGCATTGTGATCATTGCATTTATGACAAACATGCACAGACGTCTCACAAAAAGTCTCTTTCTTTGAAATCTTCTCCTCTAGAGTTAGTACATTCGGATATATGTCAAATGTCAGGATTATCTTTAGGAAAAAAAATATTTTGACACCTTTGTCGATGATGCTACACGAAAGGTAAATGTTCATTCCATTCGTAGCAAGATGAAGTGCTTGATAAGTTTCAAAAATTCTTGATATTGACTGAAAATCAAACAGATAAGACACTTAAGTATCTTGGCTCTAACAATGGTGGAAAATATGTATCCAAGGCCTTTCAAGCATTTTGTGACAGTAAAGGGATAAAGAGGAAGCTCATTGCCCTCATAATCTGTCCCAAAATGGAGTTGCAAAGCGTATGAATCAGACCATACAGGATAAGGTCCGTACGATGCTATCTCATGCTGCATTACCCCATCGTTTTTGGGCAGAGGCTGTTATAACAATCGTTCACTTAATTGATCGATCACCAAATAGATCTTTAGGGAGGGGGAGGGGGGGAAGGGGAGGGGGGGGGATTTCGAGCAAGCCACCTTCATATGCTCATCTGAAAGTATTTGGCTGCGAGGCTTTTGTGCACATTCGTAAAGAAAAACGCAACAAACTCAAGTCAAAGTCTTGTAAATGCATTTTCCTACGATATGGTGACGAGGGTGAAATGGGGTATAGATTGCGAGATCCCGAGAAAATGAATATATTACGCAACATTGAGGTTATCTTCTGGAAAGATCGCTTGCACAAACAACCCGAAAAGACTGAGGAGGTCCATAGGGTTGCATTCCGAGAAGAAATACCTTTTGGACAACAAAATGTGCCCATTATACAGCAGCAAATACCTGTTGTAAATGAACCTATAAATGCAAAAAACGATGCTGAAAATGATCAGCCAACTATTGCCCATGAAAATAAGTCATAAAATATACAATAACAACCATGACAAGTTGTTAATGTTGATTTGCATGCTAAAATACCAAGACAATATGCTGAAAATGAAAATTTACATAAATAACCAGTAAAAATTGACCATTGGATTAGGAGATCGTCTAGGACTACTAAACGACCTGACAAGTTTTTTCCTGGTGCAATTAATATAGATGATTATGTCATATTGATAGATTGTGGTGAATCATCTTGCTTCAAGAAAGCAATGAACAGACCGGACAACAAGAAATGATATAAAGCCATGCTGTCAGAGATGGAATCTCTTGAAAAAAATGACACTTGGGACTTAGTGCAGTTGCCTAAAGGGCAGAAAACTCTTCCATACAAATGGATTTACAAGATGGTTACTTTTAGTTCCTCACCAAAGTACAAAGCAAGATTGGTTGCAAACGTATACAAGCAAGAGCATGAAATTGACTTTGATGAAATTTTCTCTTATGTAGTCAAGATGACTACATTGAGAACCATTTTGGGCTTGGTTACAATTGAGGATATGGAGCTCATACAAATATATATAAAGACTCTGTTTTTACATGGTGATTTGCATAAAGACGTATATACGCAGCAACCTGAAGGGTGTGTTGAACAAGGAAATGAAAAAATTGTATATAAACTCGAAAGGAGTTTGTATGGGCTAAAACAAGCACCAAGAGAATGGTATCATAAGTTTGATACAATCATACAATCCCAACGCTTTTATAAAAGTCAAGTGGATCACTGCTTATACACCAAGAAGGCAGTAGATGGCAACCTGATTATCTTGGTTTTGTAAATTGATGACATACTGATTACTGACAGGGTTACTCATGCCTTGGATTCATTGAAACAAAGTCTTCATGACAGCTTTAACATGAAGGATCTTGGTGATGCAAATCACATTCTTGACATGCGAATACTCAGAGATGGATTGAAAGGCTTACTTACTCTATCTCAACAGGAGTATATCTCCAAAGTTTTACAGCGTTTCAATATGAAGGGGGGAAAAACAATTGGGATTCCATTGCCTCCATATATGAAACTTAGTGCAAAAAACAACCCTACATCTGATGATAAGAAGGCTGAAATGGCCAAGATACCATATGCTTCAGTTATTGGCAGTTTGATGTATGTTAAGGTTACTACACGTCCTAACATGGCCTTTGCAGTGGGATTGGTTAGCATATACATAACAACCCCTGGCAAAAAGCATTGGAATGCAATGAAAGATATTATAAGATACTCAAAGGCACAAAGGAGTTGTATATCTACTTTGAAAAGCAAAAGGCATATGTTGTTGGCTTTACAGATGCAGATTATGCTGGTCATGCGAACTGCAAGAAATCCACTTCTAGATATGTATTTATTTTCACAGAAGAAGCAGTCTCTTGGATCTCCAAGCTACAAAAGTGAGTTGCATTGTCTACTACAGAGACAGAGTACGTGGCTGTCACTGAGGCATGCAAGGAGGCTTTATGGCTTTCACGTCTAGTGGGAGAGCTTAGCATTACAAAGTTACCTATTCTCCATTGTGATTGTGCTATTATGCTAGCACGGAATCTTGTCTTTTATACAAAACAAAGCACATACAAGTGAAATACCACTTCATTAGAGATATACTTGACAGCAAAAGCATTGAGCTTGTCAAAGTGCATACAGATGATAATCTACAGACCTTCTCAAGAAGGGTCTTCCAACATAACAGTTTGCTCATTGCTGACAAATGATGGGAGTCGAATAGATATATGTATTTCAGCTTTGTACATACCTAGACTTAGCTGATTCTTTTCTCCTCTTAAGGCACATTGCCTTTAAGTTGGAGGTTGTTAGGAATAAAAACCTCGTGCCTTTTAAATGTGCTCAAGTGTGAAAACACCCTTAGCACTTGTACTTACACATATATATCTATCTAAAAACCTCTCTTTGACTCTCACTATGCGCAGGACAGTCTGTCTCGATCTTCGTGCCTAATCGACTTCTACACAAACTCTTTTGACAAGGCATCATTTTAAAAAGGAGAGAGCTTTTTTCACTTTTAAGAGAAACTATGAATCATCTATTCTAAGATTTCATTTGGGTCAAAGCCGAATTGGAACTCACGAAGGTGGTTGGGAGGGGCTAATCTTCAAAGCACTCTCTCTCAAGACTACCTTCTTTAGCGATTGTGGGCATCTTGATGATGAAGTGGTGAATCATAAGGGGGTTTGTCCTAAATCTTATTTGAAAGCAAAGGAACAATGCTAGCTTTTGTAAACATGCTTTCAAGTCATCCATGGATGGCGTCATTGTACTTGGGGATGATATTATTGACATGCTACAAGGTCCATTGGCCCCAATAAGGTTCTACATAAGAAGAAGTCAAAGACAACTTGTACATGACATTTTTAACATATTAAGCAAGCAATAATTTAATAAAAGAGTCAGTCGAATGGAATCCACCATCTTACCACAATCAACTATCTTTGCAAAATGTAGCATCAAGATATTGTATATCCTTGGTTCATTGGTCATGCAAATGCCCTATGGTATTTCACCAAACTACTACATTCAAGAAAAATGCTTTAAGAGGGCATATGAAAAAGTAAACTTCTCCTTAAACTCAAATGTTTCTTATGGCAATTTCCAATTAATGTTCAACCTTTTCATACTCCTCTTGCCAAGATGATTGCAAAGTTACATTTGCAAAATAGGTTGCCCATAATTTATGGTAGTGAACTAGATGAAGTTCTTTGAGGGTGCACCCTCAATCGCATTAACTTCACAAGTACATTCAGTTATTTGAAATCATCAGTAAGCTTGTGTAATATTCTTACTTCATTGCAAGCACTTCCAGCCACATGGTTCATCATACATTTATCAAGAGCTCTCTGCGGAGCTTTTGAGAAGAGTATGCTGTACCATATGGTCAGTTATTGATGATTTCATTAACCAACCATTCTTGTCACGTCGATGCAAAGGACAGAGCACTCTCAAAGAACTGAATATGGCAAACACCATAAAATATGGGGAACCTATTTACAAATTTAACTTTGCGATCCTCTTGGCAAGCAGTGTATCAAAAGGTTGAACACCGACCGGGTTCAGCAGTAAGGGAAAGTTCACTTTTTAAGACACCCTTTTAAATATTATTTCTACCACTTAGAAGTTTTACGAGTGCTTGTACTGATCCTTGCAACAATCAGCACAAGCACTAATGCAACCGCAGCTAGTACTTAGACATGCATGTCAATAACTATATAAAATATGCAGACTTGTCAATGAGAATATGCAGAGAAGCTAACATGCACAAGCTGTTAAACTCTGCAAGCATGCACGACCAGCTTTTTTTTTTGGTTTGATGGTTCTGTTTGTGTTTCTTTTTTCCCCTTGTTTTTCTGTGTTTTGGAGACCCAGGGTGGCCTTTTTTTTGGGGGAGAGAGAGAGAGAGTGTGTGTGTGTGTGTGTGTGTGTGTGTGTGTGTTCATGTCCATTCCAACATGCCACTGTATATAGACTGACACAAAACATGTTTGCTTGGTGACTCCTGAACTGGCTAATGTCAGATGGTATTTCGAATCCATATTATTTCCAGCTTCTCAAGACTGATTTCAAGAGGCTACAATTTCTTAACAGATGCTTTGGTAAGGAGGTGGATGGACTTATTGCTGTGTAACAATTTCTATAAAGCAGTCAGTACTCTGCCTCATCCTGAGATGGTCTGCTTTTCTAAAGGTTTCCCTTCCAATGCAGAGAAAATGTCTGTCCTGGTGACAATACCTGTGGATATGATTTTAAGTTACAAACACTATACAAACAGGGGAAAAATGAAGTAAAATCAAAGTTAAAACTAAGTAAATACTATCACCACAAGACATATTTTATGTTAAGAAATTACTTACAAACAATCATACAAACAAAAAAAAGGATCAAAATCAGCACTAAAACTGAGTAACCAAAACTCACAGTCCATTTCAATTATTTATGGGCCTATCAAAGGACCTCTGTAGAGACTTCACTGGAATCTGAAAGAGTATTGGGAAGAGAGGAGCTACAAGTCATCACTTAAATTGGCACAGCGCAGTCCCAAAGCATTTGGCTTGGTCATGACAAAGCATTTGGCTTGGTCTGTTGAAGTTTCCCCCTGAATCGGCTGTGCATCAAACTGCTAAATGAAAGACAAAGCTTTCAACCTATCTTGTGCATCATTCATGGACTCAAACTTCACTACATTTCTACCCTCATCATAGTCTTTTGCTGCCCATTTGGGTGTCAAGTTGTCATACACTGGCTGTTGCAAAAAGGGTGCATTCGCTAAATTTACATCAAAACCAATACCAAACGGAGCATCAAAACCAACACCAAACGGAGCATTTGCATGACCAGCACTGATTCCTTGAGCCCCATAAGCATTCGGGGGTGTAGATGCATTACCAAACATGCTATTTTGTGCCCCAAGCATCAAGCCAATATTGCTATACATAGGTGTTGGTCGGGAGATGGCAGCAATCAGCTCAGCTCAGCTTGATTGTGTGTAGACAGTAGAGAGAGAGTGAGTGAGTGAGTGAGAGTGGTCACTACTCGACACTTGATTAGTTGGGTAGTGTGTTACTCAAAGTACAAAGTACAAACCTTAGACTTTGGGGTTGTGTAAGTAGCTTAAGGTGCGTTTACATATGAAAGTGTGTAATGTGCAGTAAGTGGCTGAACTATGTAACATAAATACACAAATAAAAATTAATGTGATTGGGAAAAAAAACCTCTCTTATGGTGAGTAAAAAGTGCCCCAATGTCCTACGTGCAGATCACCGACACTCTTGTGTAAGCGTAGGCATGAGTAAAACCCAAAAAATCCCCCTGGAGTGAAAAGTGATCAGCATACAAGGATCATCCACCAAAAAAGATCAAATTTAAAGCATTGCAAAATGTTTCAAATTTGTCGCGAGGAAGAGCTTTGGTGAAGATATCTCCCACATTGTTGGCGGTAAGACAATAGACAAGGCTGATATCCCCTGCATGTAGTCTCTCTCTAACAAAGTGATAATGTATCTCAATGTATTTCGTGTGTGCATGAAATACTGGGTTCCGTGCCACTGCAACGGCACTTTGATTGTCAGTAAACAAAGGAGCAGACTTCATGACAGATACATCAAGATCAACCAACAAATGCCTCAGCCATACACATTCAACTATAGTAGTGAAAGCTGCCTTGTATTTAGCTTTACAAGACAATGTGGCAATAGTGGATTGTTTCTTGCTAAGCCAAAAAATGCAAAAAGAGCCAAGAAAGAAACAATTTCCACTTATAGAGTAGAATCAAAATCCCAGTCCAATCGGAATCATTGTAAGCATGTAACTACAGCAGTCCCCCCCTTGTCATAAAGCAATTTAAGAGTCCCAGTGCCCTACAAGAAAGAAAATACGCTTCACAACTTGCCAATGTGACATGCGTAGGCTGTGCTTATATCTGCTCAAAGCTGAAACTGCAAACTGAATATCTGGCCTTGTGTTGCATAAATAAATGAAGCATCAACTGTTGGAGCATATGTATGAATGTCAAACATGTCACTATCATCATGCAAAGACATCTTAAGTCCAATCTCTATCAGTGTACTTGCTGGCTTGCTCTTGGAAGCCAAATCTCTGAAGGAATTTACCAATATCTGTGGACTGTGACAATCCAATGCCTCTAGTATCATGAATAAAGGCCCCAAATCTGACATTTCAAAAGTTTGCTGCAAATTTTTCTTAAATGCTGAAATCTGACCAACATGCGTCCCTGTGAGTAGAAGATCATCCACATAAAGACAAATGACCAACAAGGATCCCCCCTCTTTGCATACGTAAAGAGAAGACTCTAATGGGTTGTTAATGAACCCTTTGCTGAGTAAGAAGGCATCAATTTTGGTATATCAAGCTCACAGAGCTTGCTTCAAACTATACAAAGCCTTTTTCAGCTTGCATACCAAGTGTTCAAATCCTTCAACTGTAAAACCCATGGGCTATTGAACATACACTTTTTCCTCAAGTTTCCCATGTAAAAATGTAGTTTTAATATCAAGCTAGTACACAATTCAACCATCATGGGCAACCAATGCAATCATGCACATGATAGTAGCCATACAAGATGTAGGAGCAAATGTCTCCTCATAATCAATACCTTCCTTTTGCGCATAGCCTTTTGCCACAAGCATGGCCTTGTAATTATCAATGGATCCATCTCCTTTTCGTTTCAACTTATAGACCCATTTAGTACCAATGGCTTTCTTTCCAACAGGCAATGTAACTAAATCCCATGTTTGATTCTTTCTGATAGAATCATATTCAGCTTGCATTGTTGCCATCCAATGCACGCTTTGATGTGCATTCTCAAAATAATGGGGCTCATCATCATCAAGTGTGTTTGCTGCCATAACAAACTCCATAGCATTAGCATGATCATACAGACGTGTTTATCTTTGAGTATGACCAGTAAGAGGAGCATCCAAATCACTATCTTGTCGGGTTTGCAAATACCATTTAGGTATTTGTCTGGCCTCTTGATTATATACATGCTCTTAATGAACCTCAAGTTCAGCATCTTGCTGAATATTCAGATCAGTCATCGGCTAAATTTCTATATTATTTAATGGAGCAGTTGGCTAAACATTTTGTTCATTTAATGAAGCTCCAACTATATTACCAAAAGAAATAGGCAACAGCCCTTCAAACACATCATTTGCAGCCTGATATGTGTCATAACCAATGAGATAATTCTGATTTTTCATCAAAAATCACATCTCTATTGACAAAAACTTTCTTGGAAATAGGACCATACAATTTGTATAATTTGCTTTCACTATTGCACCCCACAAATATGCACTTGATAGTCTTATTGTCCAACTTTTTTCTCAATATTTTGAAAATATGAGCATATGCAAGACACCCAAAAGTAGGAAAGTCACCAACTGAAGGTTTACGGTTGTTCCAAGCCTCAAAAGGCATTATATTTTTTAGTGTCTTAGTAGGGCACCTGTTCAAAACTTGATAGGCACACGTAACTGCTTCCATCCAAAATCCATATGGCAGTTTTCTAGCTTTTTGCATACATTAGGCCATCTCCATGAGTGGTGGATTCTTCCTTTCTACAACCCTATTTTGCTATGGAGTATATGCAGTAGTATATTGATGTGCAATGCCTTTTTGCTTCAAAAAATTATTCAGCGTGGAAGACATATTCCCCCCATCAATCCGAATGGAGAGTCTTAATCTAACAGCCATATTGATTTTCCACAAGTGAAATAAAAGCCAAAAATACATCATACAATTCTAACTTTTTCACCAATGAACAAACCCAACAAAAACAAGTCATCAATGAAGGTGATGAAATAATAACATCCACCCAATGACTTAGTCTACATGGGTCCACATACATCTAAATGCACAATTTGCAACCTGGCCGTACCTTTAAAAGCAACATCACACGGAAAAGAAAACCGATGCATTTTTCCAAAAATGCATCCCTCACAAATGTGTTCAAGAGGTCTCTCGAAGAGAGATGAGTCTTCCAACATTTGAGTACGCTGCATAAGCACCAAATTGCCATAGTTCACATGCTCCATGCAAGCATATCGTAACTCTGCATGTGACATAGAAGTACCAAAGTCAAGAATTCCTTATCCCTAACCATGCATTTATCATCATTAAATGTGACTTGCATTCCACATTTTGCTAAAGAATAAATGGATAGCAAGTTCTTTATCCCTCGCATATATAAAGCATCCTGCAAACGGAGAGTAGAGCCATCAATAGCTTTCAAGACAATCTCTCCAATACCTCTAACAAGATAAGATGCATTGTTGGCACATTGCACTGATTTGCCAAACAGGAGCTACAACAACAAAGATAAACAAATCCTTGCGCGATGTAATGTGCTTAGAAGCACCACTATCAAAGAACCAAGTGCTGGAAACCTCTGTAGAGTTGAATGCTCCATCTGCCCAAGAAGAATCATAAACTGCAAATGTAAAAACTATAGTCACAATCAATAATAAACGACGCAAACTCTGTAGCGGTAGCAATAGAAGGTACATTTGAAACTAACATCCCAAACTCGTTTTTCTTTTTGGCAACGCATTTCTTGCATTCTATGATATAATGACCTGTCTTTTTACGCTAATGACACTTGCCCTTCATGGCTTGTGTCCCTCCCTGCTTCTTGTTGTTCTATAAAGTTCCTGAACTTCCAGAACTCTGCAGAGCATTCTTGGACTAATTGCCCTTGCCCTTCTATCTTGCCATAAAAGCCTGTTCAAAAGCTACAACATCCACTCCACTATTCTTCATTATTTGCTCTTCTTCCAATAACAAGATAACCAATTAAATAAAGGTAAGTGGCTTCATAGAAATTTGCATTGTAAGATTCCATGCCGTATGAAATGCCAAATAAGATGGTGACAATGAATTCAAGGTTGTAGAGATCATTTGAGCATCAAAATAATACTCATCTACATTCATCAACTACTCACACAAGTCCCAAATTTTATTAAGGTGATATTGCATAGCATCATCTTCTTCCATCTTCACATTTTCAAGCTCCTTCTGCAAAAAAGAAATGTGAGTATCATTTTTTCCAACAAACAAACGTATACTCGAGTGTAAGCCATGCTACTCATGAAGTAGCAGTAGACTGGACATGCGGGATTATAGACCGTTGAGCTACCAATGCAATAAGTGACAATGCTTGGGCATCCCTAGTGTCACAAGCCTTCTATGCATCTATTCTTTGGGGTGGTGGCTGAATGGGAGCTTGCCTTTGACCACAACCTCCTAGTGGAAGAGTTGCAGGAGCCAGATCACCAAGATGGACTTCTTCTCCACTAGCATAATCCCACAGATTTTTTGTTACAAGCACATTCTTCATCATGAAGGACCACAAAGAATAGTTGTTGCCATCCAATCTATCCTTTTTTGATACATAAGTGAAGACATCACTCTATCCTTGATTTGGTATGATAATTGTTACTCTTCCAAATGCACAAGAGCGATAACAAAAGCTGGACTGACCTGGAAATCTGCAAATTTCCAGAAATTACAGCAAATGCCTAGCTGTAATCAACTAAATCGTGTGACACTTGATAACTACTATCTCAAAGCGCTGAAATTTTTCAGATTTCAGCAAACAACATGCTGCCCAATGCAAGAACATTGATCAGCAGCACTAAAAACACAAAAACCCCAAAATTTGACGGTCAAAGGTGCAAGATTTCAGTCAATTTCAAACTGAAACTTCAGTACATAAGCCAATGTTTGCCAAATATACAAAAGCCCCAAATTTCCTGACCCAAATTCCAACAAATTTCTGCAATTTGTGCACTAAAGCACCCACTGAAGTAAAAAATGACCTTTCCCTACAAAAGCCCTTTGCTTTGGCTCTAATATTCTGAATAAAATAATAAGATATACCTATGGCAGCTGAGGACTGTTGGGTATTTCACTTACGCCCACGCTCACATAGGAGTGTCGGTGATCAATAGGACATTGGGGTACTTTTTACTCCCGGTAGGAGAGGTTTTTTCCCCCAGACTTATGGTATTATTTTATATGTGCTTATGACACACACTTACGGGCACTTACCGTGTTCGGGTGTGAACACCCGCTACAACCCTAAGGTTTAAGGGTTGTACCTTGTACTTTCTGTTTACACTCTTCAATCTATTGCATTGGGTGACATGCTTCACTCTCACACTGTCTAATGATTTTCTATGCTGAGCTTCGATCCTGCCTTCTTCTCACGTTTGATATCAGAGCAGCATTAGCTCTATTCAGCTGAAGCTCAGGTTCTCCTCGGCTCCACTCAGTCTTTGGGAGCTTCTGGCTCTGTTCAACTCTGCCCCGTTAGATTCGCCACAACTTGCAACAGCAGCTCGATTGCTTTTTGTGCCACACGCCAGTCTGCTGTACTGGCCACGTCCTGACAACACGCCCGTCAATCACAATATGAAGCGCTAGACGTCAACTGTTGCCCCACCAATCCAATTTGCCACGCCACCCGCTAAGCGTCAAGCCCGCCAATATCCAGCTCGCCAATGCTGCCCGTCAACAGTCGCGAGTGCCGCCTACCTACAGTCGTCACGTCCAAAAGCGTCGTCTATCATACCTCTTGCACCGCCCATCAACAACCTTGTCAACTGCGATGCCTCTACAGACTGGTCCTTTGTGCCACCTGTTCGCCACTACGCTAGCTCGCAATAGCTCAGACGCCGGCTCGCCTGTGACGTCCAGCCTGCCCGACTGTCCTCACGTCACGTCACCCCCCCAACACCCGCCTATCGTCAACGACACCCCGTCATCACTAACAAATTTTTTTTAATTAATCTTTTTATTGCAGACGAATTTCTGGAAGAGGGTTTTCTACGCAGCAGGCACAGCATACAGGATACGTGTCTGGGACAAATTGGATGCAAATTTCTGGACACGTTCATCAAAAATTTTGGGGCTCAGAATTTTCAGATTTCCAATTTGGCCCCGCTTCGACATTGTCTTTTGCCTCTTTTATTAATTGATTATCATGGCAAATCAGGGAGGAGATGTCTTCACCTATGTATCCAAGGAGGAAAAATTGGATGGAAATAACTATTCACTTTGGTTCTTCGTGATAAAGAATGTACTTGTGACGAAAAATCTTTGGGATTATGTCAGTGGAGAAGAAGCTAGACCTGGAGTTGTGGCTCCAGCTACTCCTCCTCCAGGAGGACGTGTACAACGGGCACCTCAGCCACCTCCACTTCAGCCACTTCCACAAAGATCAGCAGCTCAAAAAGCATAGGATACACGGGATGCACAAGCGTTGTCGCTGATTGCATTGGTAGTTCAGCGGTCAATCATTCCCCACATTCGTTCAGTAGCTTCTTCACAAGAAACTTGGCTAACTCTGGAGCAGGTGTTTACAAGCAAGAATGAGACTCGTATCTCTTTCTTAAAGAAAGAGCTAGAGACATTGAAAATGGATGAGGGTGATTCTATTCAGAATCACTTGAACAAAATTCAGGACTTGCGTGCCCATGCAAACTGAGAAAACGTTTTTGGGGGTTGGATCTCAACCATTCAGTTAGTTTACAGCTTGGCGGAGAGAGAGAGGGAGTTGCTGGTCCATTCTCTGATTAGAGAATATCAATTTGTTGCAAAAGATAGTCATCAGGGGGCCTTAGCAAGTAGGGGACAGCATGGAGACACCTTCTAGGGGCTAGCAACAACATTGTTTATCAAGTGATAGCATTTTGGAGGTGCGTGACAGTAGGTGACTGCATTAAACGCAGGTTGGAGCAAGCAGCAAGTAGATTTTAGGGTTTCCTTGCGAGGAAAATCAGATTTCTCTTTCATCTTGGCTCTCTCTCACCTTCTCATATCAACATTTCTCATCCATTTGGAGCATATCTCAGCCATATTTGGTGGACAGCAGGAGGATTTCTATTGTAAACCCTAATTTTTTGCAGAAATTAGGGTTTGTAGCCACCTCGGGTCTTGGGCCATAGGAGAAGGCACCATATGCTGAATTCAGCACTAAAATTTGTGTAATTGTTAGGGAGTTGAGATGCCAGCCCATTCAGTGTAAATTGGGGCAGCATTTGACCCGTTTGTGGTTCCAACTGTGTAAGCCTTGGGTTAAAAGTCAAGGGGCAAATGGCCCGAATTGCTTACTAATTGTTATTACAGCTAGGGGCTTTGGGAACAGCAAAGGAGATTGTGGAATCTCAGCTTGTGATCATTTCATTAGCTATCAAAGTTAAAGAAATATCGAAAGGGGCGCTGGTTTTGGGGCCAACAGGGTGTCCAATGTTTAAGATTATTAAGTTAAGTTATGCATTTGAATTTATGTTTATTTGCTGATTGCTCTAATTAGGTGCTTTATTAGGGATCACCACCCTCTCCAAGAAGGAAGGCTAGTTTCATGGTTCCATTGTCAAGACACCACTCAATCCCTTGATTTGCTAGGCATGAGACACTTGATTGGAAGGCAAAGCTTTGTGCTAGTGCTGATTTTTTCTCTCAGCTGAGAAATTACAGCAATATGTTTTCATATAGTGAAATGCAATCAAGCAATGATGATGCCTCTTGATATGGACACTCACATGGGGAATAAGGAAATGTAATGCCTAATCTTGGACAAGGCTTAGACCATGGACGACAAGCTGAAAATGTTGCTGTTGGGTAAGATGCAAGGCCTTCAAGGCATAACAAGGCTGATGACCAACAAAGTGTTTGATGACCAATTCAAGAATTGGATAAGGACAACAACAAACATCTTTGTTGGATTGGTAAAGGATCCTCAGTTCACCCGATTTTTTAATGATTTGAAGGACAACAAGGGCAAGAAGAAGAAGTCATCTTCTACACCTTCGAGACAACAAGGTGCATCGAAGAAAATGCCAAAGCCTTCATTCGAAGCTCCCAAAGACGTTATATAAGCAAAACCTTTTTTACCTACAGGGCAAGGAATGCAAATGCAAGGCCATCATGGAAGTGCCAATCCAATGGATTTTGGATAGTCAGACATGCATGCTATGATGGGGCAGACAGGATACTTTGGGGGTAGCACGATTTTTCATGCTATGGTTGGGTAGGGACAGCCTACGGGAATGTATGGCGCAAATCCCTATGGTATGCAACAACCAATGCATGGTGTGCAAGACCCAATGTAGTTGGGTATGGCTGGAAATATGCAAACCCTATTGTTGGGTTTTACTCACGCCTATGCTCACACAAGAGTGTCTGTTATTCGAACGTAGGACATTGGGGCACTTTTTACTCTCGGCTAGAGAGGTATTTTTCCCTAGTCACATTTTTTTAAATTTGTGTATTTATGTTACACAATTTGGTCACTTACCACATATTACACACTTTCATGTGTAAACACACCTTATCCTGCTTACGCAACCCTAAAGTCTTAAGGGTTGTACTTTGTACGTTGAGTTACACACTATCCAACTAATCAAGTGTCGAGCAATTACCACACACACTCTCTCTCACTACTGTCTACACACTCTCAAGTTGAGTTGCATTGATCACTATTTTCTCCTGACCAACAAGTAGTGTCAGAGCGAGGTTATCTTGGCAGCCATGCTCACCTCGACCACTCGGTACACCCGTAAGCAGCTGCAGCAGCCACCTCATGTTGCCTGTAGCTTCTACGCCTAGCCAGTTCTCCCACTCCAACGGCCAGCCACCCCATCAGTGAGGGGTGCCTAGCCAGCGGCTCACACCGCTTTGCTAGGTGATGCTAGCTGTGCTGCCTGCCTTTCAGCTTGTCTAGGCTGCTACTGCCACCTTGTCCACCGGGCTGCGCTGCCACCACCCTGTCCAGTGGCCACTTGTAGCTTGTTTGCTGCTAGCTGCCAAGCTACGGTGCTAGTTTTACGAGTCCTACTAGTCCTACCTAAAGTGACGCCAATGGTTCCATTTGCTTGTGAGCAGTTTGACAGCTCCGACTACCACATTAGTATTCAACTGCCTTGTCCTTGTGAGAAGAAGGCAGGATCGAAGCTCAGCACAAAAAATCAGTAGACAGTGTGAGAGTGAAGGACGACACCCAATGCAATAGACTGAAGAGTGTAAACAAAAAGTACAAGGTACAACCCTTAAACCTTAGGGTTGTAGCGGGTGTTCACACCCAAACACGGTAAGTGCCTTTAAGTGTGTGTCATAAGCACATATAAAATAATACCATAAGTCTGGGGGAAAAAACCTCTCCTACTGAGAGTAAAAAGTGTCCTAGTATCCTACTGACATTGACACTCTTATGTGAGCGTGGGCATAAGTGAAATACCCAACAAACCCCCCTGGAGTGAAGGGTGATCAAGGATACAAGGATCATCCGCCACCAAAGGAGATCAAATTTAAAGCATTGCGAAATGCTTCAAATTT
This sequence comes from Lygodium microphyllum, assembly GCF_053477565.2. Lineage (NCBI taxonomy): Eukaryota > Viridiplantae > Streptophyta > Polypodiopsida > Schizaeales > Lygodiaceae > Lygodium > Lygodium microphyllum. Next base: position 116,895,824 of record NC_141142.1, on the reverse strand, counting down.
ATCACGAGGAAGAGCCTTGGCGAAGATGTTTGCCACATTACTGGTGGTAGGACAATAGACAAGGCTGATATCACCTGCATGTAGCCTCTCTCTGACAAAGTGATAATGTATCTCAATGTGTTTCGTGTGTGCATGAAACACATGGTTCCGTGCCATTGCAATGGCACTCTGACTGTCAGTGAACAAAGGAGTAGGCTCCGTAACAGATACATCCAGATCAGCTAGCAAGCATCTAAACCATACACATTCAACTGTGGTAGTGAAAGCTGCCTTGTATTTAGCTTCACATGACAATGTGGCAACAGTGGACTGTCTCTTGCTAAGCCAAGATATGCAAGACGAGCCCAAAAAGAAATAATTGCCACTAGTGGAGTGACGTGAATCATAATCACCAGCCCAATGAGAATCACTATAAGCATGTAATTGCAATGGTCCCTCCTTGGCATAAAGCAATCCAAGAGATCTAGTATCCTACAAGTAATGGAAGACACGCTTAACAGCTTGCCAATGTGACATGCGTGGCTGATGCATATATCTGCTCAGGGCTAAAACTGTAAATTGTACGTCTGGCCTAGTGTTGCATAGGTAAATAAGACATCCAACTGTTGAAGTATATGTGTGTATATCAAACAAGTCACTGTCATCATGTAATGATAACTTTAGTCCAGGTTCCATTGGTGTACAGACTGACTTATAATCCTGTAAACCAAACTTCTCAAGAAGTTTACCAATGTATCTTGATTGTGATTGTTAGCCTGCTCTATTTTCACTCTCAGTCTGTCATCTCCTGGTTGTGAGCTCCTGTCAGAGTCTGGCAGGAGACAGAGGAGCTCTGTCAGCTTTGTATCTGCTGTTTTTGTCTGCATTCCCTTTTCGGGTGTCACACAGCCCAAAATGGGCCTTTTGGTGTGCAATCGGCCCATATTTGGGCAGATCGGCCAGATTTGGCAAGTCGGCCAGTTTTTCTGGCCTGGGGCTATTTATAGCAGCCCCCCAGTCATTCTCAGCACATTCTTCTGCAGGTTCAGTACACTCTCCCTCCTCTCCCACTCCGGCATTGGTGCTGCCATTGCTTTCAGTCTGTTCTGGTGAGGGTGTTCTGGTGCCCTCACTGACGCTCCGGGCTGCGTGCAGGGACTGATCAGTCCACTTTGGTGTATTCAGCATTTAATTTCAGTCAGTGCAGATTTTCTTCCTTCATTCCCTGCTTTCTCTCTCTCCTCCTCTGTGTTCGTGTTCTTCTTCCGTTGCACACTCTCACATGGTATCATCGCCTGACTGAGAGCACGGAGGACCTAACCTTGTGGAGAGATACCTCACCCCTCTTCTGCTGCTGTCACCTCATCTCCAACTGCCTAGGCGGCCCCTCCAAGTGGCCATTCTTCTTGCGTTTGCTGCAAACGTCTCCGCCAGAGGCTGCCACGTCATCCATCGACCCCTCCTGCTTGCATTTTCCATCAGGTGACCCCTCCTTCAGCTGGGCGACACATCATCGGGCTGCATTTTGCAGATCTGATGGTCGTTTCCACTCCTGGCGGCTCATCTCCTGCTGGCGACCCACTTGCAAGCTGCGTTTTGGTGCTGGCGGCTTCTGTTCTGGTGATTTTCATCAACTACCTTTGCGTTTTGCAGATCCAGGTGTTTGTAGGCTATCACAGCCTGCGTCTTGGTGGTTGGTGACCATACTGCTGGTCATACTTCGGCTTCGGCACAGTTTTCTTAGGTGTTTGGTATTTTGCAGATTGGAAGATGTCTTACCAGTTTTCAGGCTTTGATGACTCAGAGGATGAGCTCCTTTCTCATCATTCCTCTGAGCGGAGGCGGAATTATCAGGAGTTTCAACATCGGGAGGAGCCTCCTCGCACTCGTCCCTCTTCAATCCATGCATCTCAGACGGTTCCATCTACCGTGAAGGTGTCTTCCGTGAAGACTGCTTCAGCTTTGCAGATGCCTTCCTTGATTCCCTCTATTCAGGTGCCAATTCTCCCTTCCTTTCCGAAGGAAGATAAGTTGGAAGGTTCCAACTACTCCCTCTAGTCGTGCAAGGTGGAGTGCATCCTCGATACATTGGACCTATGGGAGCTTGTTTCTTCGCCCATCGACCGTCCCCCCGTGGATTCGTCAGATGGCACCTCTATGAACCGTGCAGCCTTGTGGGATAGGCTCAACTCTCGAGCCCATTCCTTTCTTTTTATGAGTCTAAATGATTCCGTTCTTGTACATATTCACAGGTTACAGACCGCAGCGGAAGTGTGGAAGAAGCTTGCATCTTTGTATCAGCACAAGACGTTTGCCCACAAGATTTCCTTGGAGAAGAAGTTGCAGATGCTCAGTCTTGATGATTCTTCTTCCATGAAGGAGCACATCACGAAGATGGAGGACATGCGAGGCGAGCTAGCCTCTCTTGGTCGTATGATATCGTCCGAGGATATGGCGATGATTCTGTTGACTCAGCTGCCATCACCCCACTATAATGTCTTCTACACCAGCCTCATCACCTCGAGAACCCGTGAGAAACTCCTATGGGAGGAACTTTCCCCGCTTGTCTTGGAGCATGACGAGCGACTCAAAGAGGTGGGTGCCAGTGGCTCCACCAAGGCTTTTACGGCAGGTACAGGTGGCGACAAGAAGAAGAAACAACAGAAGGAGAAGGCCAAGGACAAGAAGGAGGAGGACAAGAAGGATGCGAAGGAGAAGAAACCCAAATGTCCCCACTGTGGGAAGGGTACTCATCCCGAGGAGAAGTGTTGGCAGAAGTACCCCCATTTGAAGCCCAAGGAGAAGGACTCGAAGGCGGCTCCAGCCATGACAGAGTCTGCGTTTGTGCATGTCTTTGTTGAGGAGGATACAGCCTTAGCCTCTACCACTCAGGAGAAGCCTTGGCTTGTGGACAATGGAGCATCTTCTTTGGGTGCGATGTTTTTGTCCATTTGGACAAGAAGAAGAGGAAGACGAAGTTCGACTCTAAGTCGAGAAAGCTTATCTTCGTGGGCTATAGCACGACCACGAAGGGATATCGGCTCTACGACCCGACGACACGGAAGGTTGAGGTGAGCAGGGATGTGATCTTTGATGAGGCTTCGGCCTCTGAGGATCCGATTGATGATTCTATTACAGGTGCTTCTTCGACATCGCCGGACCCTCCCCCCCCCCCCCCAACCTTCTCTTCCTTCCAGGATACCCCTTAGCACCCCTCCCATTCCTCCTCCTACTACGGCTTCCCTTTCCCCTTTGGCGGATGTGACTCCTTCTACGAGTTCTTCCACCCCTTTAGACTCCCCTCAGGAGTCTTCTCGGGATACCCAGCCTTCTTCAGGTGAGGAGGATCTATCTTCATTTGGTGAGGGTGAGTCCCTCTCCAATATGGGTGCTTTGCAGGTTCCGAGACTACTCGGTCTCCCTCGCAGCAGGAGTCTCTTAAGATTCCCTTATGGTATCGTCGGCTCATGCAGGATTCAGGTGTTACTCACTTTCCTGCTTCTTCTACAGGTCTACGTAGATCAGCCCGCTTACAGGCCTAGCGAGATAGTTCGCTATGTGTGAACTATGCTCTTATGTCTCACATTCTTCAGGATTTCGAGCCTTCCACTGTGGAGAAGGCTCTTGCACAGGATATTTGGAGACAGGCTATGCAGGCCGAGCTCGATTCCATCGAGCGAAACCATACTTGGGAGCTTGTACCGCGTCCCAAGAAACGGAAGGTGATAGGTGTGAAATGGATCTTTAAGACCAAGTATCTTGCAGATGGCTCCTTGGACAAGCATAAAGCTAGGCTTATTGCCAAGGGTTTTGCACAGCGCGCAGGATTGGACTACTTCGAGACTTTTGCTCCTACAGCTCAGATGTCTACCATTCGAGTTATTTTGGCTCTTGCAGCTCACCACCGTTGGCCTGTTTATCAGATGGACGTCAAGTCAGCCTTTCTAAATGGCGTCCTTGAGGAGGAGATTTATGTTTCACAGCCTCCTGGTTTTCTTGTGCAAGGGAAGGAGGATCATGTCTACAGGCTGCGGAAGGCTCTTTATGGCCTGAAGCAGGCTCCTCGTGCTTGGTACCAGAGGATTGACCGCTTCTTTCTACAGAGTGGCTTTCAGCGCTCCGCTCATGATCCCAACCTCTACTTACGGGTTGTGGATTCTCTTCGTGTTTTCCTTATTTTGTATGTCGATGATCTTGTCATTACAGGAAGCGACACTCCGCAGGTGGAGCATTCTCGGTCCATTCTTCAGCGGGAGTTTGACATGACGGATCTAGGGATCCTTCACTTCTTTCTAGGACTGAAGATCTATCAGATGGCACAGGGCATCTTTATCTCGCAGCACAGGTACATCTCTAAGCTTCTTTCGGAGTTTGATATGGTCTCGTGTCGGCCTATTTCTTGCCCCATGGACCCTGAGTCCAAGCTTTTGGCAGATGGAGTTCCCCCTTACAGATGCCACTCGTTACAGGTGCCTTGTAGGCTCTCTCATCTGGCTGCTTCACACTCGACCGGATATCTCTTTTGTGGTGGCTTTGTTGTCTTCTTTTATGAAGACTCCTACACAGGATCACTGGAAGGCAGCCTTGCGTGTTCTTCGGTATTTACAGGGGACTCGATCCTACGGGATCATGTATGGAGATGGGATCACCCTTTCTAGTTGGAGTGATTCTGATTGGGCAGGTGATGTGGATTTGCGACGATCTACTACAGGTTATGCTTTCACCCTTGGATCCGGTGCTGTCTCTTGGAGCAGCAAGAAGCAACCTACTGCGGCACTTTCTTCTACCGAGGCTGAGTATCGGGCCCTCTGTTCGACCGCTATGGAGGCAGTTTGGCTCCGTCGCTTGCTGGCGGAGATTGGCTTTTCCCAGACCGGACCTACGGAGCTGTGCGTGGACAACCAGAGTGCTCTTGCTCTGGCAAAGAACCCGGTGTTTCATGCTCGCATGAAGCACATTGAGGTTCAGTATCACTTTGTTTGAGAGCGGATCGTGAATTCGGAGCTGGTGGTGACCTATTGTCCCACGGCAGCCAATGCAGCTGATCTCTTCACGAAGCCTTTGCCTCAGGCTTCTTTGCTTCATCACATGCGGTTATTAGGTCTTCAGACCCTCCTAGGATCTGAGAGGGGGTGTTAGCCTGCTCTATTTTCACTCTCAGTCTGTCATCTCCTGGTTGTGAGCTTGTGTCAGAGTTTGGCAGGTGACAGAGGAGCTCTGTCAGCTTTGTATCTGTTGTTTTTGTCTGCATTCCCTTTTCGGGTGTCACACAGCCCAAAATGGGCCTTTTGGTGTGCAATCGGCCAGATTTGGTCAGGTCGGCCAATTTTGGCAGGTCGGCCAGTTTTTCTGGCCTGGGGCTATTTATAGCAGCCCCCCAGTCATTCTCAGCACATTCTTCTGCAGCTTTAGCACACTCTCCCTCCTCTCCCACTCCGGCATTGGTGCTGCCATTGCTTTCAGTCTGTTCTGGTGCCCTCACTGACGCTCCGGGCTGCGTGCAGGGACTGATCAGTTCACTTTGGTGTATTCAGCATTTCATTTCAGTCAGTGCAGATTTTCTTCCTTCATTCCCTGCTTTCTCTCTCTCCTCCTCTGTGTTCGTGTTCTTCTTCCGTTGCGCACTCTCACAGTGATAACCCAATACCTCTAGCATCATGTATGAATTGAATGCCCAAGTAATAATACAAAGACCCCAAGTCTGACACGTCAAAAGTTTGCTGCAAATTTTGTTTAAACGCTGAAATCTGATCAGCATGTGTCCCTGTAAGCAAGAGATCATCAACATATAGACAAATGATCAGCATGGATCCCCCCTCTTTACTTACGCAAAGGGTAGACTCAAATGAGCTGTTTATGAACCCTTGGCTAAGCAAGAAGGCATCTATCTTTGCGTACCAAGCTCTAGGAGCTTGTTTCAAACCATATAAAGCTTTTTTCAGCTTGCAAACCAAGTGTTCAGATCCTTCAACTGCAAAACTAATGGGCTGCTGGACATATACTTCCTCATGAAGTTGCCTATGTAAAAATGCAGTTTTAATATCCAACTAATGCACAATCCATCCATAATGAGCAGCCAAAGCAACCATAGACCTTATGATCGTCATGCGGCAAGTAGGAGCAAATGTCTCCTCTCATAGTCAATGCCTTTCTTATGTGCATAGCCTTTTGCTACAAGCCTTGCCTTGTATTTGTCAATGGATCCATCTGCATTCCATTTCAGCTTGTAGACCCATTTTGTTCCAATGGCTTTCTTCCCAAATGGCGGACAGTAAATCCCATGTTTGATTCTTAGTGATAGAATCCAATTCAACTTTCATTGCTGCCATCCAATGCACACTTTGTTGTGCATCCTCAAAACATTAAGGCTTCTCATCATCAAGGGTGCTTGTTGTCATAACAAACTCCATGTTTTGTGCAGTATCATGCATACGAGCTTGCCTTCTAGTACGACCAGCCATGGGTGTATCCAGATGACTATCTTTCATAGTCTGTAAATACCATCTAGGCATTTGTCTTGCCTCCTGACTCTGCATAAGCTCTTGTTGATTTTCAGCTTCAGCACTTTGCTGAATATTCAGATCAGCTAATGGCTGATTTTCTGCATTTTCCAAAGGAGTAGCTAGCTGAACATTGAGTGCACTTGCTGAAACTCCAGCTGAATCACCAAATGTAATGGGCAGCAGCCCTTCAAATACATCATGGGCAGCCTGATATGTGTCTAAACCAGCCAAGGACAATTCTGATTTTTCATCAAATAGTACATCCCTACTGACAAACGCCTTTTTAGAAATAGGATCATAGAGTCTGTAGCCTTTGCTTTCACTACTATAACCCACAAAAATGCATTTGACAGTCTTGTTATCCAACTTTTTTTTGAGTATCTGTGGAATGTGTACATATCCAAGGCACCCAAAGGTACGAAAGTGTCCAACAGAAGGTTTTCGGCAGGTCCAAGCCTCAAAAGGTGTAATTTTCTTTAAAGCTTTGGTGGGGCATCTATTCAAGACATGGCAAGCACACATGACAGCTTCCATCCAAAAACTGTGTGGTAAGCTATTTGCCTTCAGCATACATCTGGCCATCTCCATGAGTGACCGATTCTTCCTCTCTGTAACCCCATTCTGCTGTGGAGTATAAGCAGTAGTGTACTGATGGACAATACCCTTCTACTTCAAAAAAGAATTTAGCATAGAGGACATGTATTTCCTTTCCCCCCCCCCCCCCGGTCTAAACGAAGAGTCTTAATTTTACAACCAGACTAGTTTTCAACAAGTGTAGTAAAAGCAAAATATGTATCATACACTTCTAACTTTTTGGCCAAAGAGTAGACCCAGCAAAATCGAGTAAAGTCATCAATAAAGGTCACAAAATAGTAACATCCTCCCAATGACTTTGTCTGCATAGGGCCACATATATCTGAATGCACTAACTGCAACCTGGCTGTTGCTCTAAAAGCAATATCACGGGGAAACGAAAAACGTTGCATTTTTCCCAAAATACATCCTTCGCACAAGTGCTCAGGAGGTCTCTCCAGTAGAGGTAATCCATCTAGCATCTGTGTACGTTGTAAGAGCATCAAGCTTCCAAAGTTCACATGCCCCATCCTAGCATGCCATAACTCTACCTGTATCATAGCAGTAGTAAGAGTGGATGCCAAGTACGCTGACTGATTGACTGAAAGAGCATCCAACTCGTATAACCCATGACATAAAGTGCCTGTCAAGACCAAAGTCATGTGTTCTTTGTCTCTCACCATGCATCTGTCATCATCAAATGTGACCTGCAATCCACAACGTGCCAAAGAAGAAATAGAGAGCAGATTCTTATTTATCCTCGGCACGAACAAAGCATCTTGTAAGGAGAGAATAGAGCCATCACTGACTGTGAGCACAATCTCCCTAATACCTCTAACAGGGTATGATGCATTGTTGACACATTGTACAGACTTGCCAATTGGAGCTGCACCAACAGAAGCAAATAAATCTTTGTGAGATGTAATATGTCTAGAAGCACCACTGTCAAAAAACCAAGTGACTGCATCCTCAGTAGAGCTAAATGCTTGATCAGCCCAAGAAGTGTCATAATTGTATGTGTAAAAGCAATAGTCCCTGTCTGCAACAAAGGACGCGAATTCAGTAGCAGTAGAAGGAGCATCAGAAACAGACATTCATGACTCCTCCTTGGCAATGCATTTTCTGCACTCAGTAATGTAGTGGCTTGGTTTCTTGCAATAATGGCATTTGCCCTTTTTCGCTTGCGTGTCCCCTTGTTTTTTACTTGCCTGTGATGTGCCAGAAGTCCCATAACTCTACGAAGCATTCTTTACTTGGCTGCCTTTGCCTTTTTGTCTAGCCATAAAAGCTTGATCAAAGGCTATGGCATCCACACCACTATTTCTTCTTGTTTGCTCCTCCTCTAGAAGCAGACTCACTAATTGAAGAAAAGTGATTGGCAGTTTGGCAATCCTCATGGTGAGGTTCAAGGCCGTATGAAAAGCCAAGTACGAAGGAGGTGATGAGTTCAAAGTGGTAGATATCATCTATGCATCCGAATAGCCTTCTAAACCCATTTTTCAACATTATCCAGCCATTTAATTTAATTTTCAAGATTAAATAATCTTGAAAATTAATTTCAACCCTTCTAATGCTACCCAAAATTGAATGTGCCCATCCATAATTAAATCGGCTAGGCCATTTGCAACCTAGAGTGGTCCCCAACCTCTGTTGACCCTTAGACTCGCATTAATTAATTAATTAATGCTAGTCCCTAGTGTCACCACTGATACTTATTGGCCAAATAATTGTGCTAGGGTCAAAACTAACACCAACCGACCCCCAAAGCCCAACTAGCATAACATATCGCATCTTTTACCTTTGACACCCACTGCATCCTCGGGGTTCCTTGGCTTGTTACCATGGAATAACTATCATGTGTATCAGATGAGCTAAACAACCTTACACATTGTTAATGCAAGGGTTATTATGAGAATTCCACTCACAGCTCTAGCTCTTTTGGGCTTGCGTCTAAGCATTGGAAACACTTGACTAACCACTATGCGGCTAAAGATAGGACCCGTCGTATGGATCTCAATCATGAGCTCCAATAGTTAAGAACTACAAATCGAGATGACCTTAAGGTCAAGTTACCAAAGTACTAACTATTACTCGCCAAGTTTGCCATTACAAGGACTCCTAAATTCCTAGATGACAAAGTTATATTGTTCCTGAAATGTTACCAAGAAAATACTTCAATTTTGTTCAACAAGTCATCTCACAACCAACTATCCCTATCTTTTACGAGTGTTAATTATTGTGTTGCACTCAATGTTCGACCAATTCCATAAAACAATCTCTCTCTCACCTTTAGAGAGGGCTCTTGTTACCACTTCTCAAAAGGGGTATTTAAAACCAAAAGCAAAATCAAAATCAAAACCAAAAGAGTAAGTCGTAAGGGAATACACATTCTCAACATTGAAACGGCAAAATGTACCCAAGAAAAATAAGTACTACCAACAATAACAAAAGGTTGGTCATTGAACGGTGAGGGTCGTCAAAGGCAAAGGGCACCCAACCAAAACTAAACTAAAATCATACTTTCATTCCTCAATCTTAAGGTAGCCCCCAAAATGAGAGGCAAGGTGGTGGCTACCAAAAAAATCAAGGGCAATGGAGATCTCAAAACCACAATACCATCAGTCAACAATCACAATCAACACCTTTCTCAACTCTAGAGGACATGTCTAACTGGTCTGTTGTACCATTGATGGATTTCGGTCCTCGAGCACACCTCATCTCTATAGAGACATCCAAGGTTGAGAGCTTGGTCCATAAATGCTAGTTGTCCAACGAGATGAGGGTACGGGCCTGCCCTACATGACCTAGTGCTCTCCAACTGTTTCGATTGTGCACACTGGAACCATACATCACGTGACCCCCATTAATGACATCATCTCCCAAGCCTCTGCAACCAGAAATGTGCAATATAAAAATAACTCCTCAACCAAGATACAGGGTCTAGTTGCATCAAGTTTAAAACTAGCATACTCACTTAGTTGAATGACGTCTACTATGTTCCTTAGCTCAAGATGAATCTTTTATCCGTTTAGCAACTCTACTGTTTGAGGCAAGCAATTTTCTTTACAGCAATCACAGTCGAGGTACTAGATGCCCAAACTAGTCTAGTGATTGTTTGCAGTGAGGTACAATCTAGTGGCCTCTATATGGTGACATATTTCCTCCCCTAATCAACATCCAAAGGCTCCAAGTTCCATCGGCTTCATACCTTAGTCTCTACTAGGGAGCCTATGAATGATGAGCATCTCTGGCACTTTCCCTTTGAACATCTTGGGTATGACTCTCTTTATGAGTCGTTATGCCATCAGTTGGTTGAAAGCCTTCCACACTTAAAACTATCCAAGGATGTCTCTAAATCTTGTCAACTAGGGAAACAGCATCGCATACCATTTCCTCAACAATCCATTCATAAATCTGAGAGGCCCCTTAGGTTGATTCACGTTGACCTTTGTTGGTTAGTACTCTAGGCTGGTCTGGCATTACTTAGCACTTTTAGTTCCTTAGGCTAATGAGTCCAGCCCATATGTTAATTTATCCTTAAGCTACTTTGCTTTAGGATTCTCTTCTATTTGTCTTTCGATGTATCCACTCGATTTTTTACTATGTTCCTTATTCAATTTAGCTTCTCTTTACTTTTGTTTTGTTTAGCACCAAAGCATCTTACTATTAAACTCTTGTATTTTGGTACTTAAATGCTGTGTTTTGTATTTAAATTTAGGTCTCACATGCAGGTTTGCACCAACCCTTCCTGGGCTAGAGACATGAGATGCTTGACATTCCTTTGTGGTTCCATCTTACTTGAAAGATTGCTCTTTTACCAATGTGGAGGCTTGCCCTGCCAAGGTGGATCTTCAAGGCATCTCTTGATGCATCCACAGCAACTAGCATTGTCTTCGCTATCGACCTTCCTTCTTTGTGTACTCACCCCTTGGATTGCATGATCATTATCATCAAAAGGGCACCTAGGCATGTGAACAATTTTCCCCATGAGGGACACTATCCAAACGACATCTTACTGCATGTGCATTCCCATCATATAGCATTCATCTATACATCTCAATGTGCAAAGCACCCATGAGCTGATTCCAAGTTGTCTCCACTATTGAGCTAACATAAGCATTACATGCTGAATTAACCACTTAAACAGCCCCAAAAATGCTTAGTTAATGAAAACCCTAAATTGGTGCACGGCTTGAGAGAGTTTTAAAACAGAGGGCAATATGAGGTCCCAAAACTTTCTATAAATAAGTAGGCAGCCCTCCATTCAGCCCCATCTCGTTTTTGCAAGTTTCAAGCCCTCTAGGTTCGTTGGCCACAAACCGTTCACAAAGGACATCTAGCTGAAGCTGCCCGTTGCAATCCACATCCATCAAGCGCCTAATACCAGCCTCCCACATTGGTTTTCTGCCTTGTTTGCTACAGACATCTGTCAGCTCACCTCTAGAAGGCTGCGTTCAGCTTAGCAGTCCGATCAAAAGCTGCATTTGCTGTTTACACCCCCAGCAGGCTGCATTTGGGCAGGCCACCTGCTGCCCTACATGCTGATGTCATCATTGCTGCTGCATTTGGTATTTCCAGCTGCCGCTTACAATCCATCTCATCATCAAATCTATGTTTGCTGTTTTCTCTCCTCTCTTTGTATCAACACTAATCCGGCACCACACAATGCTGTGTTTGCTGATGTCTGACATCTAGAGGCTGCCTTGCTGCGTTTCAAGATCCGGCACGAGTATGACACACTCTCCCGCTCAGCAACTCTACCTCAGTCCTTCAGACACGAGAGTTTGGGGTATAGTTTTCATTCATGCACGGTTTGTTTGCTGCATAAGCATTGTATATTCAGCATTCAATCATTGATTCAGATTTCCACTGTGTTCACTGTCTTTGAGTTACCCTAACTATGTTCCGTTGAGTTTATACTTTATCGCACGCTTTTATTTATGCTTCTACATTAGGGTATTTGAAACCGGTCTATGACTCACATAAAGCGGTAGTTCCTTCAATAAACACCTAGTATTTTCACACACACACAAACAGAGACCTCACTCCCTCGCTCAACACCAGATTAGCCCCGAAGACCAGCGCCCCTCTCGGTATTTCTTTATCGATTAAAAGATGGAAAGTTACAAAAAATGAAATGTTCCAAAATACATAACCTCTGAACAGTTGGTTTTCATCTTTTCTGAGTAAATCTCGGCTACATAAGGACAGTACAACATGACCAGATCAACATCCCTTTTAGGAAAGCATTTTCTGTAACCAAAACTCAATGATTCATGTGCAGAATTGCAATCTGCAGAACTCTGTATTCACTGTCCTTACTGTCCAGTATATCCAAAAAAACATCCCTTTTACTCTGGCATCATTCCAACAGTAAAATAGTCCCACAAACAGCACTAAATCAAAGCTAAAAAACCTTGTTCCTGTGTGGCATGGTCATCACTTTCTTTAGTTCCTGCATTGTAGAAGCCAACAGTTGCTCCTGAACCTGGACAGTGAGGCTCTTGCCTCAGCAAAAGTGCAAAGAAAACACAGAACTGTACCTTCAATGGAATCAGCCCATCATCAGAGCATTTCCTCTAAGAATAGAGAGAGAGAGAGTTGACCAAAGGGAGCAAGTTCTACCTCCGTACATGAGTCAGAGACGAAAAGTACTCTCCATGGCTAATGACACTACAGCAATCTGCCCTCAGCTCCTCAAAACTTAATTCTCAGATCTAACCCTTATGCCTATAACGTTTTTTTTTAATGCTCTTCGACGACTGCTACTACATCCCAGGATAGTATATCTCCCTGCATCTGTTACATATACACATCGCACCACTTTATCACAACCGACAGTTGTTCCCCTATCACAGCCGACATTTGTTCCCCTTTTGTAGCCATTATCTGGAGTACCAGAGCTACATACGCACATACACATACACGACACTTATCACACTCACAGCACCGTATTTTCAGTTTCCAGTTTTTAGCTTTTCATTCAGCACTTTTATTTTGGATAGCTGGACCTCATCAGTTGTATCACAGTTTGTCTCATACGCCAGTTTTGGTCTTTAGAAGACGTTAATATAACTTTCTCTCTCTCTCTCTCTCTCTCTCTCTCTCTCTCTCTCTCTCTCTCTCTCTCTCTCTCGGGAATTTGTGCCACATGGCATACATGTAACAATTTTCCTATTTAAGCCTTCCAGTCTAAAATTCTCCATAATCGATGCAAAATTTGACCTCGGCACAAACCAAAGAATTAATCCTCGTGCAAAAACGAAGGTAATGATGAGAACAGATTCTGGGATCCAAAAATAGTAACTCCCTAGATTTTAGGGATGGTGACCCCTACATTCCTCAAGTTGTTCTGAGCAACTTTTATCATTGCAACCACATCAAAAAGTGTAATGTGACTCGGTTACAATGACTTTTATTCCGTGAGCATTCTTACATGTGCATCTTCTGTCTTGGCCAGGCTCACTGTCCTGCACCATCTCCAGTGGCTAAGCACAGAGTCCCAAACCACTAGCATTCTATCCTTCAATGCCCATTCAATATGGAACCAGTCCTAAGGCTCAGACAAACCATTAGTCCAATTTGTCCCACTGGATGACTCTTCTAGCCATGCAAAGATCCCGACTTATTCCAAGAGAACTCTGGGGGGTAAAAGCAACAACAACTAAAGAAAAGAAAAATAAAATATTTATATAAGTAAATAAGGAAGCAACTGCAAAAAGTACCACCACCTGGTGACATACCCCCCTACTGAAAGAAACAAGCGACCTCGATTGCATGCCACACATGCTAACGGATGACACAGGACGATAACAAGATTCTCCATGTTATTAGTATCATCGCATGTATCACTTGCTAACAGATGACACGGGGTATAAACACCCCGAACAACGTAGTATGCTTAACAATTATGATATTCACTTGTTTTCGAGATTTAATATAAAAGAGAATGAACACTTAAAGCTGAAAATGAAAATTACTCACAAAATTACAGCCATGAAAATGTAAAAGTAATGGAGACAAGATTGAGGGTTGAAGATGGGCAAACCCCCCCCCCCCCCCCCCCCCCAAAGGAATGTATTTCTGCTCAACCCAAGTCCCTTAGGGAAGAGCTCAGTTACAATCAACCTAAGAGTGAGGAGACGTAATTCTCACTCTCACAAGATTATGCAAAGATGTACAAACACACATGCATTATCTATTATGCAATGATAAGAACTGATTTCTTTACAGTATGAGAGAAGAAAGAGGGGAAATCAGTCTTTCTTCATCGTTGATCAACAGTACATGGATAGGGCTTGCTTTTTGTTGCTAAAATGGAAGAAAGAGCTCGAGAAGGAGGTGCTGCAATGAATTTACAGGCTTGCTGTCCTGTAAAACAGCAGTGATAGAAGAGGGAATATGGAGGAATTTGATAATGGAGAAGTAGGGGATGATGATGGGGATGGATGGGGCCAGTTTCTGGCTATCTGTGGGTGGGTGCTGTACATGAGTTTACAGCAAAGAAAAATGATGCTGAATGAAGAAAAACAAGCTCTTATTTATAGGAGAGGGAAGAGTTAGTACAAAAGAGGAAAGTGGAGTAGCACAAGACAAGTGTCCAACCAAAGTCATGAGATGTGACAAGTGGTGGGACACTTGGAAACTTGTATGACAAGTGTCTTGATACTTGTCTTTTCTCTATGGCCTTCCTTTTTGGACTGAATACTGTCAAGAATAGGAACAACCAAATTTAGTAAGCACAGTCAGAGTACAGAATTTACTATTTTTAGAATGACATCCCTATTTTTTAGGACTAGCATTTTTAGGCTAATTCGAGGCTCCTAAAATTTAGGGACCTCCTAAAATTTAGGGACCTCCCCTCCCCCCAATATGGGTGTCATATGAAAGCTTTTTCCGTGTACATCGCAAAAACGGTATCAGAATCTTCATGTGACTTTCCTATGCAAAGAAATGTGTATTTCAAGCTTTCAGCCCACACATGTACATTGTACAAGCATTTCATGATCATGCCATCTTGTTGATTGTAACTATCTGTTCTGGCGGATGTAGCCCACACTTCAAGGCATCAATCCTTTCTGTGTGCGAGTCTAACCCTGATATGCGTGAGTTCTGGTCACAGGCGCCCAATCAGGACATATAGGTCGAAGTGTGAACTATCTTTTCTCTAACCCACTGCGTGGGTCCACCATAACCTGTGACCACTCATCAGTGGTCAACTCCAATGCACTTTTCTTTATATCTAATTAGTGCAAAGGAAACAAATTAATAAATCATTACATAGACAAATTAATGAAAAAGGATACAAATTCTGTTTCTATAGAGTTGTGACAGCCCTCTGGCTTTTATTCAGCTGTCCTCAGCTGAAAAGCTTCTTAATATGGCTGAAGAATGTCTAGGTAATCCTTCATAAATTTTTCATCTACCCACTATGCATCTGTTATGGGTAGATTCTTGAATTTTAGTAAGAATTTTCGTGTCACAAGGCCACTTCTCGTGGTTCGATCCTTGTGAAACAAAATCTGTTTAGGTTCCAAGAGTTGCTCTATTTCTTCAACTTCTGGGGGATCTTCAGTAATGGGTTCCTTTGGTTCTGGTCCTATGTAAGGTTTTAGCAAACTTACATGAAAAGCATTGTGTATTTTCCAATGAGCAGGAAGCTCAAGTCGATAAGAAACTTCATTTATTTTCTCAATCACTTTGAAGGGTCCAAAGTATCTACGGGAGAGCTTTGAAAAAGATGAATTTTGACCGGATCCTTGTTTAAGCCTGCTTTTATCAAACTTTAGCAAGACATATTGACCTTTTTCAAAAGCCAAAGGTCTTCTTCGTTTATCTGCTTGCTTCTTTTGTTGCTCTTGGGCAACTTTGATAGTGGCTCGAACTTGATCCATTGTTGTTTTTAAGTCTGAAGCAAACTCATCAGCAACAAAAATCTTATCTTTAGTGCGAATAATTGGAGGAGGAATCACTTTACCCTTTACTATTTCATTTGGAGCTTTCCCTGTGGATGAGTGCACTGTATTGTTGTAAGCAAACTCCAATAATAGAAAATATTTCTCCTATTGTGACTTATGTTCACTAACATAAGCTTTCAACATATCCAAAAGAGTGAGATTCATCACCTCTGTTTGGCCGTCAGTTTGAGGATGAAAAGCTGAGGAGAACTTTAAAGTGGTTCCCAAATTCTCAAATAAAGCACGCCAAAAGTTACTTGTGAATTTGGAGTCTCTATCTGAAATGATCTCAGAAGGCATATCATGTAATCTGAAGATATGTTGAATGAAAAGTCTTGCAGCTTGTGTGGATTTCAATGTTTTATGACATGGAATAAAATGTGATTGCTTGCTGAATCGATCAATTATGACCCAAATCATATCATGACCTTGAGGTGTTCTTGGAATACCTGAGATGAAATCCATTGTGATAGATTCCCATGGATCTTTGGGCACTATAAGAGGTTGCAACAATCCTGGAGTCTTCTGTCTATCATACTTGGATTTTTAGCATACTAGACGCCTCAATGAAGTTATGTGTATCTCTTCGTAATGTTGGCCAATAAAAGTAGCGCTCCATTGCACTTAGAGTGGCTGCCCTCCCTCTATGCCTTGCATAAGGGGGTTCATGACTTTCTTTAAGCACCTTTTGTCGAACAGGAAGAATGACACAAAGGCGATTGTTCATGAGAAGGTAACCGTCTTTGATGGAATAATCTGGATGAGAACCTCCTTGCTGTAAATTTGACCAAATTGCTACAAAATCAGTATATGCATCATAAGTATTCTTCATCGTTTGAAAATCTTCATGATGAGCTACTGTAATAGTTGCAATGCGAGGCACTCTAGAAAGTGCATCAGCAACTACATTTTGTTTCCCTGGAGTGTACATAATTTGAAAATGATACATAGACAAGAAATTTTCCCATCTTGCATGTTTCTCCTGCAAATGCTTTTGAGTCTTGAAATTCTTTAAACTCTGATGGTCAGTTTTAATAAGGAATTCATTGCCTAAAAAATAATGTTTCCATATCTTCAAAGCATGAACCACTTCTAAGAGCTCCTTTTCATAAATGTCATACCTTTTCTCCACATCATTTAGACGGCGACTCTCAAAGGCTACGGCATGGCCTTCTTGATTTAGCACTGCACCAATACAATCACCGCAAGCATCTGCTTCCACCACAAATGGTTTTACTAAATCTAGAATGATAAGAACAGATCCAGAAGTAAGAGCTGTTTTCAACCTTGTGAAGGCTGCCTTCTCTTTTTCCTTCCATTGAAAAGAGGTCTTCTTCTTTGCAAGGTCATGAAGTGGAGAAGCCATATGTGCAAAATGCTTGATGAAGCGGCGGTAATAAGAGCATAAGCCAAGAAACGATCACACCTCATGTACATCATGAAGATGAGGCCATTCTTGGATTATCTTGATCTTTTCAGGATCCATCTGAATCCCTTCAGAAGAGATGACATGCCCAAGGTAATTTATTTTATGCATGAAAAATTCACTCTTTTTACCATTTACCAAGAGTTGATTTTGTTGAAGTAATTGTAGAACAATCTCCAAGTGTTGATGATGCTCCTCTTCATTCTTGCTAAAGACAAGAATATCATCAAAGAAAATACCGATATATTATCGATGCTCTCTAAAGATGTACTCCATCATTCGATTAAAGGTGGCTGGTGTATTGGTTAATCCGAAAGGAACCACCAAGAATTCATAAAGACCGTATGAAGTGCGGAAAGCAGTTTTGTGTACATCTTGTGGTATTACCCTAATTTGATGATAACCACTCTTTAGATCAATAAGGCTGAAAACCTTTGAGCCTTCTAGACGATCCAAAATGTCGTCAATTCTGGGAATAGGAAACCGATTCTTCACAGTGATTTTGTTGAGGGCTCGATAATCAATGCACATCCTGAATGTGCCATCTTTCTTTTTAACAAGAAGAACCGGTGAACAAAATGATGAGCTACTTGGCCTAATTAGCCCACGGTTGAGTAGGTCTTCGACTTGCTTTTTGATTTCTTCTTGTTGAGGACGGCTCACACGGTATGGTGCTATATTAGGAGGAGAACTGCCCGGAATAATATCAATATGATGGTCTTCTGGCCTTTCTGGGGGAAGATGATAAGGAAGATCTTCCGAAAAACAATCTTTATACTTTTTCAAGAGCTGAAGTCGCTCTTGGTTTTTAGCATTCATATTATCTTTTACATTAGTGACATAAAGCAAACAACATTGAACACAATCCTTAATTGCTTTAGAGACTTGCATATGGCTTACCATAGGTATAGTGTCTCCATAAACTCCAGCTTGGATCTCGTACTTCTTGCCTTTGTTGGTGAGTTCTACCTTCTTATTCTGAGAGAAGATGGTTGAATTTACTCTATGATTCCAAGGCATGCCAAGAATCACATCGCAACCATCAAGGTCTCCGATACAGAAGGTATCTTCGTCACTGTAGCCTTGAATTTGAAACTTGAGCTTGCCAATGTAGGGTGTCACAGTCTTCACTGTGTCACCTTCATCGGCATTTAAAGCTTGGCGAACTTCTGCCGAAGTGTCCATCTCTTCATTCTTTAATCCAAGCTCTTTAGCTAATTGTAAGGAAATGACATTTTCATTCGCCCCAAGATCTATCAAGAATAGTACTTGCTTACCTTGCAACTGTCCCCAAGCTTTTAATAATTTGCGCATCTCTGGAGTGTGAGTTGTGTTTGCAACTACATCACTGATAGCATTGATTTTCACTGGTGACTTAGGCTGCTTGTCAGAAACCTTGCTTTGTCCTTTGTTTGGACATTGCTTCGCTATGTGGCCTGTTTGTCCACATTTAAAGCACTTCCCTCCTTTCATGAAGCGCTGCTTTTCTTCTTCGGAAAGTTGCTTTGCTTGTGGATATAGATTGGAGCGAAATTGAGGAGCATTAGGAGGTGCATAGGGCTTCATCTTCTTTTGATTTCATGGCTGCTTTTGCCGTTGTTTTTGTCCTTCATTTGGGGCTGAATACTCCTCATCATCAGCTACTCTCTTCTTATCATTCTTTTGGAATGATTTGTTGCCATTGTGCTCCATTTCCCATGTCTCAACATGGTCAATGAGTTCCCTGAGACTAGAACAATGATAATGATTAAGAGCAGTACGAAGTTTAAAATGCAAACCTCCTTGAAACTTCCTAAGTTTTTCTGAACTGCTGATCTTCTTGAAATGTTGGACCTTCAAAAGTAGCTCCCAAAATCTCTTGGTATAGTCACCAAGTGACTCATTTTTCCTTTGCCAAAGCCGATCCCATTCCATTTTTACATCTCTTTTGAAATGAACAGGAAGAAATTGGCTTTGTATCATGCGAACAAAGGACCGCCATGATTTTGGGGCAGCATGATCATATTCCAATCCCGTCCACCAAGTATGGGCTAAGTCGGTCAAATGTAAAGCTGCAAACTTAATCTTTTCTTTTTCTTTATACTTGTCACGACCATACAAAATTTGAAATTGACGAATAAACTTCAGAAGAAGATCAGGATTTCGGGAACCACCATACATACTGAACTTGATCTTCTTTTCAAGTTGAGATAGTGACTTAGTATTCTTCTTCTTCTTATGCCTTCGTCCATGCCCGGATCTTAAGGTTGAAGATGATGAAGTGCTTGATGGGGATGAAGATGGAGACGAGGGTGAAGAATGTCGACGCCTTTGACGATGATAAGGTCTTCCACGAGAAGGGTGTGACTCTTCGTCACTAGAAGAGGGTCCATCAGAGTAGGCGCCAGATGACTTTGAAGAAGAGGATGAGCTTCGACGCGATCTCTTTCTTTGTCTTGAAGTAGAATGGGACTGCCTCTTAGAAGTAGTTGGGCTTCTTGATCGGCTCCTTTCATTGGTATGGCTTTGTCTCTTCCTCTTAAACCATATCTTCTGGCACTTCACCAATAAAAAGCCTCAATAGGCTCACATGGAATGCACTATGAATTTTCCAATTTTCTGGTAATTTCAGCCTATATGCCACATCATTGATCTTCTCTAAGACTTGAAAAGGGCCATAGTAACACATACTCAACTTTGGAAACAAACGTTCCTCGCCCTTTTGTTTTCTCAAATGTGCCTTTTCAAAACGCAATAAGACCCAATCATCCTTTTTGAACAAGAGTCCCTGACGATGACCATCAATAGCTCTTTTCCGTTTAGTTTGTGACTTTTGTAAGACATACTTGACCTTTTTATATGCTTCTTCCCAATCTTTTACATAACGATCTGCTTCAAAAATATTATCTTTTGTCTGCAAAATGGGAGGCGATTTCTTTTCACCTTCCACAATCTCAAAAGGTGCTTTGCCAATAGATGAGTGCACTGTATTATTATATGCATACTCAACCAATGGCAAGTAGTGTTTCCAAGAAGTCCTATGATCTGAAACATAACACTTCAGTAGATCTAAAACAGTCGAATTCGCTTCTTCTGACTGTCCATCAGTTTGTGGATGGAAAGAAGATGAAAATTTCAGCGTAGTGTCTATGTTTTCAAAAAATGCTTTCCAAAGCAAGCTAATCATTCTTGGGTCTCTATCACTCACAACTGACTATGGAATTCCATGGTACTTAAAGATATTATGCATAAATATATCTATCATGTGTTCTGACTTAACCTTTTTCCTTACAGGAATGAAATGTGCCTATTTGCTGAATCTGCAAATGATAGTCTAAATTCCATCATTTCCCTGAAGAAGTTCTTGGAAGATCAAAAATGAAATCCATGGCAATACTTTCCCATGGCCTTTCTGGAATAGGCAGTGGTTGCAATAACCCTAGTACCTTCTGTCTATCAAATTTGACCTTTTGGCATACGAGGCAAGATTTGACATATACATCACCATTAGATCTCAAGGCTGGCCAATAGAAGAAAGTCTCTACCGCTTTGACTGTAGCATCAATACCACGATGTCCTGCATACGGTGGAGCATGAATTTCTAATAAAACTTTTGGCCTTAGCTCTTTTATAACGCATAGTCTTCCATGTATCATGATAAAGCCTTCTTTGAACACATAATGATCATGATGTTGGCCATTGATCGACTGTTCATAGATTTCAGAGAAATCTTCGTCATTAGCATACTACTCTTTCATATCATCCAATTCATGGTGATAAGAAATTGAAACAATTGACACCTGTGGTTTGCGAGATAAAGCATCTACAACTACATTCTTCTTGCCTTCCACATGCACTATTTGATGATCCATTTGCACTACAAAATCAGCACCAAGCAAATAGTGCTTCCAACTAGAAAGTGCATGGATCACAACTAATAACTCTTTCTCATAAATTTGTTAAGTCCTCTCAACAACAGAAAGTACTCTACTCTCGTATGCCACAACTCGGCCATTTTGCATTAATACAACACCAATGCTATTTCCATATGCATCACACTGCACTACGAATGGCTTAGACAGATCTGGCAAAATAAGTACTAGATCTGTAGTCATTTTCCCCTTCAAATATCTAAATGTTGATTTCTCTTTGTCAGTCCATTGCCATTTGACATCCTTCTTTTCAAGCGCATGTAAAGGAGAAGCAATCTCTGCAAAGTGTCTTACAAATCTTCTGTAGTGGGAGCATAGGCCAAGGAAACTGCGGACATCATGAACGGTTTTCAAGTCTGGCCAGGAGACAATTGCTTCTATCTTTGCAGGATCCATCTTCATACCATCTTTAGAAACTATGTGCCCAAGGAAGTGAATCTCTTCCAAAAAGAATTCACTCTTCTTACCATTAATGAGAAATTTGTTATGCTTAAGCTCATTAAAGACTGTAACTAAGTGTTTTCTATGCTCCTCTTCATTCTTTGAAAAGATAATCATATCATCAAAGAATGTGCCAACAAAACTTCGAAGGGGCGGAAAATTCTATCCATCATCCTGTTAAACATAGCAGGAGCATTGGTCAATCCAAACGGCATGACTAAAAATTCATAGAGACCAAATGTCGTTCTAAAAGCAATCTTATGGATATCCTTTGGCCTAATTCTGATCTAATGGTACCCACTTTTCAAATCCATCTTGCTAAACATTTCTACTCCCTGTAATCGATTAAGAATGTCATCTATTCTCGAAACCGGAAACCTATTCTTGATTGTGTTCTTATTCAAGGCTTTGTAGTCAATACGCATTCGCCAAGACCCGTCCTTTTTTTGAACTAGCAACACAGGTGAACAAAACGAGGAACTACTAGGCTGAATTAGTCCCTTCTCTAAAAGCTCATTAACCTGTGTCATAATCTCTTTCTGTTGCATTGCACTGACCTTGTACGGTGGCCTATTGGGGAGACTAGTCCTTGGAATAAGACCTATGGTATGATCTTCAGGTCTCTCAAGGGGTAACTATCCTGGTAACGAATCTGAGAAACAATCACTGAATTTATCCAAGAAACCCCTTCTACTTTCATCTAGTACAAACACGTTACTGTCAACTTTATTAACTTTGCAAAAACCAAGTATGCAAAAATATGATTTTTCATTACAGAAGTAATTGCAGAAGCGGAAACAACTGGGACAGACTCTCCTTTAAGCTTCACATCTAACACATGAGTCTTGCCCTTATGTACAAGAGTAATCGTTCTGTTGTAAGTATCCAAGATAGCATGCTTCCTGTGGCACCATGGAATACCCAACAGAACATCACAGCCCTCTAAAGGCATAATATGGAACTCCTCTGTGTCCACATAGCTTTGAATATGCATATGGAGTTTGCTAAGAATGGGGATGACAGGTTTAGTACGTCCTGGGCATGCCAAATCAACCTATCCAACTGGTCCCATTTCCTCGGGATGTATACCCAGCTTAGCTACTAATGCCGGTGAGATAAAGTTTGCACGAGCTCCAGGATCAAAGAAAATAAGCACTGTGAAATCTCTGATCTTTCCCCAAGCTTTGCACAATTCTGTAGCATCATCAACTGATTGATGTCCCACCATATCAGACACTAAGCCAATGTTGGGCTTCTTTTTACTTAGCGTATCTTTATCCTCCACATCTTTAGAAGATTGATGTGGGCACTTAGAAGCAATATGGCCTCTTTGTACACATATAAAGCATTTCCCAACCATCATTAAAGCCTTTCTTTCTTCAAATGATTTGCCAAAAAGTGGCCTCTTCACTCCTTTGCCCTGTTTAAAAGAAGTCTGAGGTTGTTGCTAAAATCTTTTCTTCCAAAAAGACTTCTTTGTAAAGCTGGTCTTTTCTGGAAATTGCTTCTTCTTCTTGCCAATATCCTACTTACTAAGAATCCTTCTTTTCAATGCCTTTAAAGCTATCAGTTTTTCCTTTCAACGATGCATTTGCCACACCAACATTTTCAATTAACTGTACCATATTTGTAACCTTAGTCTTGGTACAATAATCCCTGATGGCTTCAGGCCAACAGTACTTTTCAATTTGTTTTGACAGGGGCACTGTCCTATAAGAACTCACGCGCAAAAGTGCTTCCCAAAATTTCTTATTGTACACTTCTAAATCCGCACAATTTGTTGCGTCCAATTTATGCCATGCAATCATGACAGCTACTTCAAACATGTTAGTTAACCATGAGGCTGCAAACAACTGTTTAAAATGGACCCAAGTGGTAGGTGCATATCCTTGCATCAACAATAT
This sequence comes from Lygodium microphyllum, assembly GCF_053477565.2. Classification (NCBI taxonomy): domain Eukaryota; kingdom Viridiplantae; phylum Streptophyta; class Polypodiopsida; order Schizaeales; family Lygodiaceae; genus Lygodium; species Lygodium microphyllum. The sequence continues at coordinate 116,872,130 of NC_141142.1, read as the reverse complement.
GTTCCACCACTACAAAGCATTACCTTTCAAAAAAGTTGCAGCCTTCAGCACCGGGGCAAGAAGATAGTACGCAGTCGAGATGTAGTATTTAATGAGGCAAAGTTGCTGAAAAATGCTTCACATGGTGATCTTGACAAAAAGAAGGTCAAATTTCAGCATGAACAGCCGGCCATTCAGCAGCCATTAGCTGAAAATTATGTCCCTTTTGATGCTGAAAATGAGCAGCAACCTATTGTGCTACAACCAGAAGATCATAGATAGCAAATAGATGCATAGAATGAAATAGGACAGCAAGAAGAACATGCTGAAAACAGATTACAGCAACAAGAAAATGCTGAAAATCAGCCACCTAGTGATGGTGTGCACATTCCTCAAGATGTAGGCCCACTGCCTAATAATACAGATCATTGGGTAAGAAGGTCTACACGTGTCAGAAGGCAACCACAGAGGTTTCAGCCATCTTTGAATTACATTTTGCTGACTGATGAGAGTGAGCCTCTGACATTTAAAGAGGCACAATCAGAGAAAGTGGAAGCTTGCTATGCAGGAAAAGATGAAGTCTCTATATGCAAATAACACATGGGAGCTTGTACCTTTGCCTAAGGATAGGAAAGCTATTCCTAATAAATGGGTTTACAAAGTGAAATGTATTGATGGGAAGCCCAAGTACAAGGCACAGCTCCTTGCTAAGGGCTATACATAGAAGGAAGGCATAGACTTCCAAGAGGTCTTTTCACCAGTGGTGAAGATGACTACGCTCCGCGTTTTATTTGCTCTCATTGCATTCTTGGATTTAGAGTTGGATCAGATGGATGTGAAGACTATTTTTCTTCATGGTGACTTGGATGAAGAGCTGTACATGAAGTAGTCGGAAGGATTTGTTATTCCAAGAAAAGAGCATTTGGTTTGTAAGCTGAAACACAGCTTATATGGCCTGAAACAAGCCCTTGGACAATGGTACAAATAATTTGATACCTTTATGCTCAACCATGGATTTAAACGCAGTCATGCAAATCACTGCTTGTACACTAGAAAGGCTGATGATGGAAGCCTTATTGTGCCAGTTTTATATGTGGATGACATGCTGATTGCAGGACAGCACAAGAGTACTTTGAATGCTCTTAAAAGGCAGCTGAGTTCAAAGAGACAAAGGGCAACGTTTGTTGTCTCTCTCACAGGACAAGTACATTAGCAAAGTACTTGGCAGGTTTAATATGGCTGATGCTAAGCCTCTTGGTGTGCCTTTATCGCCACATACAAAGCTTAGCAAAGATGATAGCCCTAAGGATGATGCGGTTGCTAGTGCCATGAAGGGTATACCTTATACATTAGCTTGTGGATCTTTGATGTATGCCATGGTTGCAACTCGCCCTGACATTGCTCATGCAATGGGAGTTGTCAGCAGATTTATGTCTAACCCTGGCAAGCCAAATTGGGAAGCAATGAAATGTATCTTCAAATACTTGAAATGTACACAAGAAAAGTGTATATGCTATGGAAAGGGTACACTAGAGTTGCAAGGATTTTGTGATTCAAACAAGCAAGAGATCTTGACACTAGAAAATCTACCAGTGGGTATGTTTTTACTTTGGTTGGTGGAGCTATCTCTTGGTGTTCAAGATTGCAGAAAATTGTGGCACTGAGTACTATAGAGGCTGAATATATTTCAGCCACAATGGCTTCTAAGAAAGCTATTTGGCTTGGCCGTCTGGTCAAGGATTTTGGTCTTTCTTCATATACTCCAATGCTTGGTTGTGATAGCCAGAGTACAGGTATGTCTAGCTAAGAATGCCATGTTCCATGCACGTACCAAACACATAGATGTTCGATATCACTTTATACGACAGGTCTTGGATGATGATCTTGTCACATTGACTAAGGTCAAAATCCAAGATAACCCTGCAGATGTTCTACTAAGTGTCTTGCAAAGGCTCAACATGAGCATTGCATTCGTTTAGTGGGAGTTGGTTAGCTACCTTGTACCCTAATATATAAATACATTATTTTATTATTTGTGTACCATCACGAACTAGTACACCTATCTCTGCGTTCACTCCCTCTAACTCTCAGCTCTGCTCTGCAACTCACGCCTTGATCTCGCACTCCATTGCGCACTCTCCCCTTCAGATGGGATTGGAACCATACATTTGTGTTTGGACAATGGTCAGGAGCTTGTGCTCAAAGTTGTCACTTTGGACATCAAGGGGAGTTTGGATTGCGAAGGGGATCGGGAGAATCCCATTGTAAATCAACTTCTTCTTCAATAAAGCTAAAGAAATACCGAAAGGGGCACCAATTTTGGGGCCAATCAGGTGTGCATTGTCCAAGATCAGTAGGTAGTTTTGTATTTTCAGATTTGCATTTATTGTTTGCTGCTGTAATTAAGTTGTAATCAAGGATTTACCACCCATCCACAGAAGGAAGGCTGGTTTCATGGTTCCATTGTTGGGATTCCATCAAATCCTTTGAATTGGTGGACCTGTGGTACTTGATTGCAACTTGGGACTATTGCATTATTACTGAAATTGTTCTCAGCAGTTAATTACAGCAAGCATGACTTCACATGGTGATACGGGATCAAGTGGAGAGGATGCATCACTCCTTGGTCAATCACGTGGGGAAGGGGGAAATGCAATGACTAATGTTGGGTATGGTTCTCAGCATGGACAGCATGCTGAAAATGTGGGGAATGACCCAAATGTTGCACTTCAATGCATAAAGAGGCTGATGACCAGCAAGGGGCTGAAGAATTTGATGATAGCTTCAAGGATCGAATGCGTACAGCAGCAAATCTTTTTGCTGAATTGGCATAGGATCCCTAATTTACTCAATTCTTGAATGCCCCGAAGAAGGACAGCAAAGGCAAAGAGAAGAAGACACCTTTTACAACTTCGGCACAGCCACAAGAACCGAAGAAAATGCCTAAGCCTTCTTTAGAAGAGCCCAAAATCCCAGATGAGCACAAACAATTCGTATTCGTGGGGCAGCAAGTGCAAATGCATGGCCAACTTGGTAGTGCCAATCCATGAGAGCATGGGACAGCAAGGATACTTTGGTGGTGGTACCATTTTTCATGCTATGGTTGGACAAGCATCGCATAACGGAATGTATGGCACAAATCCCTATGGTATGCAGCAGCCAATGCATGGCTCACAACACCCAATGTATCCGGGTAATGCAAGTGGAATGCCTAATCCCATGTATGGCAGCATAGGCATGATGCTTGGGGCACAAAGCAGGCCATATGGATATGTATCGGCACCCCCAGGGACTGCACAAGGATTTGGTGCTGGTCATGTAGGTGCTTCAAATAGTGCTGGTTTTTATGAAAATACAGCCAATGCACCCTTTTTGCAGCAACCCATCTATGATAACTTGACTCCCATAGGTCCGCCGAAGGATTATGATGAAGGTGGCAAAAGCATGAAGTTTGAGCCTTTTAGTGGTGCACAAGATAGGCTGAAAGCACTTGTTTATTCAACAATTTGATGCAGCCTATTCTAGAGGCAACTTCACAGAGCCATCTAAGATAAGCAAGACAACCACATTTTTGAAGGGAATAGCATTGCAGTGGTGCAGTGGCGGTCCAATTCAAGCAAATGTTTGCTTCAAATTGGTTGACAAGTACCTTTGAAGTAGACATTATGACAGCTTGGAATCAGTTAAATTCCAAAGACTGCAAGAACTTGGATCAGTATAATAAGAAGTTTTGGGATGCATTGCTGCCAGTTACTTCTTATCACATAGTACCCCTCCATGAGCAAGTGGAGAAGTATATTTGTGGTTTGCCAAAGAGTATTCGGGGATTTTGCATTAAGTCCACTGTTTCCAGCATGTCTCAGCTTATAGAAACTGCTACTATAGCCGACACATTGCTGCGTGGAAAGGATGCAGGATTCCATGATGATGATGCCAAGTCACATGTCAAAGAGGTGAAGGCTAAGAAAAAGGGTAAATCTGAAAATAAAGCTGAAAATCAGGGCAGATCTGAAAATAGGGCTGGAAAGAAGAGCAGATCGCAGAGATAGAGTGGGAAAAGTGATGCACAACGTAAGGAGCTGATGGCTGCAAATAAATGCTATAATTGTGAACAGGAAGGGCATATGGCACGCAGCTGTCCTAATAAACAGCAAGCTGAAAAGGATGATAATAAGGGAAAGAAAGGCAAAAGCATTGTTGGTTTAGTGCTTGATGTAGTGGCAAATCAGCCTAATCAAGATAGTACTGAACTTTGCAGGACATGGGGCAAAATCAAAGATCAGCATGCATTGATTTTTCTTGATCCAGGGGCACGGTCAAATTTCATCTCTTCATATGGCAACCCGTTTAGGCATCAGAGAGGATGAGATGGGGCCCATGGGTGAGATTGGTATAGCATGCAAGGGACATGCAAAGCTGGTCACTCCTATCATTAGAAAGCTTTGTTTGCACATTCAAAGTTATGTGGACAGCGAAGAGTTCTTTATTGCTCCATTGGAAGGATGTGATGTCTTGCTTGATATGCCTTGGTGTCATCATGTGCATACAATGATTGATACTAATGATAAGATTATGATCCTCTTCCATATAGGCAAAGTTCATTCTTTGTTTGTAAAATTGAAAGGGGAATATGTCCTTGTTGTATCCAAAAGGGCGATTATGTAATGTTGTGATTTGAAAAGGCACAGCTGAAAAAGATAAAGGGCAAAGAGCGATTGTATCCAAAGCTGTCTATGAGATACTATGGGTCATTCCAAGTATTGGAGAGGATCAATGATACATGTTATAGGCTGAAATTGCCTCCACACTGGCGGATACACAATGCCTTTCATGTGAGGTTGCTTAGACCTTTTCATGGAGATATGCCAAAGGATATCTCTACTGAAATTCAGCCAGAGGTTGAAGAGCTCGATGAAATACTGGTACCAGAGCTGATTTTGGAACACAAAGAGAGGAAGATCAGGGGTAAGGGTTCCAAAAGGTACTTCGTGAAGTTTCAGAATTATTCACCAATGGATGTCAAATGGATGGAAGAGGATAACTTGGTAGACCATCCTCAGTTGTTGCAGCTTTACCTTGATGCTTTCCAGTTAGAGCCGACTTTAGTTCTTGAGCTCAATCAGGTTTAGTAGAGCAGAGGTCCAGAGTATTACCTAATGCTTGTGAGGGAGCTACCACCTCCGCTCCTCCAGTTATGGACAGATCTCGTATGTAGTGGATCTCGAACGTATTCAACATGCATCCAAGGTACTACGCTGACAGTATGTTTGCCATGAGGTCACTACTTAGTGTACTAGTCACTGTGAGATGTATGCTGATGAGTATGAGTTCTTCACCTGGGCACTAGAACTATACTTTTGCATCAGCTTATGATCAATTTGGCATGAATTTTGCCTCAATTTTGAGCCAAAAATTTTGATCAGTTCCGGCTCAGTTTTTAATCAGCTTGAGAACCGTTTATTGTCACTTTTTGGATCAGTTTTTACTTTGATTGCTGGTCAGTTTTTTCAATGAGTTTGTGATCAATTTGGGGTTATATTTACAACAGTTTGTGATCAGCAAGTGATCAGTTTATGATCAGATTATGCTCAGTTTTCAATGGTTTACATCTAGTTCCATGGACAATAGCATATATTATGATGCTATTGATGTTTTAGCCATGGTTTATACTTGGTTTTCACTATGCTATGGTTTGGTTTTGCTAGATGAGTTGAGCTCATGAGAAATAGACATGTCAGATGATAATCTTGCAATGTTTTTTTTTGTAAGATTCTTTGTGAGTCTTATGGTATGTTATGATTGGCTGGTAATTTTCAGCATATGTTAGGCATATGAAATGGTTGAATAGCAGTGCGCAATGTTGTGTTGACTATGATGCCCTATGGGAATTCCAATATAGTAATTTGCTTTTGATGCATTTGGCAATGCAATCGAGAACGATTGCAAGGATTTTAAGGGGGAGGGTTGTCATGAGGACATGTATTTTTGAAACCTCACTTAACATGTGGATTAATTTTTAATCACATGGTTAAGTAAATGTTGCACATGGAGGTGTAAACGGGATTAGAGTAAATTTACGAGCCTGGGATCCGAGGAAATCACGGAATATCAAAGGCAAAAGTTTCTATAAGTTATGCCGCACAGGTACTTTGTGGTATTTGGTGCCAATTGTTGGCCTAGGTCATTCATTTGGCCATAAGTGTCAATTGGTGGCACTAGAAAAGTGATGTTTAATGGTACCTAACGCCAATCTAATGGTCAAAGATGACACAGAGACACTCGGGAATGGAAGATGCCTAGCCAATTTAATTATTGGCCAATCAGATTATTTTTCAGAGCACTGCAAATAATTATTAGATTAATTTTTAAAATTTAAAGACTGAAAATTAACATTTAATCATGGATAATGCCGGAAAAACCATTTGTGGAGGCTATTTCTTGTCAAAAATGCCATGCAAGACTGAAAAACATCTTTAGAGGCTAGAGAGAGGCCTTTTTAGTGTATTCAGCCTGCAAGATAGAGAGAGCAGATATTGTTGGTTTGATTTGCAGCCATTGGAGGACCTTCCGAGGCAGCCAGGGGCAGAAGAAGACCAATCAACAGTAGGTGACAGCATCTACAGGCTATTGAGACAAGGCAGCAGTAGTAAATGACTAATTTTCTTCAGCTCTTTGCATCTACAAGCTGTTGTGGCAGGCAGCAGCTGCATTTGACTGATTTTCAATCATTCTTTGCGACAAACTCTGAATTTTCTCTCTCTACTTGGAGGCTGAGAAATTGCAATTTTCTCTGCTATAAACCCTAATTTGCAGCAAAAATTAGGATTTAGCAACAACCTTGGGAAGTGTGCCAGAAATTGGAAGCTCTAGGACTTGGATTCAACAAGGTTGAAGCTGTTTTTAGCCTATTCAAGTGGAGGAACCAGCAAATAATTGAATTTGGGGCATTTTCCATCTCCATCAAAGTGGGTGAAGGCCAATTAAGTGTCTGAATCAAGGGGCAAAATAGATTGAAGACTTGCTGGTCACTTTGGACAGTATGGGGAGTTGAAATACCGAAAGGGGTGCCAATTTTGGGGCCAATCAGGTGTGCATTGTCCAAGATCAATAGGTAAATTTGTATTTTCAGATTTGCATTAATTGTTTGTTGCTGTAATTAAGTTGTAATCAAGGATTTACCACCCATCCACAGAAGGAAGGCTGGTTACAGACATCATCGCACCAGCTCAAGATTGAGACAAGATGGTACACACTTAAATCCAAGGATGCATACACTTGCCAATTATGCCACCTAGAGGTTGAGTTTAAGGAGCACTTTATTTATGGATATACTATATATTATGAGATCAGAGGGAGATTTCATTGCCTTTTTCAAGAAGGGTTTAGGCCTCTCCGCAAGGTGATGGAATACAAGGACCAAAGATGCCTAGGACTATTCTTATTGGAGATCTGAGCATACAGAGAGAAGCTTCTAAGGAGCAAGACAAAAGTGAAGGCAAAGTCAACAAGCCAGCAGGCTCTCATAGAGCTCTTCACTACTAGCTCTAGAGCTAGCTCACTACATGCTACTGCTACAGATGCTACCACTACAGCAACGCCACCACACCATCCATGAGTCAAAGGGGTCACAGCAAACCAAGCAACCAAACTCCATAAAGCACGATGCCTACCACCCTGTCACCATGCCCAACATCCTTGCCTCCTACAAATTCGAGCCATAATCGCTCGTGATCAGAGATGAGTAACTCCCTTAGTGGACTCAATGTCCTAGACCACCTCATGACAAATATTATTGCCTTGAGGAGGGTACATTGTTTCTAGAGTGTCATACTGATCACGATGGGATCCTACAGGTTAGTTGAAGGGCCATCAAGAGATCATTTTGCAAATGATGGTAGCCGATACTTGCAGCAGTCATAGTTAGTCATTTTCATTTTCATTATTGTTCTCTAGTTGTTGAGATGACATGGTCAAATGTCTCATAGGCCACTTTCACTGTTGTTCTCTAGTCAAGATGACATGGTTAAATGTATTCATTTATTTGTCTCATAGACCATTTTGGCTTTTTGGAGACGTAAATGTGTGTGTGTGTGTGTGTGTGTGTGTGTGTGTGTGTGTGTGTGTGTCTCATGTGAGATCTTGAGATGAAGTACCCCCAAAGCAAGTCCACATTGTATCTGGTTTAGACATTATTTTGTATTCATCAGCTATGCATTGTTTATTCTCCATTTAGTTAGTCATGGCATTAGATGACAGCTATTTTGAGACTCCGGAAAATTTCCTGACTTTTAGACGTAACATTTTGGTCTCATAGGCTAACTTTGCCTTTTGTAGACGTTAATATAACTTTCTTCTTTCTCTCTCCCTCTCTCTCTCATATCACCATCACTCTCCTCTCTCCAACATCTCTTCGGTCAACATTTTCCTCCAATATTTCTCTTCAGACTTTACAGCGTTTTCTCCAAATTTTCTAGACGTGCATTTACCTCTGGGCTTTAGAATTTCTCCATAGGTTTGTATTTCTTTTTAGATTCTCCCCACATTCCTCTCTAGCACTTCACACAGTACTCCCATTTAGAGGTCAATTTCTTTATAGATCTCCACACCTTTCTGGAGCATTTCTGCAGCATCTTCAGAGACATCTCTGTAGCATTCTAAGAACATCACAGGTTTCCAAAGACATTTGTGTAGTATTTCCAGAGACAGCAGAGCGAGGATACTGCTCTGGGGAACCCACCTGCACTGCACACACCTACTCTACATCTCCCAAGTTCTTTCTCCCAAGACTTAAAGATATTATCTTGAATCTACTTACGCAACTAGTCCATGTTGGTGATTAACCAACAAACCACATGATTCCCAATAGATGTCTCTATCACACCATTAAGAGTATTGTTGAAATTGGCTGGAAGTTCATAATCAATCACGAAGTGTATGTTTTATGTAGAAGCATGCACAATTTAAAACAGTCAAATGATCAAATTGAAACTTCTACCCCACAAAGAGCAACATTCTATCACACAACAAGTACAACAAGTACATACCAACAACTTGATTATTTCCATTTACAATGGGAATCCGGTGGACTTTGTTCTTCAGCATCAACACTGCAGCATCTGTATTAGGCAGCGATAATGGATGTAAGTCAAGTTTCTGCTCAAAACAGTTGTGTCCACATTTTCATTGGCTTCACTAAACCCAGCTTAACGTGTTCCTCAAACCATTACCTGACACAGTTTTATCAGCTGACAATGTGATAGGAGGGGAGGTCATCACTTCCTTAACCCTTGATTTTAGCTGCATTGTAACATCATACATCACCCATGAGGCTCAAAGAAATGATATGTTCAATCTCGGTCAGAAAAGTCATAATAGGCAACATGAACCCAACAAACTTTAAAAGATGCTAACAATGCCAACTTATTACCCCATTTGTGGCTTTGATTTTGTCCTTTTTAGAAAGCACCCCGATGCAGTTCAATTGTTCATTAATGACAGGTAGACCAGATATTTGATTGAAGTGGTGATCAATCTCTTCAAGCAGTTGATGAGGTTTCGCTGTATATACAGTTGTTGACATCACGTCTGCCAAAAGTGTAGATGGCTGAGCCTGCAGGACCAATGACAAAGGCACTTTTCACATAGTACTGAGCCAGATACATTCTTAAATCCTACATCTATTACAGCATTCACACTTGCCACTACAACTTCTCTTGAGACGACACTTCAGTTCTGCTATTTGAACAATAACCATGAAAACAGCAACTCAATGCACTCTACCAACAAGCAAAAAGCACAAGTACCATATCCAACTTTACCAACGTTCACAAAGCTAGAGTAAAATAACCAGACGTAGAAAAAGCTCTCTCTTCAAACACTCAAACTCATGTTCTTGGTTCCTTCTGCAAATGTTTGTCCCCGTCTTAATCTCCCACAGACTCCTGCTCTCTCTCTCTCCTTTTTTTTTTTTACATGCAAATCTGCACCATTTATGGACACAATCATTTCCAACTACTCTCTCATTGATGAACCTATGCTGCATGATTATAGTAACTTTTTGCACTCCATAAGTACAAAGCATCATATATACAGCACTATAATGAGCATTTGTTCGTCCCAACATATTATAACATCAAAATGGCAGAGCAGTAGGCTCATCATTGCTGTGTTTGCACCTCCAGAATCACTTTGTTAGTAGCATTTCTATGAAATATCACCCTCTTTCTAGGGATTTTTCCTTCACAAGGATATTAGGTGAACATCCATTCAGGCGATAGTTAACCTCAGCTTTAGAAACTTCACTGATTTAGATGACTTTCATTGGCAGCAAATTATTAATATATTGTTTGCACTATGGTGAACAAAACTAATTTTAGATAAACACTTTCAAATGGGGATTTACTTTTAAAGGAAGGCAGTGTGCCAGTGTAAGCAAACTCTAGCGCTAACAAGAAATTCTCTCATTTGGCGTTTTTGTGTTGCAAAAGCATAATCTCACTCTGCCCATATTGGGTGACACAAGGATGAAGAGTCCAGCATTGTCCCAACACTCTCTTCAAAACAAGCTTTTTATCATTGGATCCTCAGTCTTCTACTATTCTTTAACCATACAACCTGAAAACTTTTGAGCTAAAATCATCTATGGCAGTGTAATCTGCATGATAACCAAGCATCTGTTTGAAGTAAGTAATGTGGCCCTGGAAGGATATGCTGCAGTTGAAAAGCCACCTTACCCACTTCATCCCAGCCTACAAACTGCAAAAGCACATTTATTACGTGCCTAGACTGCTGGAAACACAAGCATTCAATGCTGTTTGTCTAGGGTTATCCTACCTTTGGCCTGCTTGTTTTAAACCTGCATGAGAGGGTGGAAACTTGGGAGAGGGCTGTAAGGTTGCAAACTGGCTCTGATACCAACTGTAACTGTTGCCCATGTGGCAAAAGTTGCAACTCCTCTTTTTCTAGACATACTTAATCGTATCTCCTTGCTTCTCGCACTTGAAATATCTAACTTCTTTTGCATATTGTTTAATTTAGTGAGGCATGAGTAACTCCTATAAACATTAATCTTTCCCTACACTTTGTTATAAATGAAACTCAACTTAGTAGAAGGTGGTGGCTTTCACTTTTCTAGCTGGAGCTGAACACTTTCTCTTTTCCTAGGAAAAGATGAGGCACCTTGTTCGACTGCTCCTCTGAAAGATAAAGCTCCACTTTATATCCGTTTGCCCAGCCATGAATGCTCTTTCCATGTAATCCTCTAGGTATCCTTATGAAAACTTCAACTTGAAGTCAAATAATGGATATGGCACAACCTCAAAATTTGACACTTCAAATAACTCTTGCCAAGGGGACACTCCAACCAGAATTGAAATATTACACTTCTTTATTAGTATTTGCCCAGCTTGCACCAGTTCAGGCATGAACCCTCCATAGAAAAATTAGTCAAAATCTGTACAATTCCTTCCAAGTTCTAAATATAGTGCCTGCAATCATCTTTGGCATATACCATTTGCTTGCAATGGCAAATCATATTGCATGATATTTTAGTTTTGGCTCCCATAATGCAAACATATTCTTGACATGTTTTTGGTTCCAAAAAAATATTTATTGGCTGAATGGTCTGGGGGCTTTTTTTCAGGTGGGAGGGGCAGAGGGAGTATGTAAGGGGAAGAAATTTGCAGCTGCATGTTCCCAATTTGGCTGATGTGTCTCATGAGTCCACCTTATTCCTAGCCCATCTTCTTCCACTTAAAGCTTGTTTCTTGTCATGTTTGCTTTATGTCCCTTTCTTCAGCCTGTTTGTCATCAACCATGGTGAGAGAGTGTGGAAAAAAACTAGTACAATCCAAATCTAAGATTTCTATGTAAAAATATGTGCATTCAAAACTTTTCGTCAATACACATTGCCCAAACTTTTCATGATTATGCTTTCTTGTTGATTGTAACTCTCTATCGGTGGAACTTGCTAGCACTCAAGGGCATCAATCCTTATGTAACCTTGGCCTTGATATGCTTGATTTGGCCACGGTGCACCCAATCAAGTCATATAGGTGGGAGTTTGCTTTGCACTATTTGTGTGGATCCTAACATAACTTGTGACCACTCATCAATGGCCAGCTTTAATGCACTATTCTATATCTCTTCAAATTTCAAGGAAAACAAATCAACCTAATCAAATATGCAACTGTTATCAAAATATCATTTTCTAGTTGTCATAGCCCTCCAACTTTATTCGGCTACCCTCAACTGAAAGCTCTTTCATGATTCTTCCACTTTTGGTGGATCTTCAATAATAAGCTTTTTGGGTTCTAGTCCCACATTAACACTTAATTAAGCTTACATGGAGGGCATCATGTATTTTTCAATAAGTAGGAACTCAGACCTATCAATTACTTTTAAAGGCTCCAAAGTATCTATTGGGAATAGCTTGAAACCTATTTTGATCTACTTATATCAACAAAACATGTTAACCCTTTTCAAAAGCCAAATGCCCCCTTCATTTGCAATAAAAAGATGTATTAAATAAAAAGTCTGGACTTTTGAGAATTTAAATGTTTTATGGCAAGAAATAAATGTGATTGCTTGTAAGTTGTTAATGGTGGTCATGACATTGAACCTTGAGACCTTAGATGAAATCCATTGTAATAGATTTCCTAGGAGTATCAAGTCCTAGGAAACATTACAACTCATAGTTACCTGGAACAGGGAACGGGAACGAGAACATGCCTTAAGTGCCCCAAATATGCCCTGCATGACCCAAATTGCCTAAAAGAATGTCCCTCTAATTACCCCAATACCCTTCAATGCTCCAAATTGTCCCAAATGTCCCAAAATTGACTTGATTATCCCCATGGCTCCAAATGGCCTTGAATTGCCCCAATTATCCCAATTTCCCTTGAAATTAGACAATATAAATGGATGATTGCCTTGGAATTGAGGATAGGCTGAAATTTGATTGTGATTTGTAAGAGTTGATAATGCATCAAATTTGAACTTTCCATGGACTCCTGATTGGCTTGTGGGTTGTCTTGACACTTTGAATCTTCAACCACAAAGAGAGAGAGAGAGAGAGAGAGAGAGAGAGAGAGAGAGAGAGTACTGTGTGCACATTGGGCAATGGAGATGGGTGAACATGTGGTAGAAGGAGTGTGACACAAGCAAAAAGAAAAAACTGAAAAAAACGTCATTTTTTGGGTCAACTGGCTTGGAATGGCCATTTCAAATAGAGAACAGCAAGGGGAACAGCAAGGAACGGCAGGGAACGGTGGGGAACGTTCCCTAGCCATTTCACCTCCTCGAAGGGTCCCTATTTCTATGCTACAACTAGAGCCATTTGCATATCATACTTGGATGTAACAAGCTAGGCAACCCTAACAATCTTATGTGGATCTCCTTACATTGTTGGCCAATAAAACACTCAATTGCACTTGAAGTGACTAGCTAAAACTAGACTTCAATATTAAGGGCAGAGATGCTAACATTGTTGCCTTTAATGAACAAATATAGTAGATTGCTCCTACATGATAACAGAATTGCATGGATTCACCTAGACATAACAACAAATCAGCCCAAAACCTATATGCCCCTTGTGGTATTTCTTCAATTTTTTGCCAAGGGGATCAACTACAACAAACAACTAAATATGTTCTTTGACCTCTCTCAAGAACAAGCACTATAAGTCAATTGATCTCTAAGCATGGTGTCGTCCAACAACCCTCCCCCCTGAAGCCCAAAGATCCTGAATTGCCCCTTACTAGTGCCTAGAAGAGTGCCCAATAGCTCTTTCCCCCAAAGCAAAGAGATCCCCAACTGCCACTTGTTGCCTTGCCAATCTAGAATAAATAAAGTTCTTGGAATTTCTACTCTAATAACAACACACCTATGCCTCCAATGTGAACAATGCATTAATTCTAAAACCTTGTTGTACATCTGAGATCTAGCTCAAATCTCTTAGAAGTGTTAGGCCTTACCACAAACTCAAGAGACTTGCTTGGCCCCTCTTCCTCAATTGACCAAGTCAATTCTCCTACGTCGTTCAGAATATCTTTCTATTCTCTATAGCGAGCAATCACAAAATTCAATTTGTCCCTATCAAGGAAGCTCAATTTGATTCCAATCACATGTAAATCAGACATGCAATAGACCTTTAGAAACCCACCAAATCTACTAATACCATAAGGGGCACCAATGTTTTGGGGCCAATCATGTATCGACTCGCCTCAATTTCATGGGCCGATATAGTCTAAGGTGGTAAAGTGCTAAATTTTCCATTTATCAAGGTCCTTGATACCAAGACTAGTTTACCAATTGCTTGCAGTGCAGTACAACCTAATGGCTTATATTTCAAATCATAATCTCTCTCCTAGCTGATGGCTAAAGACTCAATTCCACAAAATCTATGGCTTGGTTATGGCTAAGAATCCTACGAATGAGGAGCAACTTTGGCACTTTTTAACCATATACTTTCCTCGATATTACCTAGCCTTGTAGAAGTTCATGGGCTTTTTCCATTCAATTCATTAACCTTCTCAACTCTTTCTAGTTTAAGAAGTCGCTTACAATGCGCTCAAACAACCATGCACGGGCTAGAAATAGATGAAATTATAATTGTAACTAGTACTAGGACAAAGGTGAAGGATTGAGCCAAAGCTCAAATAGCATACACACACCCGCTACATTGTAAACAATCCACCTATAATTTACAACGTAGACACCTGTGAACATGGGAAATGACCACTTCTAACAATATCTAATATGCAATAAAGCAACTAGTTCTTTATAAATTGGAGAGTAGGAAATGATAAACCTTTTTTCATGGTTGTTGAATTGTACATTGGCATGCTTCCTTCAAGATCCCAAAGTGGAAGAAAATAAGTTTTGAAAACTTCAAAATGGTGTTAAAATATATTTGCAGATCTATTGTTTTGAAAAATAGCAATTGAATTAAAAAAGGGAATTAAGAAATTTGATAAAAAATAAAGAAAAAGATCATAGACACCAACTTTGAACCACCTTTACTTGTCATATGCAAGATTTAGAACAAAGAATCTCGACGTAAAATAAAACAAAGAGAGACATGTTGTAAGAAAAAGAAAATTCAAGTGCCAAGAGGGAAAGTTAAAAAGTGCAAGACAAGTGTCTGACCACATGTTATGAAATAGAACAAACAAAGAAACTGATGGAAGCTTACATGAAAGTGTCATGATATTTGTCTCCTCTTAAAGGATTTGTTTCTTTGGCTAAGAACTGTCAATAATAGAAATGACCAAATTTAGCAAAAAGATTGTAAGAACAAACACTTATTATATTTTAGCACTATCCCTTCTTTTTTTGTTAGCACTTTTACATCGATCTAAGGCTCTTAAAATTTAGGCCCTCACCTAAAATTTAGAGATCTCCCAATGTGGTATCATATAAAAGCTCTTTACAAATACATTACATGAAAGTACTAGAGTCCCAATCTAATATTTGCACACACCCCAGCCCCACAAGCCACACACACACACCCCTTAAAAAAAAGGCCCAATATCTTTGTTCTAACCTACTACATGGATCCACCATAGCTTGTCCATAACCAGCTCTATCCTGTTGTTTACTATATCTTCCAATTTCAAAATAAAATCAATTAAGCTACTTAAATATTTCATTGGAATGGTCCTAATTCTAACTTGTGTATATACATACCTAAAACAATCAAGATTGCCATTATTGTTCAGCTATTTCAATCAAGCTTGACAATATCTTTACATGGAAACATGCTTCCATTGACAATTTTCAAATATCCATGCAACAATGCAGCAAATGCAAAATTACATGGTGAATCATAGCCTCTTCAACAAGGCTACTGCCCTTAAGCCAATTCATACTGCCTAACACAAGATAATTGTTTCTCGGTATTCTCTCTTCCACAAAAGTATGACAATTTCACGTTTTTGGTTTCATACTTAGCACAATTGTTATCTCATATGCTCTCTCCGATACCTTATCCCTAAGCATCTTCTAACACAATGATAACATTAACTCCAAATGGACAAATGCTAACCAAAGCAATTTGCCTCCACATTCTATATAAATAACACTTGGAATAAAATGTCTTGAAACAGTATCATATTTTTCCTTTTTTCCACTCCATATCATTAAATGGTGCTGGTAGCATCTGAGATATTCTATGAGCATGTGCATTGACTATTTTTGCATAATCAACATCATCCCCTCTTTTGTTTTTGGCATCAACTTGTCATGGGCACAAGCATACTCCTTGTTTCCAATTATTCTATTTGCTCAAGTGAACTGAATTTTGATTCCATCGTGAAATTTGCATGTAGAAGGTGACAACTTATAAATGATCAGTTGCACATCAGGTCACATCCCAGTCTGAATGTGCCCATGAATCCTGAATCAATCAAATTGCTAAAAATGCTATTACACTGGTGCTTGCCTCCTAGAATATTCCCATCTCCGATCTACGCCAGTAGCAAATGTACTTATAATTCATCACTGAAAGGTCAATTCCTAGAATGGAATATGTGCATTAACAAAATATTTGGAAGGCTGTTTTAGGGAGGCTCTAAGCTGAAGCTTAAATGCTTCGACTTCCATCAGCACAATAATCGATTGCCAAAGACGGCGACCTTGTGTCACAAACCGATTCCGTAAGAACTAGAAGAAATATTAAACAGCCTCAAAGACATTTGGCATTGATTACGCCTATTCACGAAGGTTCAGTGTTAATGACCTACCTCTTCTTTGAAAAGGACAGACTCGTAGTGCTTGGAGAGGTCCTCAAAGTTCAGGATGGAGAAATTCTCAGGCCATTCACCAGAAGGGATCGCGGGCGCCCCTGGGCCATCGCCGGCAAGAGCGGAGCGGATCTGCGGCGAGGTGCGTGCAGTAAACCCTACTCTGACGGGAGAGGAACGAACAGAGGGACAGCATGAAGCAGGAGAATGGCGGAGGGACGGCGAACGGACGAAACTGCAGGCGGAAGCAGCGGCTGTGGAAGTGGCTGCGGCCATGGCGAGAGCTAGGGTTGGAAGCAAACGGCCTGTCGAGTTGGCGGAGAAGCCTGGTAGAGAGCAGCAACAGCGGCTCTTGCGCTGAGTTGTTGCATGGAAAACCAAAAACAGGGAACCGCCTTTCCAAAACCACCGAACCGCCTTGCCAAAACCAGGCTTCGCGTCACGAGCATCGTTTACTATACACGTGAAAGTTGTCACGGCTTATACTCCTTGAAAGTAGGTCACGCTGCCTAGAGAAGCCCGGGTCCATGTCCCCACGGGGGCTTGTCCAAAACATGTTCGAAGAATACTTGAAGAGCACGCAAGTGGGGCACCAGTGAGGTGCACCACTAGGCTTCATTGCAGTTGACAGCACCTCACAAGCTTCATTGTTGCAATCACACTAGCCTCCAACTACTTAAGCATCTCTACTTGCTCTACAATAAAAGCAAGTCTCATCAAGGTTATGCGTGTTCACTTACGATGGAAATTAAATTGGTGACTAACAAGCCGAAGCTCTACTTCCCCCCACTAAACCTTACTTTTCCCTCAGTGTTAACAGGGGTTGTGAGGGTTTTGACAAACCCTACTACCCCCATGCCTCTCCTCAACTCCCCTAAGACCTTTGGATAATGGGTCCCAAACATCGAGCTGCCTTTGCATTCTTTTCTAGTATGAGTGGTAGAATTTAGCATTCTTCCTTATTCGACATATCCATCTTCATATGCTGCATCCTACAACCACAAGACATGTTGCAGGGAATTACCTCATTGTCTTTTGGCTTCCTCAAACTAGTGCAATCCCTACAAGTCTACCTCTATGCATCCCTAAGGGACTATTGCAACACTCAATGGTTTGATCTTAACATTAAACCCCTTAGAAATAACCATGTTAAACCTTCTCATTTGCCACCTAGGATAGATACTATTGAAATTTGCTTCCTCATCACCACAGCCTTTTGATATAGCCATCCTAGGCTAGCACTCCCTTCATGCCTTATTGTTTGTTGTTTGCTCCCATGGCACCGCATGCCACTTGCTTATGTTAGTAAATAACCACAAAATCATCAGAATCACTTTCCAAGCTAGGACCAATTCACTTCAATGAAAAGCAAAATTGACTCTACAAAGATCATCATAGCCATCAATAAGCCTTTAATTGTTATCATCCTTCATGCTAAACCCACCTAAATTCAAGTCTTTACTTTAATTTTGCTTCTAACCTCGTGAAGTACCATGAAAATCTCTTGCATGGTAAATTTGAGCCTAATGGGATAGCCAATATTTTTGCAAAAGGACCCTTTTTGGATTTCTCTAAATTTGAGCCTAATGGGAAAGGACCCTTTTTGGACTTCTCTAAATCTATGATCATTTACTGACTCAAGATTATCACCCCATTCAATACACAAGAGTTTAATTTTATTGGCACTTAGCAACAATGAGATGCCCACTCAAAAGCATCCTAGATCCATATATACAAGAGTTCGCTTTTATTGGCACTTATGAACAAGCCAAAGAGATATGCAAGTCATCATAAGTATTTAATAGATTGGTCAATTCATTCCCAACAAAAGATGACGTTAGGATTTTCATCAACAAGCATTTGAGCACATAATAGATTTCCATCTAGGAGAGGGGAACCCTTAATCATAGTCCTTGCTAAACTTTATTCTCTATTGACCAAGAAGAGGTTGTGTAACCAAGGCAAAGGTTGTGGGACCAAACAGTAGCCTTGCCTCATTGATCACTTCATATCAAAATAGTTTGTGAAATAAACATTGATTGAGATTATAATTGATGCTTTAGAAAAGATTGGCAATGTCATTTTAAAAAAGCACAGTGTAAATCCTTATTATTAAACCATATTTATGATAAATTGCTTACTCTTCTTGTCATACACTTTATCTTAGACCATGTTCACAAGGAGGTAGCCTCCATCCCATTTCAAACCATAGTCATTCCAAGCAATATATTTATCCTATAACTTCCTATTGAAGATAGATCCATACTTTTGTTTGTGTGTCTTGTAGAATAAATTTAATTATGAGAGTAATGATATTTTCCATGACCTTATATAAGGGGCATTTAACATCATTAGTAGGCACCAATAATTATGTTTGGTTTGTCTTGGCTCTTGGGCACTAGGTTGACAACTCCATGATCTACAAGCTTACACATGCTCCCTATTTTTCTAAACTTATTGAGAATCCTACACAAATTCTAAGCACGCACAACCCACATTTTGACATAAATTTCATGTCGAAAGACTTAGAGACTTTGTTAACCTTCACAAAAGAAAAGTTGATGAAGACAAGTCAGAAGCTCAATCAAGGTGCAAAAGAGGACTAATTAAGGGTGTCAAAAAGTAAATTTCCAAATTTTGTTAAATTTCAAAGAGTCGGGAGACTTTGTTAACCCTCACAAAAGAAAAGTTATTGAAGACAAGTTGGAGGCTGAATCCAGGTGCAAAAGAGGACTAATGCAGGGTACCACAAAAAGTAAATTTCCAAAATTTGTTAAATATCAAAGAGCTCAATGTGTTATTTTAGGCACCCTTCATCCCTAAGGTGCTCATGTAATGTTTCCAACCCATCACACAAGTGAAGACCATAAGAATTGTAAATTTTTTTCAAAGTTACACTAGAAGACCCATAATATATTCGAAGGTTGTGGGCAATCTCTATTTGCTTCTATATTAGTAGTGTCCACAATAACTTAATCTATACACAAAAGAAGAGGACCAATCATAAGCCTAATGGTAAAATGCAACCAAAAAGTGGAAACCATAACCATGATGAATATAGTGTGTTAGAGCAGGAACAAAGAGATCATTCTTGTGTGTGTAATTTTTTTGAGTTCCTACTCTCCTACCTTCTTGTTTATCATCCTACTATACCATTGCTTGAGAGCAAGAGGGAAAGAAAGAGCAAGAGTGTGGGTCTTAGTGAAGGAGGGTAAACCTCATCTCTTCCTTTCCATTTCTTTTATATTTCTTCCATGGCTTTAAGGGCAAGAAGTTGAGTCAAAGGTAGTGTGTGAGGGAGAGTATGTAGATAGAGTGAGTCACCATCGACATAAGCTCTTCAACATCCTCTTCTTCTCTATTTTGATATCTTGATATTGGAGCTGTGTAGTATGGATGCAAAGGAGTAGAGGTGGTGGCTTGGAGTGCAATATATGAATCATTAGGCTTTCAACAAACCTTTTATTCTTCAAGACTACAATGCAATGAAGGTAAGTAGGTGAGTATGCTACATCCTTTAAATTTATTGTTTTATTACTTACATGTAGAGTGCAGGAGGAAGCTTAGATGGTTTGGCATAACAATATAAGCTCACTAAGAGATTGGTAGTTGAGCCATTGTTGTATTAAGTTATTGAAAGAATAAGAGTCTATATCTGATATCCCATTGTTGAGCTTTTGTAGAGCCTAACATATTGGTTCCATTGCCAATACTAGAATAGAATCAATTTGACTAGGGCACTTTGTGTTCTTATTGTGTAGCAAAATAGGAAGCTTATAAGCTTGAGACAGATGGAATAGTGAGGAATCGATCCCCCACTCTCACACCTTGCTCGCTTTGAAACACACATGACTATCTAAGAGATCAATTTGAAAAGGAATCAATTTGTGGAATCGAAGTATATTTGAGTAGATTAAGAGCCACTAAGTAAGATAAATATTCATAAAAAATCTCAACTTCTCAATCTTTGTGAGCAATGAGTACATTATTGATTGTTAGATGCTAGCAGGAGATTGGTTGATCTTAATGCTTAATGTGCTTTGAGAGCTTGACTAATTGTTGAAGTGGATAAAGCTACTATAGTAGCACATGACCACATGACAAAGAGACACCTTGTCAACTTGACTAGGCCACGATTGGTTCTAAGGCAAGGGAGTATTCTTAAATGCCACTTTCTTTCTCTTACTCTTTCATAAGTCCATCCCAAGGCGACCACGCACACTTGAACTATTGAAGCAAGAGCCACAAAGTGCTACCTACCAACACTTGAACCTTCCCACTAAAGGAAATTTGACTCTATCTACATTAGCTACCCACGACTAAAAAGGTACAAGCAAGAATTGCTCTAAAGAGCTTGTTGCCTAAAAATCTTTTTTTTTTTAAGCCTATTGCATAAAAAGTAACACCATCATCAGGAAGGGTGACAATAAGCTTCTCCTTACTTACATACAACCATCTTCTACCCGTGACTACATTAATGATGCAACCATAATTGATCCTCTCCTATTGGAACAAGGGTCATGAGTGGACATGGTTTATAGAAAAGCTCAATTGCAATGCCAATAGCAACCAACATGCTAGCATACTAAGGAATTGATGTGATTAGGGGGCAAGGGATAGCCTACATTAGGGCATATGATTCCAAGAGATGAGTACAAGGGCATATGGACCAACAAACGTTGAATGATGGGAGATCAATGTGAATGGAATTACTAGTTAATCTAAATAGAGTCCATAGATCTACTTGAAGATATCAATGTGATGCTAAAAGAGACTATTATCTTGACTAGTTGGGAGGTTAGCTGATATTTTCTTAACATTTGTTTTGATTTTCATAGCCAAGCTACCTCACATGTGTGCATGATACTAGTATTAAAGTGAGGTTGTAGCAAAAGATCAAAGAGTACATGTGTGAGAGACTCACAACCAATTAAGACCCAAATTGCACCAATCTTGATGATAAAGCACTAAAACCATCAATATCCAAACCAAGACTAGACCACATAACACTATCTTATGGCCCAAGACCAAGGAAGTGACTAAGATATATACTTTGGCATACTTGGCAACAAAGGCTTGGTTGGCATTGTTGGCTAAACATGAGGACAATAGACAAGAGAAGAGAGAGGTGAAGCAACCAAGAGCACACACGCAATTGAGTTTCAAGAACACAAAGAAGTAGGGCTAATATATTCTATAGTCTATAACATGATAAAAGACTAATATGAAAGTACTAAAACATATGTAGTGTGAATTTACCAAAGGATAAATGAGGCAACACAATGAGTAGGCCATAACCAAGAGTGGACCATGTGGATATAGTCCAACTATAGAGTCAATGGTATATCCTCCGTGTCGATCACCTAACATGCCAGTGAGTATACCCTAGCACCAAGACATGTAGTGGATGCCAACTCATGTGGAGCTCAACATCTCAATACTCCCCCTCAAGCTCAACATAAGCGTATATACTTCAAGCATAGTCTTGAAGCAACAGTGGTTCTTAGCTTCCATGGTCATGGCAAAAATATTTGTAGCTTGATCTTGTGTATTGACACAAAGCAAGTCAATATCACTCACTATAACTCGCTCTCAAATGAAATGGTAATGGTTTCCAATGCATTTGGTCCACACATGATACATTGGGTTCTTTTTGGTCAGCTGAATGCTACTAAGGTTATCACATTAGATGATAATCTTCTTCTCCACCCCTGCAACCACAAATCACCAAGTAGCTTGCATAGCCAAGTTACCTTACATGCTAAAGCCATATAACCCATATACTCTACCTTAGTACTAGATAGTGTAGACTATTTCTTGCTACTCTAAGTAACAACAACACTCCCAAAGGAAAGTATAAACCCATGAGTAAACCTTCTAATCTAAAATATTATAATTCCAAAATTACATCTCTATAGCCATTCAAGTCCAAAGGTACACCTACTCCGTAGAACAAGGCATAGTCAAGTGTAGACTTGGTATAGCACAAGGTATACCACAACCACAATACATCCAAATGTGGCTTATGAAAGCTGCATAAATTGACTTCCCAAACCAACTAGGTAATTTATATCTAGTCTACTGATGATCACCAAATAAATAATGGTACCCACAAATCTAGACTTGTTAATATTTGTGAGCAATGAGTACATTATTAATCGTTAGATTGCTAGCAAGAGATCGGTTGAGCTTAATGTTTAATGTTATCCGAGAGCTTGACTGATTGTTGAAGTGGATAAAGCTACTATAGTAGCACATGACGACATGACAAAGACACACCTTGTGAACTTGACTAGGCCACGATTGGTTCTAAGGCAAGGGAGTATTGTTAAATGCCACTTTCTTTCTCTTACTCTTTCATAAGTCTATCCCAAGGCTAATGTGAAAGTACTAAAACATGTGTACGTACAATCACTAAGTGTGAATTTACCAAAGGATAGATGAGGCAACATAATGAGTAGGCCATAACCAAGAGTGGACCATGTAGATATAGTCCAACCATAGAGTCAATGGTATATCCTCCGTGTCGATCACCTAGCATGCCAGTGAGCATACCCCAGCACTAAGGTATGTAGTGGATGCCAACTCATGTGGAGCTCAACATGAGCTTATATACTCCAAGCATAGCCTTGAAGCAACAATGGTTCTTAGCTCCCAAGGCCATGGCACTAATATTTTTAACCTGATCTTGTGTATTGACACAAAGCAAGTCAATATCACTCGTTATAACTCGCTCTCAAATGAAATGGTAATGGATTCCAATGTAGTTGGTCCACGCATGATACATTGGGTTCTTCTTGGTCAGCTGAATGCTACTAAGGTTATCACATTAGATGATAATCTTCTTATCCACCCATGCAACCCCAAATCACCAAGTAGCTTGCATAGCCAAGCTACCTTACATACTAAACTACCCACGACTAAAAAGTTACAAGCAAGAATTGCTCTAAAGAGCTTGTTGCATATAAATCTTTTTTTTTAAAGCCTATTGCATAAAAAGTAATAGCATCATCAAGAATGGTAACAATAAGCTTCTCCTTACTTACATATGACCATCTTCTACCCATGACTACATTAATGATGCAACCATAAGTGATCCTCTCCTATTGGAACAAGGGTAATGAGTGGACATGGTTTATAGAAAAGCTCAATTGTAATGCCAATAGCAACCAACATGCTAGCATACTAAGGAATTGATGTGATTAGGGGGCAAGGGATAGCCTACGTTAGGGCATATGCTGCCAAGAGATTAGTACAAGGACATATGGACCAACAAAGGTTTGAATAATGGGAGATCAATGTGAATGGAATTACTAGTTAATCTAAATAGAGTCCATAGATCTACTTGAAGATATCACAGTGGTGCTAAAAGAGACTATTATCTTGACTAGCCGGGAGGTTAGCCAAGCTTTTCTTAACTTTTGTTTTGATTTGCATAGCCATATTCTAGTGATGATCACCAAATAAATAAGGGTAGACACAATCTTTCTATACACAGTGGCATTCTCAATCACATTGCTCTCATGTGCACTAAGCCTAGCATTGATATCCAAGGTATCGAGATTGGTTTACATTTAGCTATACCAAACTAATAGTGCAACTCTCCCAAATGCTTTATTTCAAGCCTAGCCTTGAGAACACTCTTTACATGGGTCACTCTTTGTCGTCTCACTATTACCCATGATAATCAAGTCTTCTATATATATAGTAATGACCACAATACCCACATCACTCTCACTTTGTTTTACAATCTTGCATACTCAAGGGAACATTTCCAATGGGATGGCTTGTCTCATGCATTGTCTCCACATAGCTATAAGACTCTAGATTGTGCATCTCTTTAAACCACTCTCCACAAAAAAGTCATGTGATTAGAGGCACCTGAGTCTAAATACCATACATCATTCTTATATGAACCATTAGTAGTTATAACATTCATAAAATGCTACATGAGAAGGAGCTACTCACTTTTGTCATTATTGTTTTTGCTGGTGGAAGCATAATTGCCTTGTTGCTTTTTTCCATTTCTAATTTCAATCTTTTTTTGAAATAAGTAACTAGAAATACGATCTTTCTTACCACAATAATGCGAGCATTTTCTCTTATCACCAGAATGGTATTGCTATCAAGTAAAGCTTGCAACTTGCCCTTTGAGGCTTCCTCTTCCTTGGAACCATCTTTCTCTATTTTGATGTGCACCATAACTTTGACCACAACCACCACCCTGGGCTTGGTCATGACCTCCACATCTACTAGTAGAGTAAAACACCTATTCTTCTTCTCAAGTATTAGCATAGAGATCAGATCTACAAATTCAGGAATATCATCCTTACTACATTGATAGATCTAAGAGCATCCACAATACTCTTGATCTTTAATGCATAATCATGGATGGATAGATTCCCTCTTTTAACTTGATTTAGCTTTAACTTGAGCTACAACTTTTTTGAAGGGAGATGAGCCTTGAAGTGGAAGTACAAAGCAAAAGTAAGAGCTACGGTGGAAGAAGCAAGAGAGAGAGAGAGAGAGAGAGAGAGAGAGAGAGAGAGAGAGAGCGTGTGTGTGTGTGGGGGGGAACTATAATAGTCACAATGTGTAACCAATTGTCCCTTCATTCAAATGTCACTAAAAGAATAAAGAATGAAACGACAATGATGTGCACCTGCCACCTGTAGTATACAGGTGTGTGGGTATGCGAGTACTATTAGTGTAACTAATACACAAGTGGCTAGGCACAATGCCTTTACCCCCAATAACCTTCTAGTTAAAGGCAAATGTGCTCCCAGTGAGGAGAAAACAAGAAAAAAAGGGAAAAAGTACAAATGTATACAAGTACAACAACATGAGGAAAGACATCATCTCATCCGATGCCCATCAACTTCCTAAGGAAGGCAAAACACTCCACTAAGAGACTTTGACTGAGTAGATCTGTAGGATTTTAGTCAATTGAGATCTTGACAAGCTTAATGGGCTTGTCCTCAATGACCTCTCGAATAAAGTGGTAATGCACCTCAATGTGCTTTGTCTTCACATGGAAGATCGGATTCTTAGCCAATTGAATAGCACTCATAGAATCCGAATGTAGTGTAGGGACCACATCAGTAATGCCAAGGTCTACCACTAGATGACCTAACTAGAGAGCCTCCTTGCAAGCTTTAGTACCTACAACATACTCTATGTTTATAGCAGCTAGAGCCATGCATTTCTACACCATGGACATCCAAGAAATAGCACTTCTAGCAAAGGTGAAGACATAGCTAGAGGTGGACTTTCCACTTTCTGCATGTCCTACTAATCAGAGTCAGTGTATCCCATGACTCTTGTATCTTGGCCACCATAATAGATGCACATAATTGTTGTGCTCTCCTTTAGGCATTGCATGATTCCCTTTACGATATCCCAATGTCGTCTACCAGGTGTAGCCACATAGCATGCCACAACTCCCACTGTACATGCTATGTCACGACAAGTGGCTATCATGGCATACATCAAACTACCCACTACGGATACATAAGAAATCTTGGCTCTCTCAACCTCCTACTCATCAATTTGTGGACGATTGGCTTAACTAATCTTTACATGAGAAGGTAAAGGATAGCCAATAGGCTTAATCATGTAGATGAAACTACTCAAGAACCTTTTGGGAATACTCCTATAACAAGTAGAGGAGCCCCTTAGAGCAATCGCGCATAATGCATACCCCAAGAATATGTGAGGCCTATCCCATGTCCTTCATTTTAAAGCTCTTCTTGAGATGACCTTTTAAGGCATCTAGCTCATCACATGAGTACTCTCAACAACAATCAACATATCATCCATGTAGAGGATTAAAATCATAAGGGTCACAAGCCTTCTTCATATATAAACATGGATCCATGTCACTACAGGAATATCCCTGTGAATGCATAAAAGCATCAAAGTTGTGATAACATTCCCTAGGTGCTTGCTTAAGGCCATAAAGCTTCTTTTGCTATATGTATACTAGGTGTTCCTTACTAAGGTCTGTAAAGCCCTTAGGCTACTCCATGTAAATCTCATCATGTAAGTCCCCATGAAGCAATGCTATCTTGGCATCCATCTCATAAAGATCCAAGTCAAGCTAAGCAACCAAAGCCAGTACCAAGCACAGGGTAGTCGTCTTCATAACAGGAGAAAAGACTTCATCAAAGTCCACACAATGCTCTTGCTTGAAACCCTTAGCAACCAATTTGGCCTTATATGTTGGCTTGAAGTGTCCAAGGGTACTTTTCAACTTGTATACCCACTTGTATGGCAAAGAATGCTCTCCGCTAGGCAAAGGAACCAAATCCCATGTATGATTTTTCTATAGTGAGCCATACTCTGACTGCATGGCCCTTTTCCAAGAGTGGATATTACCTCTGCCCATGGCCTCATCATAAGTAAGAGGCTCACCAACATCTGTCACCATAACATAATCCATTGAGGACTCAAAAGATGCAAGCTAGCGTCTATCTCTAGTAGACTACCTCAAAGTTGGCTATCGGGCCTATACATCCTGTGGAGCATCAAGGACCTGGGCTATTGGCGCATCAGATGTGTTGCTATAGGCTATTTAGCTAGTTGTATAGTAGTAGGAGGTTCCTCCTAAAAGATCACCCTACGTACCTCAACGATATGCTCAAGCTACTTATGCATTTTCTCCTCATGAAAAACAACATCATGGCTACAAATAACATTTCAAGCTTGTGGATCCCATACGCAATAGCCTATCTTATCTACATCACCATAATTAAGAAAGATGCATTTCCTAGACTTGGGATCCAGCTTATTGTGCTTGTCCTTGGATACATGGTACAAAGCCTCACAACCAAACACATGCAAATGCATATGAGGGAGGTTTTCTAGATCATACCTCCTCACAACTTGATAGTCAAGAGTAGTACATGGGGACCAATTTATCAAGTGTACAACAGTAGTAATTGACTCAACCCAAAAATGCTGTGGTAAGCCTACCTAGCGAAGTATATTATGGACTTGCTCTCCTGAATCATCCTATTCATGTGCTCAACCATACCATTCTGGGGTGGGGTGTACGAGGTAGTCAACTAATGCTTAATACCCCTCTCATCACAAAACTGCTCAAAGGCTTTAGAGACATACTCACCCCCATTATTTGACCTTATGCATTTCAGCCTATTACCAGACTAGTTTTCAACCAAAGTAAGCCAACATTGAAATGTAGCCAAGACTTAATAGGATATTCCTAGACCTTATGCATATAGTCATCAATGAAAGTAACAAAATACTTCACGTCACCTAATGACTGGTAGGGCATGGGACCACATACATCCAAATGAATAAGCCAATGGCTTACCCATGCATGTCATACTAGACTTTTAATGCGTATTATGTGTCTGCCAGTCATATAAACAATGATCACAAGACTCAAAGCACTTATATAGTCAAGAGACAGAAGATACTCCAAAAAAGTAAGGATTTTTATTTCTTTCAAGGGCATGTGCCCAAGAAGATAACGATGCGAAAGAGATACATGTAGAACTGCATCCATTGCCAAAATATGGTCAATTGACCTAGATACAAGCAAGGGGTAGAGAGTATTGGACTTAGCACCACATGAATAATTTTCCATGAGGAATCACCAAAAGAAACTACATAACCTACATCATCCAAAGTGCCAGCAAAGATAAAGCTCTATGAGAATCGGTACATGATATACGTCATGAAGAGTAAATATGCAACTTGAGCCAAACTACAATTGGACATCACTAATACCAACTATCTCCAATGCAGGTCATTACCCAAATGGATAGATCTAGTCATAATATGATAGGAGTGAGATTTCTCTCTCTATGGTCACATAAAAGGAAGCCCCTGAATCTATAAGCCAACACTGAGTATATCCTAACAAAGCATTAATTAGATGTAAAATATCAAGAGAAGAAGCTGTAAGTATGAAATCATTATCAAAATCAGTTTGCACAATATTAATCTCTTCAATCTTAACACTGGACTTGCTAGGGACAATGCTGTGATCATCAATTTTGTTATGTACTTTACCCTTGACCTTTCCTTTGTGCTTGTCCTCACACATCTTATGGCATTGTGGCCGAATATGCCCTACTTTCCCACAATAATGACAAGTCAATGAGGATTTATGGCCATGGGACTTAGTATGAGACTATCAGCATGACTAAGAGAGAGTGAGACTATTGAGAGTCTCTCCCATGGTGGTCATTACCGCTCCTACCATTTTTGCCTCTAACTATCAAAGCATGAGAGGTGCGTGAAGCATAAATATTTTTTTGTTAACCTCTTATGTCAACTATAACCCATTATTAGGTATGTTGGCACACATAGCAACATGAAAGGTATTCCATGATTTAGGTAGTGTAACTAAGAGGAATAGGGGAAGAAGAGTGCCATTGAATTCAATCCCTTGCAAAAACAAATGTTTGATAATGGAATGAAACTCATTTAAGTGAGCCGACATAGAAGTACCCTCCTTCATGCAAAGGTCCACGAGTTGCTTTACCCAATACATTTGAGAAGTAGGGCTTTGCTTGCCATAGCCATTGCGAATCTTTTCTCATACTTTCCATGTGGACTGCCCATTAGAGACAACATTA
Organism: Lygodium microphyllum; assembly: GCF_053477565.2. Taxonomy (NCBI): domain Eukaryota; kingdom Viridiplantae; phylum Streptophyta; class Polypodiopsida; order Schizaeales; family Lygodiaceae; genus Lygodium; species Lygodium microphyllum. The sequence continues at coordinate 116,842,801 of NC_141142.1, read as the reverse complement.
TAGAACATTTGTTTAGAAAGGGATAATATGATGGTGTACTTACATATAGCTCATCTAATTCAATCCAATCCTCTACATCAATAAGTTCAAACTTGATACCCTTATGTTTCAAAGGCCTAATCTAGATTTTCTGCATTAAATTTTGCCAGATTTGGGCCTTCTAGTAGTTGTAACTGGTTCCATCCAACTTGTCAATTTTAAAGATAGCTCTATCACTTGAGCCACTAGCCATAATGAAGGTAAACAAGTGCACAAATTGTCAAAGCAAGCTGCTGTAATTATTGTTGACAGCCTAAAACCACTGGTAAATCAAGTTGAAAACAAGGGATACTAACCAAGTAATGAATTGTCCACAAACTCGATGCAAAGAACTGTCAATTAAAGGAGACTGCTCATAACATTGCAATAAACTACAATTAAAGCATGTTGAAGATGAAGTACAATAGTAAGAAATCAATGCAAAAGAGGGGCACCATCACTGAAATAAGACAAAATGCAATTGCCAGGAAATAGCTCCAACTAACAATGAGTGAATATGAAATTGGCACCGAGAATTGTCAAGGAATCAGTGTGTCAGACTGAGATACATCCCATAGGCATAATCATCATGCATAGAGAGTGGGTCTCATGGGTAATAGAAGAGACCAACCAAAGGCACGAAAAATTGAGCAATGTAATGGAAGTTCAATACATAAGCAACCAACATGCATACATCATTGACAACATTGTGACAGAGATAGGTGCCGGCCCAAGAGGAATGTCAAATCATCCCACTAAGCATCAACTACATACATAAAGCATGACAACATCATGTACATGTCACCAAGTCCCACAGTCTTAGTGTAAGACCCTGAAGCTCAACTGCATAACCAAATGCTCGATGTAACATCCAAGTGTCAAGTAGTGGCTCCCATTGGAATAAAAGTCGAATGCTAAATGAGCAAACAAAGCTTAAAACATCATGTGGAAGGCATGCATACATCTAAGATCCAAGTAGCATATATTAGGGAGCATAAAGCCTAATAAGTACTCTTCAAGCCCATAATAGTAATGGAAGCATTTATTTAAAAAAATCAAGGTGTCAAAAGCATCCAATGTGGCTCAAAACAGAGCCTCAAAGATCACCATAGACATGTCCAATCCCATACATTACTGCCAAGTATGTATTTTAGCATTTGTTTGACCCAAGAGGCATACGAGTCTTCAATGCATAAATCTTTCAAGAAAATACTTATTGTCCATTGTATATTTAGCAAAGAACCTTGCTTTAAATGGAGCAAAGAAAGCTCAAATCTATCCAACAAGCATCTCAAGACATGTACCAAGCATCCCAACATCAATGTATAGGTGTATGAGCATTAGTGAAGCCCAAATAGTGAAGTAATGGGTGTCCCTGTCATATGATAGCATGCTATCCTATTGAAATAATAAATGGCTAAAGCATTCAAGCTCAAACCAATACTCCAAACTTAGTACCAATATCGAGGAGGAAGGAAAACAATGTTTACTTAATGCCAAGTATCACAAGAGGCACAATAGAGCTACCAATGCCTAGAGGAGAAGGGAGGAAGACTAGTTTAGGAATAGGCACAAATCACGCTAATGTTGGTGTTGTCCTACTAGTGGTAATGATTTCCATTGAGCACTTTGTGAGGCTTGGGCAATGGTCTTGAAGCTCTAGAACAAGCCTGAAGTGGAGGGAGCAATTGAGAAAGAAGTGGGAGCAAGATTCATACCTTGGGAAGAAGTGGGCTAAATTGCCATGAAGCCTTCAAGCTGAAGCTTTTCTCAAATTGAAGGGGAAGAGCTCCTCAATGCAAGTGCAATGGCTCTGATACTAGTTGAAGGGAGGCAAGCTTTGAAGTGGAAGCATGGAGTAGAAGCAATAGCTATGGTGGAGGGAGGGAGGGAGGGAGAGAGAGAGAGAGAGAGAGAGAATGTGGAAACTCCAACAATCACAATGTTAGCAGCACATCGAGAGATCAATCTAGAGGACGCCGCCCGGCACTCCCAAGGAATGACACGGGGTTTGCCAACAGGGTCTCTTGAGTCTGCCTCGCAACGGAACTTATCCGACCATTCCCACTAGGATCCACCCGAAGTCCAGGTTCCTAGTAGTCGAGTCTTCCTAATAGCCTTCTAGCGTCGGTTGACAGCCGCTCCACTTTGCGTAGATACAACTGGACCCAAGCAGACTCATACCGCACTTGGTTCAAAGAGAATGGGAAACGAGAGGAAGGCATCGCTCGACCTCTCTGCCTGTAGGGCATAGTCCCATTCCGGTCCCCTAAAACGGTGTGAATCCAGGTTTCAACTTACAAGTTCTAAGGTCCTTGTCTAACTAACATTCGCATCAAATAAATTCCATTGAGGAAAGCTCTCGGCTAACTGAGACCACCCTGCCATAGGATGGACCCGACGGTCACATCCACCACGCTTCCGTCGAGGGTTGTTTTAGTTATCTAATTACCTGCCACATTATGTTTGACACATAAAAGTTGCTTTCTTAATTAACCTGTTAATCACAGGTTCCTTTATGTAATTTAGGGCACAGACACGAAGACGAGATAAAACAAGATCAAACACTTCCTTAACTTATCTTCAGATTAATGTTTATCTCCTACCCATACAGGAGAATTAAGTGTCTCTTTCTGCCTCCGCAGAAATAATCCTTCTCTATCCCGGAATACATCAAGTATCATGCGCGAAGGCTATCCCAACAATCTACAGGATTGCTGCTCCAAGTTCCGTCCATAGACTAGTACACGGGCCTTAAGATCCCATCTCGAGTCACGTCGTCCTCTTGTACGGGATCTGGAGGCAAGGAATTTAGGGCTAGAGCCTCCCTTGGCACCCAAGTATCCTCCCGCTCCAAGCAACACCCACGGAGAGACCTCTCGCGACGGGTTAGGTCCATATACCCGGTGCGGCTAACAACCCCCTTGGATAGGGCCAGGCAGACAGTCGAAAGTAATTGATCTTGCCTCTCCCTCCAGGCTTTTAACCTGAAGCATTAAGTGTTTTGCCTTGAATTAGTTCCTTGAGCAAAGAAGTTCAAACAATGTACCTAACTGTACAATCATGATCATCTCAAAGGTCGTTTGTACGACCAACTGTTAAGGTGTGGTTCCTTTTTCCTGAATGCTCCCAACATTCAATCCTGGATTGCTCGCGACTTGGCGAGATCCCATTAATCTCAAACAAGATCATGCAGGGAAATGTTCTTGGTAGGTTAACTTATTTTGACTTGCTCTTTCCCTTGGGTTTTACCTTATGGTATCTTAACCCTAACTCAAAGCATTAACTGGTCAACCAAGGCAATGGACAAGCCTTATTCGCAACCCAACCAAGGGTCTTTTATTCTTCCAGTTCTTTACATCATCTCCCTCTAACCAAGTTCAGTTAATACACTTGGCAATGCAAGACTTTTCATCTAGTCCCTTAGGATACAGTCTAGATGTATGCATCCCTTCCATCTCTCTTAGTGCGGTACTATGTAGAATTTTTCGATCAGACTCATCTTACTCGCACTTGGGATTCTTAATGCATTAATAAAATCCGCGATCTTTAACTCTTTTCACATTTAGTCAATGAGTAATTAACCCTAATGTGCAGGTACTTGTATGGCGTAAGTTTCCTTACATCAGTGCAAATGCATCCTGCGAATAGAAACTATCATTTCATGTGTTTAGTTTAATCACAGATGCAAATCGTGATTTTTATTGGTTAATTTAAGCATTGCTCTATGCGAAGGTCTATCATTTTATGTAAAAATTTAGGAAAACTGTATCATTTCATGTGCATCAATCCATGCAGAATCCATTCTATTTGTCCACTTGACTCCCATGCAATCATCCCGTATTTGCAATATTTCGTGCAACAGTATTTCATGTACTAGGCTAGTCAATATTTCATGCAACTCATGCACTTGACTTTTCCTAATCATGCACTTTAAGTACGGAGGAAAAACCATGAACAATAAGCAGTAAGAATAGCGGGAAGGGTTAGAGGACACCATTTTCAAGGGGATTTCTTGATGGCCGCGAACGAGTCTTCGTGTTTGGCCTTCTGATTTCTCTTCGAGCTCCCTTCTTTCTCACCTTCTTCTTCTCCTTCTCCTCTCTCTCCCTCTTCTTCGCCTTCTTCTTCTTCTTCTTCTTCTCTCTCTCCCTCTTCTTGTCTTCTTCTTCTCCCTCTCCTCTTCCTCCTCTCTCTCCTTCTCTTCCTTCTTCCTCCTCTTCTTCTTCTTCTCTTCTTCCTCTCCTTCTCTCTTTCCTCTCCTTCTTCCTCTCCTTCTTCTTCTTCTCTTCTTCCTCTCCTTCTCTTTCTCCTCTCCTTCTTCCTCTTCTTCTCCTTCTCTCTCCCCCTTCCTCTTCTTCTTCTTCTTCTACCCTTCTTCTCCTTCTCCTTCTCTCCCTCCCTTCCTCTTCTTCTTCCTCCTCCTCCTCCTCTTCTTCTTCTTCTTCTTTTCTTCTCTTCTTCTCCTTCTCTCTTCTCTCTCTCTCTCTCTCTCTCTCTCTCTCTCTCCTCTTCTCTCTCTTCCCACTTCTTCTCCTTCTTCTTCTTTTCTTCTCCTTCTCTCTCTTCCCTCTTCTTCTCCTTCTTCTTCATCTTCTTCTTCTCTTCTTCTCTTCTTCTCCTTCTCTCTTCTCTCCCTCTCTCCCTCTTCCTCTCCTTCCCTCTCTCCCTCTCTTCTTTTCTCCCTATCCTCTTCCTCTTCTCTCTCTTCTCTCTTCTTCTCTCTCTTCTCTCTCTTCTCTCCCTCTTCTCTCTCTTCCCACTTCTTCTCCTTCTTCTTCGCATGGTGATCACACAAGGGGGGAGGGGGGGGGGGGGGTTGCCGATCAGGATGCTAGGGGGGGTGTGGGTTGACACGGAGGGGGGAAAGCTTTTGCCCGTGGACTAGTTGGAGGGGGGGGGGGGGGGGCGCCTATTCCGAATGAATGAGGAGGGGGGGAGTCTACTGACGAAGGCCCCAGGGGATTGCTGCAGTCCGTCCGGAGGGTGACAAAGCACAGGGGGGAAGAAGTCTTCTGTTCCACGTAGGGAGGAGGGGGCGATGCTCTACTGCTGTTGTCGACGGAGAGGACCCACCTTATATGGTGGTGGGGGAGGGGGTAAGGGGGGGAAAAGGCGGTGCCACCCGCCATCTAGGGGGGCTGCATGTCCCCCCATCACACACCTCACTTCCTCTCTCTCTCTCCTCGCCGTGCAGATGGTGGGGAGAGAGAGAGGGAAAAAATTTTCAAAAAAAAAAAAGGAATTTTGAAGGGGGGTTCTCATGGGGGGGAGAGTACGGGAGTCACACGGGGGGGGGGGGGGGGGGGGAGAGACATTACATCCTCTCCCCCTTAGAGGAATCGAGATGTCCTCATCTCGAGAGAAACTGGGAAAGACAAGCATTAATAGGCTTATGACCTGTGGGTTAAGACCCACCATGCATCCGCTGCGCTACTCTTAATGTTTCAGGTGGTGCACTCATATTATTTGAATTGACCATAGGTACAAGAGTAGGATTTATTCTCAATTATTTTACATGTCAATTAAGCTTCTAGGAGTTTTACTCCTCCTAATAAGGTATAGTGGGCTCTGGATCTTCGTCTTCATCTGATCCGTCTATATATCCATAGACTGCACTTGTGTAGCTTCGTTTTCTTGGAGGCTCAATGTCTTCTGGACTTAGATCAGGGCAGTTTGCTTGGATGTGTCCTAGCTCATTACAATGGAAGCATTGACGGTAGGGACATCTCCTACGGATGTGCCCTATCTCTGTGCACGTATGGCATCTCTTATCCTGATCCCCATAGTCATCTTTGTTGCAATTGCCCGATTTAAGTTCTTGGACGATTGGAGTCGCTCGGATAATGTGTCTTGCAAGTCCGTTGGGCACATTGATTCCAATCAAGTGTTTATGGGTGGATTCAACCCAACACATAATTTTGACACCTGTTGTGTCATATCCATTGGGGGTACATACTTTAGGAGTGAAACGAACTTTGAATAATATGCTTCAAGGGATAATCCTAGCTGCTTCAAGTCATAGAATTCATTCATCTTTTGTGTGCGGTAGGCAGGTGGCAGATACCTCCCTCGCACAGCTTCCTTAAGCTTATCCCAAGTGACTGTCCCCTTCGAGATCGCTTGGTCTCTGCACCACTATTTCCACCAAAGTCTCGCTTTGCCTATAAGCTTAAGTTTGGCGAGCATGGCTTGGTCAGCAGGTGTAGTTTCTATTGCCTCAAAATAGTTCTCAATGGACTCAATCCAAATCTCGGCGTCAGCTTGAATAATCCTTCCCTTGCCATTAAACTCGGGTGGCTTAATTTGTTTGAGAAGGAACTTCTTCTCTTGCATGTCAGCATTCGTGGGTGTAGAAGGTGCCTCACAATCAAGCCATACCACTTAGGTTATTTCTGATTAGGATATGTCTATGAATCGAACATTAATCAATCATGTATCATTATGAAGTCTTGCTTTGATACCAACTGTAACGTGACCACCCCTCAAATTGCGAGACACGTCTTAGCAGCACATCGAGAGATCAATCTAGAGGATGCCGCCCGGCGCTCCCAAGGAATGACACGGGGTTTGCCAACTAGGGTCTCTCGAGTCCGCCTCGCAACGGAACTTATCCAGCCGTTCCCACTAGGATCGACCTGAAGTCCAGGTTCCTAGAAGTCGAGTCTTCCTAACAGCCTTCTAGCATCGGTTGACATCTGCTCCACTTTGTGTAGATACAACTGGACCCAAGCAGTCATACCGCACTTGGTTCAAAGAGAATGGGAAACGAGAGGGAGGCATCGCTCGAACTCTCTGCCTGTAGGGCATAGTCCCATTCCACTCCCCTAAAATGGTGCGAATTAGGGTTTCAACTTACAAGTTCTAAGGTCCTTGTCTAACTAACGTTCGCATCAAATAAATTCCATTGAGGAAAGCTCTTAGCTAACCGAGACTACCCTACCGTAGGATGGACCCGACGGTCACATCCACCACACTTCCCTCGAGGGTTGTTTTAGTTATCTAATTACCTGCCACATTATGTTTGACACATAAAAGCAACTTCCTTAATTAACCTATTAATCACACGTTCCTTTACGTAATTTAGGGCACAGACACGAAGACAAGATAAAACAAGATCAAACACTTCCTTAACTTATCTTCAGATTAATGTTTGTCTCTTGCTCATACAGGAGAATTAAGTGTCTCTTTTTGCCTCAGTAGAAATAATCCTTCTCTATCCTGGAATACATCAAGTATCATGCCCGAAGGCTATCCCAGCAATCTACAGGATTGCTGCTCCAAGTTCCACCCGTAGACTAGTACACAGGCCTTGAGATCCCATCTTGAGTCACGTCGGCCTCTTGTGCAGGATCTAGAGGCAAGGAATTTAGGGCCAGAGCCTCCCCTGGCACCCAAGCGTCCTCCCGCTCCAAGCAGCACCCACGGAGATACCTCTCGCGGCAGGTTAGGTCCATATACCCGTTGCGGCTAATAACCCCCTTGGATAGGGCCAGGTAGACAGTCGGAGGTAATTGATCATGCCTCTCCCTCGAGGCTTTTAACCTGAAGCATTAAGTGTTTTGCCTTGAGTTAGTTCATTGAGCAAAGAAGTTCAAACAATGTACCTAAGTGTACAATCATGATCATCTCAAAGGTCATTTGTACGACCGACTGTTAAGGTGTGGTTCCTTTTTCCCGAATGCTCCTAGCATTCAATCCTGGATCGTTCACGACTTGGCGAGATCCCAATAATCTCAAACAAGATCATGCAGGGAAATGTTCTTGGTAGGCTAACTTATTTTGACTTGCTCTTTCCCTTGGGTTTTACCTTATGGTATCTTAACCCTAACTCAAAGCATTAACTGGTCAACCAAGGCAACGGACAAGCCTTATTCGCAACCCAACCAAGGGTCTTTTATTCTTCTAGTTCTTTACATCATCTCTCTCTAACCAAGTTCAATTAACACACTTGGCAACACAAGACTTTTCATCTAGTCCCTTAGGATACAGTCTAGATGTATGCATCCCTTCCATCTCTCTTAGTGCGGTACTATGTAGAATTTTTCGATCAGACTCATCTTACTCTCATTTGGGATTCTTAAAGCATTAATACAATCTGTGATCTTTAACTCTTTTCACATTTAGTCAATGAGTAATTAACCCTAATGTGCAGGTACTTGTATGGCGTAAGTTTCCTTGCATCAGTGCAAATGCATCCTACGAATAGAAACTATCATTTCATGTGTTTAGTTTAATCACGGATGCAAATCGTGATTTTTATTGGTTAATTTTAAGCATCGCTCTACGCGAAGGTTTATCATTTTATGTAAAAATTTATGAAAACTGTATCATTTCATGTGCATCAATCCATGCAGAATCCATTCTATTTGTCCACTTGACTCTCATGCAATCATCCCGTATTTGCAATATTTCATGCAACAATATTTCATGTGCTAGGCTAGTCAATATTTCATGCAACTCATGCACTTGACTTTTCCTAATCATGCACTTTAAGTACGGAGGAAAAACCATGAACAATAAGCAGTAAGAATAGCGGGAAGGGTTAGAGGACACCATTTTCAAGGGGATTTCTTGATGGCCGCAAACGAGTCTTCGTGTTTGGCCTTCTGATTTCTCTTCGAGTTCCCTTCTTTCTCACTTTCTTCTTCTTCTTCTCCTCTCTCTCCCTCTTCTTCTCCCTCTCCTCTTCCTCTTCTCTCTCTCCTTGTCTTCCTTCTTCCTCTTCTTCTTCTTCTTCTCTTCTTCCTCTCCTTCCTCCTCTCCTTCTTCTTCTTCTCTTCTTTCTCTCCTTCTCTTTCTTCTCTCCTTCTTCCTCTTCTTCTCCTTCTCTCTCTCCCTTCCTCTTCTTCTTCTTCTTCTACCCTTCTTCTCCTTCTCCTTCTCTCCCTCCCTTCCTCTTCTTCTTCTTCTTCTTCTTCTTCTTCTTTTCTTCTCCTTCTCTCTTTTCTCTCCTCTTCTTCTCTCCCTCTTCTCTCTCTTCCCACTTCTTCTCCTTCTTCTTCTTCTTCTTCTTTTCTTCTCCTTCTTTCTCTTCCCTCTTCTTCTCCTTCTTCCTCTTCTTCTTCTCTTCTTCTCCTTCTCTTTTCTCTCCCTCTCTCCCTCTTCCTCTCCTTCCCTCTCTCCCTCTTTTCTTCTCCCTCTCCTCCTCCTCCTCTTCTCTCTCTTCTCTCTTCTTCTCTCTTCTTCTCCTTCTCTCTCTTCCCACTTCTTCTCCTTCTCCTTCTTCTTCTTCTTCTTCTTTTCTTCTCCTTCTCTCTCTTCCCTCTTTTTCTCCTTCTTCCATTGCACGGTGATCACACCAGGGGGGGTTGCCGATTAGGACGCCAGGGGAAGGCGGGTTGACATGGAGGGGGGAAAGCTTCTGCCCGTAGACAAGCTGGAGGGGGGGCCACCTATGCCGAACGAACGAGGAGGGGGGGAAGTCTACTGACGGAAGGCCCTAGGATGTTGCTGCAATCCGCATGGAGGGTGACGAAGCATGGGGGGGGGGGGGGGGAGAAGTCTTCCGTTCCATGTAGGGAGGGGGGGACGCTCTGCTACTACTGCCGACGGATATGAGCCACCTTATATGGTGGAGGGGGAGGGGGTAAGGGGGGGGAAAGGTGGCGCCACCTGCCATCTGGGGAGGCTGCATGCCCCCCATCACACACCTCACTTTCTCTCTCTCTCTCCTCGATGTGAAGATGGCGGGGAGAGAGAGAGGGAATTTTTTTTAAAAAAAAAAGGAATTTTGAAGGGGGGGTTCTCATGGGGGGGATAGTACGGGGGTCACGAGGGGGGGGGGGGGGGGGGGGGAGACATTACACCGTGGAACTATATTGAAACCATATAAGCAGACAAGAGGAGAGCAACAAAGAGCACGCGTGTACACACGCACATGCAAGTACACGCACACGCGTGCGCGCACACACACACACACACACACGCACGCATGCATGCACGCAGTGCGCGCACACACACACACACACACACACACACACACACACACACACACACACACACACACACACACACACACACACACACACACACACACACACACACACACACACACAATGGAGACTTGAGTACACAAAGAAGTAGGCCTAAAATATTATCCTTCTTCTTCAACTTAAAAGAACTTTAATCTGCACCATGATAAAAAATTAACATGGGAGTACTAGAACATATGTACACATAATTACTAAGTGTGAATCCACTAAGGATAGATTAGTTGGTACAATGAATGTGCTATAACCAAGACTAGACTATGTGGGTGTAGTCTAACTATAGAATCACTAGCATATCCCCCATGTTAGTCACCTAACATGCTGGTGAGTAAAGTCCTGCCACATCACCAAGGTGTGTAGTGGATGCTAGCTCATGTGGAGCTTGATATCTCAACATCAAATGCTTGCTTAAAGGAAAAAAAACTTATCAAGAGATTAACCATCCTTGTTTAATTATCATCACCCAAAAATGCTTAATTATAGGGCAACCAAGCTACAAGATAACCTTGTTGTTCCTCTATTCTACAAAGAAAATTTTCAAAGTTGGTTTAGGAGAAAATAACTTTTCAAGCACCTTCCATCTATGGATTGGCATACAATAATTATGGAGTCTACTACATTGCTTGTGTAATTTTGTGAAATATTTCACTATGAAAACATCAGGGGTAAGCGGTACTTTCCCTCTCTTAGTTTCAAGCATTACAACACGTCCTGGCCATCAAATGCATAATATGATGAAATTGCACATATGCACAAGGATGCAATCATGAGTGATCTAGATGATTTTGGTGTACTTGAACTAGTTGACAAGAGGTAATTTAGTTTCCTAGTAGCTTGCATGATGACATTAGAGAAAAATTTTATTGCACATATGGATGAGGATGTAATGATGAATGATCTAGATGAATTAGATGTACTTGAACTAGTTTATAGGAGGGAAGTTGTTTCTTAGTAACTTGCACAATAACATTAGAAAAAACAAATATTGCTCTTAATGAAAATATCACAATTATTTTGGATCTTTAAAGCAACTTATATGGGAACAAGCTTTGGGTATCCCAAGTATGCCTCTTGAAGATGGGTAGATCCTAGAGCTACTCCATCAGCACAACCACCTCAAGGTGTCAAACCCTTTAGCTCTCTTAGTATGTAGGAGGTCAATAATATGTTAAAGAATACGAAGCCATATGTTATCCAAAATGAATTTCTCCTTGAGAATGAAAATGACCATAATTAGATTGCATGGGATGTGTTAGATGGAGGATTAGCACCTTCAAATTATAGAGAAAACATGCTTGGAGTGAGGAGTGAAGCTTTGTTGCAAATGTTAAGGTTTCAAACTTCTTCTTCAACATTGATACTTGCTTCTCACACCTTCACAGTGGTACTATTCTCATCATCACGATCTAGATCTAAGTTAACTAGGTGCTTGAGCCATTAAGGCTTGTTTGGGGTAACAATAACCCATTTTTGGCATTGATTTTGGGAAGCCATTAATGTCTAGGATTGAAGCAAAATATATTGGCTTTGGATGTGAGATCTTAGCATATGGTTTTGATGTATGTGAGCACATAGCTTGCTTAAGTAGGGGGTAGCTTTTCATTTAGAGGTAAGGGATCTACTTGTTAGAAGCATAGGGTTTAAGCAAGGGGTTTGAGTATAGGGCCTACTTGTGAACCAAACTAGGGGGTTTGCTTAAGTCTCTTAGAAATAAAGAAGAGAAGAGATTGTTTTTTCTTTGATTTATAGCTCAGAAGAAGCATCAAATGGATCCCAAAATGTAGTTGCCTAATGTATGATGGTGTTTTTGAGTAAAGTAACTCCATTTTGAGAAAGCATGGTCATCAAATGAAACTTTGGTGTGCTATGGGTTGCCAAAAGCTTCAAAAGCACCTCCTTTACCTATATAAACTTTATGTAAAGTTTAAACCTTGGCTAGTGTCTCGATGACTTCTATATTTCTTCTCGCTCTTAGTTGCAATAAAATATTGATAAATATGTCATATTGGAGGATATTTATGCTAGATTATGATCATTTTTTAGTCATTATGCTAGCTATATTGAATTTATAAATGCGTCTTAAAAGGCCTCCTATGGTGGCTACTTTATGCTTTAAAAATAGCTGAAACACGTGGGAAACATTACAAAAATTTCATACATCTTTAGGAGTACTAAAATATAAATTTTGCATCAAATTTATGTTGATTTGATATTTGTATATCCATTTCTTAGCTTTGTGAGACACTTAATTTGTATTCAGTTGGTCTCTTGTGAGCTTGCAATTGACAATACATTGGGTATTGTAGGATATATTATGGTCATTATGCCTTCTTCATCAACTTTAGAAAATGCATTGTTCAATATTGAGAAGCTTGAAGGTATGAACTTTTCATACTAAAATAGCAAATCTGCAACGTGTTAATTTAGAAAAAGTAGTTGAAGCTAATCAAATGTAACGAGATTGAGCCCAAGTACACAAATCTATATATATGGGAGGAATTGGATGAGCTCACATGCTCCACTATTACACTCTCAAGGCCCTTTTATTTTAATATGAAAGACACAACATTTGCATATGGTGTATGGAAAAAGCTTTATAACATGTATGCAACCTTGTAGGTTTATGTGGCCGAAAAAACTCATTGAAATCTACATGGAGGAGAGGGCTTTGATGTCAAATCACCTTAATGAGTCCAATACCATTTTCAACCAATTGATATCTCATAATATAGTCTTTCATGATTCATTGAAGGCTATGTTCTTATTAGTCACCTTGCTTGAGAGTTGGGACACTTTTAAGACTACCATTAGTAACTCTACACCCTAAGGTGGTCTTATGAGTGCTCATGTTGAGAGCAGTTTATCATTGATGATGTGAATAGAAATAAGAATTTAAGTTCAAAGAGGTACAATGTACTTATAGTGAGAGGAATATCAAATGTCAAGAAAAACTCTAATGAGAGAGGCAAGTCAAGGAGTAAGTCGCATGGGAAAAAGGATGTAGGATGCTTCTTTTGTAATAATAAGGAACATGTAAAAAAGGACTACTACAAGAGAAGAACAAGCAAAAGGTCAAAAGGGTAAAGGAGGATGATAGTAGAAAGGAAGAGAAAAGCAAGGGAAAGATAGCAGAGATAAATACATGCAACTGTGATGATGGTGATGTTTTGTATGTATCTTCTTTGGGTGATATATTCTTGATTGCCATGGATAATGGCATGTCTCAAAATTGATGTTTAGATTCTAGAGCATTATTTTATGGTTCTCTACTTATGATGCTGGAAAGAGAGGATGCATTTGCCTTGTTGTTGCACATAGAGAGTGATTCTCTACTTATGATGTTGGAAAGAGAGGATGCATTTGCCTTGGAAATAACTATGTATGCAACATTGTTGGCATTGAAAATGTATATTTGTCATTACTAATTTTTTTTTCTTTTCTCTTATAAAATGTACGACATGTTCTAAACTTAACTAAAAGTTTGATTAGTATAGGATAGCTAGATGATTGTGGTTATAGAGTGATCTTTGGTGATTCTATATGGAAGATTTCCAAGGGATTTCTTGTTGTGGACAAAGGGCCTAAATTCGATACTTTGTATCCTTTGCATTTTTTTGAGTTAAAGACCATATTGTAGCTATCACTAAATAGCCATCAGTTTCTTTATGGAATCACTGTTTGGGGCACATGTTTATCACTAAAGGGAACGCTTTGTGCTGATTGAACTATCTTTCTTGTTTAAACTTTGCTAAACTTAGTTTTTGAGAGTATTTTCTCCTTGCAAAGAAAATTAAAATGTTGAATAAAAGAGGTAGTAATAGTAGAATATCAAAATGCCTTGATTTGATTCATAGTGATTTGTGTGGGCCAATACTTATGGTTTCATTGAGAGGAGCTTCATATTTTGTCACTTTCATAGATGATGCCACTAGGAAGATTTGGAATCACTTTGTTTGTAAAAGAAGAATGATGCATTTGACACATTTCAAAAGTTCTTGGCATTGCAAAGAATCAGTCATGCAAAAAGCTTAAGTGCTTAAGGATTGATAATGGTGGTGAGTACACCACACCTCTAATGGCTTTACAGACTTTTGTGCAAGTTGTGGTATGAACAAAGAGTTGATAACTTGCAAGTATCGTACTCAAAATGGTATGGTTGAGAAGATGAATGGGACCAAGGGTATGTAATATGCTCTCTAGTGTTGGTTTCACTGATGGTTTTTGGATTGAATCTATAAAGACAATAGTGCATTTGATCAACAAGTCTCCTAGCAAGCCATTAGATGGTAGAATTCTTGAGAAGTTATGGTGTAGAAAGAGGCTTAGTTATGATCACTTATGTGTCTTTGGTTGTGAGGTATTTATGAATGTATCTAGGGACAAACAAACTTATTATAGAAATTTCTATGATAATAAGATGATTTTATATTTACTTTTGTGGATTTTCCTTGTCTATTTACTGCACGATAATGACTTGTTATGCATGGCCTGCACATGTGATACTAGTCACATTGTGCTTGGCACATAGATGGAGAGGAACTAATGTGTTTTATGTTGTGGGAAGCAGATTATTAGAAGTTACGTGGATTAAATAATTTGAGGAAGCATATTTTAATGTGTAATATATATATATGATATGACACTTCATAACATGGAATTATTGTATTTTTAGGTACTCATTAGCTCAAGGATGTTGTATATGCATATACACAATTTATTTATTTGATTCAACTTGTATGCAAGGCCTAGCAGGCTTGGCTATTATTTTATAAAACCTTAGAACATATTAATTAGAGTAGGAGTTAGAAAATACTAGAGGAAAAGCAAGATGTTTATGAAGAGATCTTTTCAATGATATTTTTTTTCATAAAAGCTTGTACAAATTATAAATGCATGCATGGGGAAAGTGCTTTCCCATACATGGGGGTGATTGTACCCAATACTCCTTTACTCTTAAGGTTTAATGTTGTAGATATACATATGCCCTTATTCTTGCAATTAAACAAGAAATTTCTGACAAGCCCTTGGTTCACATATAGCGATACTGAAATTGTTGTATAAGCATTAAAATCCTTCCTAAATCTATTCACACGTAAGAATTTCATGCTGTGGGATCTCTAAAAAGCTTTTTCTTGCATGTGAATTATTTACAATGATATCAGGACCCTCACATATGAACAAAGTGAATATGGAATTGCCTCTACTCGAGATTACTTTGCAACAACATATCTTCTTCAACATAATTTGATTGAAGATACGAAAGTACTACAAAAAGATTAATGAGGACAAAACCCATTTGCTCAAGCTGAAGGCAATCGCATTGCTTATATCTTGAAAGGCGACTTCGAAGCACAACAAACTAAGAAGGACCAAAAAATTAGCCATAAGTCTTTCTAGTTTCCTAAATTTAATGGTAAAAACAATAGCAAAATTGTATTTCCTTGGTTGAACTAGTTCGATGATTATTTTGATGAGGATGATTTTTCCAAGAAAGAAAAAATTGTGTGCTATAAATTATTTGACAGATAAAGAACTCATTTGGTAGAACATTCTTCACCATAGCACGAATTGCCCAAAGATGTGGGACAAATTTCAAGAAAATATCATAGCTTCTTTCCTTCTCCTCAATTGTATATGCAAGACAAAGTTGGGCCAATTCATTGTGGTGGCAAGAAGGTGATAATGTGTCTTTCTACATTAAGAGATTTTGGCAAAGACTTTTGTTTTTGTGTATGCTTGATGAAGTTCTCTAAAGCATGCTACCATGTAAAGATCAAGATGGCTGAATTCTCTTAAACTTACTTCACTTCATGTTTGCTATGTCTTATGCCCATAATGATGAGAAAGAATTCCAAGCTATCACCCATATTCTTTATGGCAAAAAAATCTAACCCATCCCAACCTTTCACTAATAATTGCAACCTAAAGAAACCTTTGAGTTCTCTTACTGCCCTAATTCTTTTCTACCCAATGGATTTTCTAACTTCCAACCAAAGAGTGCATTTGACCGAAGGCTTGGAGATAATAAGGTAAAACCTCAAATTGCAAATGTTGATACTCAATACAAAAGATTCAAACCTACATGCTATTGATGTGGAAAACCTAGTCATCTTTGAGTGAATTGTAGAGTCAAGCTTCTTGCCAACGACAATACCAATACTACCATAGCCCAATTGCACATCATCAAGGAAGAACATGACTATGGTCCTGATTGACTATGAACACATTGCAATAAGATGTATCACATGAAGGAAAGCGCCAAGTATGGTGAGATATTATTGATAATACCTTGTTACACTAACATGGGTATAAAATGTGCGAGACATGTAAATTTTGGGACCTTTTGACAATAATACAATTATTTTCTCTCATCTCACCTCCTTATTCACAACTTTCATGGCTTCTCTCTTATTTCCTATCTTTCTAGTCTTTCTCTCTCCTCATCACATCACTACTCTTTGCTCTCTTGTCTCTCTCTTCTTGCTCTCCATTCTCTCGTCTCTTAGCCCTCTTCTTGACAAGTGGTATCAGAGGTTAGATCTTTGATTCATTTGGTTCAATCTTTCTCTAGATTTCCTTCTCAAACTAGTTACAACAATTTGGTTACTCAAGGGACGTGATGTCTGTTTGGAATTGGATAGGTGCAGAAACTAAGGAGAGACCAAGGATAGCATAGTCAGAGCTAAATGAAGTACATGAAGACAAAGTTAGAGGTATCATGGACCAAATGGCAAGTCTTGCACAAGAAATAGACCATTTTAGAGATAAAATGGTTAAAGAATGGAAAAATAGAGCTAGTTAGGGTTAGAAGTCCAATTACTTTTCCAATTACTTTTCAAACAAGATTTCTCTTTCCTCTTTCTTTCAAGCTTTTGGCTGAAGCTTCCATGGTGGTTGCCAATAAACCCTCCTTTCTCTCCAATGATCACATCTCTTCTTCTAACCATGAGGCACAGATTCTATACTTCCAGAGCAACAAGTAGAGTACTAGCTTGCTGTCATTGACCAAGGGGAAGTTTGAAGATGCAGGCTTGTAGCTTTTGATGCAATTTTCATAGATCTTCTTGCTTGGATTTGGTGCCTCAGCTGCCTCTAATCTGCTCTCGTTGGTCAAACAACCTTGGAGCACTCATTTGGGAGCCATTACAGCAAGCCTTCATAAGATTTAAGCCTCTAATCTTCATCTTTCTTCTTGAAAATCCTAATAACTAGCAGGGCAGTCATAGCCATAGATTTGAAGCTTCAATTTCTTTAATATTTGGCTCTTTCGAATTCTAAAGCTTTTCTATTGCTATTATCAAGTAAGATTGGCTTCAAGATGGCAGACATTACAAAGGTTTCAACATATTGAGCTGTTTAGTTAGAAATAAGGTGGGGGCCCTTATACCTCCCTTCCCTAGGAGGTCACCCATCCTAGTATTGTTCACTACACTACATGCTTAACTGAAAATTTCCTATAATTGGGCTATTGATCTAGTCCCCAAAACCTTAAGGTGATGGATGACCTCTGATCTATCCAATTAAGCTAATCTTCCTCCATTTGGCCTAGGATTTAAACCTAGTCTCAACACATCACTACTATACTAATAGTGAGCTAGTTTTCTCTAGCAAGTATGGATTGCATTTCCAACACCCCCCTCAAGACACACCTTCTTGAGGCCCTCGTGCCACCCAAGCTCAACAACTTGAGCTCTGATACAAAGTTAGAAATTGGGTGGGGGCCTTTATACCTCCAAATGTTAGACATGCTCAATACCCCACCCTCATAAGGTGGCACCAACCAATGATCCATGGAATTCTAAGTTGTAAGTGTAATATTCCCCCGTGCCTCCCCCCATGAGAACCCCCCTTAAATTTTTTTAATTTTAATACAAATTTTTTTACTCTCTCCCCCTACCGACTGCATGGCGGGGAGAGAGAGAGAGAGAGAGAGAGAAGAAGAAGAAGAAGAAGAAGAAGAAGAAGAAGAAGAAGAGGGAGAGAGAAGGAGAAGAAGAGAAGAAGAAGAAGAAGAAGAGGGAGAGAGAGAGAGGAGAAGAAGAAGAAGAAGAAGAGAGAGAGAGAGAGAGGAGAAGAAGAGAAGAAGAAGAAGAAGAAGAAGAAGAGAGAGAGAGAAGAAGAAGAAGAAGAAGAAGAAGAGAGAGAGAGAGAGAGGAGAAGAAGAGAAGAAGAAGAATTTCCGAAAATATGCCCCTCCTCCAGAAGAAGAATTTCTGAAAATACGCCCCTCCCCCTTCATTATTATTTTTTTCCCACTCAAGGAGAGGCGGCAAGAATTTTGCATAGGAGAATGCAGAAACTCTATCACTCGTACACGCATCTTCGAGTATAGCCCCGAAGCGTAGTTCCACAAAGATGGCCGGATACCCTGCAAGTGTGGATGGAGGTTCAAATCAAGGTGGCACCGCAACCGCGAACGGTTCATCAGGCATCAATACCGTTGGAATCAAGGCATCACTCCAAACCCATGTTGCTCTATTATTAAATCATAGGTTATAAATATCACGGTGAAAATTCATATTCACATGCATCACATTAATTGCATGTTTGATAATTTCCTAGGTATGAACTTAGTTGTGATGTATAACGAGTAAGATAATGTCCATCGTAAGATGTCATCATGATAGGTGGAATCAATTAGAAATTGCATTGTAAATTACCAAAAATTCTTGCATAAAGTGCATTGCTCCTTGCATAAGTTATTGCTTAAAATGCATTTCGGAGGACATTGAAAGAAACAAAGTGCATGTCTGTATCGCAAGAAGGATTCTAAGGTACATGTAATAAGCTGTATAAAAGATTAAAGTGCAACTAGACTCATACAATGATCACATAAAGTTAGATCATTCAAGAAGGTTATATATCGTGTAAATAATTACATAGAGGATAATGTTAAGATTGCATGCATAGAAAGTACCTTCGCATGTGTGGCATAAAATATCATATGGATTATATCAAAATTGTAAGCATTGAAGTGATGGCATGGCATTACGTTGCGTGCATTAAAGTTGTTGGGAAAATTCAACGTTGTTTGTAATCTACCAAATGGAACTGAGATCCATGAGTCCCATGTCAAAGTCCTTGGTGACTTCAAGAGGGATAGGTAAAAGCTTAAGCGCCTATGAGTATTATTAAGAGGGATTAAGAAGATTATACATAAGACGGAGTAGGAGCTGTTCCAAACAGAACCATCTTGACCAACCATGGTCAAGGGGATAGACAATCTTGATCAATTAAGATCAAAGATAAAGGTACATAGGTACTACAAGGGATCTAGGAGATAACCAGCAAGTTGACCAACCGAGGACAATGGGGTTGTCCATGATCTATTTTACAAGGAGACCTAAGGTAAGGATAATTAGGGTCGGTAGGGTACAAACCCTAATCCAAAGAAAAAGGGAACACAAGAAACCTAGCTTGCTAAGCCCTTGGAATCTCGCCAAGTTGCGAACGACCCAGGATCGAATGCTGGGAGCATTCGGGAACAAGGAATCACACCTTAGCAGTTGGTCGCACAAACGACCTCTGAGATGATTGTGATTATACACTTAGGTACATTGTTTGAACTTCTTTGCTCAAGGAACTAACTCAAGGCAAACACTTAATGCTTCACGTTAAAAGCCTGGATGGAGAGGTAGGTCCAATTACCTCCGACTGCCTGCCTGGCCCTATCCAAGGGGGTTGTTAGCCGCGCCAGCTATATGGACCAAACCCCCCCGCGAGAGGTCTCTCCGTGGGTGCTGCTTGGAGCGAGAGGATGCTTGGGTGCCAGGGGAGGCTCTGGCTATAAATTCCTTGCCTCTGGATCTCGCACAAGAGGTCGACGTGACTCGAGATGGAATCTCGAGGCCCGTGTACTAGTCTACGGGCAGAACTTGGAGCAGCAATCTTGTTGATGTTGGGATAGCTTTCGGGCATGATACTTGGTGTATTTTGGAACTATGATAAATAAAGATTAGATATTCAAAAAAGGAACTTGCTTGACATTGTTTTTGCGTCAGTGCCTAAGCTACATGAAGGAACCTGTGTTTAAATTGATTAATTAAGGAAGCTGCTTTTGCATGTAAAACATAATGTGGTAGGTAATTAGATAACTAAGCAACCCGAGGAAAGTGCAGTGGACGAGACTTGGGTCCGTCCTACGAAAGGGTGGTCCCGGTTAGCTGGGAACTTTTCTCAAAAGACATGAAAACGATACTGTGAAGACCCTAGAGTCAGTAGAGTTAGAATCCGGATTTATGCTATTTTAGGGGAGCGAAATGGGACTATGCCTTATGGGCAGAGAGGTTGAGCTTCGCATGCCTCTCATTTCCCATTCTCCATGCATAAATCTACTTTGACTCTGTTGTTCCTATGCAAAGTGATTCATCTGGAGCTCAACGCTAGCTACTTCCTAGAGACTTTGCTGATATGAAAGAAACCTTGACTTCAGGTCGGTCCTAAGTGGGAATGGCCGGACACTTCCGCTCGGGGTAGACTCGGGAAGACCTAGATCGCAAACCCTGTGACATTCCTTGCGAGTGCTAGATGGCACTTTCTAGACTCTTCTCGATAGGCTGCTAAGACGTGTCCCACAAGTGGACAAGTGGACACGTTACAGTTGGTATCAGAGCGGAACCAACGAGATCTAAAGATTACAAGGAAACTTAATGGAGGAAAATAAAGGGAAGAAGGGGATAAACAGGGGAAGGTGAGTAGAATGAAGTAGTGTTTTCTATTGAAAACATTTCTTTACTCTCCACAAAGATGGCCGGAAACCCTGCAAGTGTGGATGGTGGCTCGAATCAAGGTGGCACCGCAATCGCGAACAGTTCATCATGCATCAATACCGCTGGAATCAAGGCATCACTCCAAACCCAGGTTGCTCTATTATTAAATCATAGGTTATAAATATCACGGTGAAAAATCATATTCACATGCATCACATTAATTGCGTGTTTGATAATTTCCTAGGTATGAACTTAGTTGTGATGTATATAACGAGCAAGATAATTTCCGTCATAAGATGTCATCATAATAGGTGGAATTGATTAGAAATTGCATCATAATCGTAAGATGTCATCATAATCGTAAATTACCAAAAATTCTTGCATAAAGTGCATTGCTCCTTGCACAGGTTCTTGCTTAAAATGCATTTCGGAGGACATTGAAAGAAACAAAGTGCATGTCCATATCGCAAGAAGATTCTAAGGTACATGTAATAAGCTGTAGAAAAGATTAAAGTATAGCTAGATTCATACAATGATCACATAAAGTTAGATCATTCAAGAAGTTTATAGATCATGTAAATAATTACATAGAGGATAATGTTAAGATTGCATGCATAGAAAGTACCTTTGCATGTGTGGCATAAAATATCATATGGATTATATCAAAATTGTAAGCATTGAAGTGAAGGCATGGCATTACGTTGCGTGCATTAAAGTTGTTGGAAAAATTCAACATTGTTTGTAATCTACCAAATGGAACTAAGATCCATGAGTCCCATGTCAAATTCCTTGGTGACTTCAAGAGGGATAGGTAAAAGCTTAAGCGGCTGTGAGTATTATGAAGAGGGTTTAAGAAGATTATACATAAGACGGAGTAGAAACTGTTCTAAACAAAACCATCTTGACCAACCATGGTCAAGGGGATAGACAATCTTGATCAATTAAGATCAAAGATAAAGGTACATAGGTACTACAAGGGATCTAGGAGATAACCGGCAAGTTGACCATTGACCAACTGATGACGATGGGGTTGTCCATGATCTATTTTACAAGGAGACCTAAGGTAAGGATAATTAGGGTCGGTAGGGTATAAATCCTAACCCAAAGAAAAAGGGAATACAAGAAACCTAGCTTGCCAAGCCCTTAGAATCTCACCAAGTTGCGAACGACCCAGGATCGAATGCTGGGAGCATTCGGGAATAAGGAATCACACCTTAACAGTTGGTTGCACAAACGACCTCTGAGGTGATCATGATTGTACACTTAGGTACATTGTTTGAACATCTTTGCTCAAGGAACTAACTCAAGGCAAACACTTAATGCTTCAGGTTAAAAGCCTGGAGGGAGAGGTAGGTCCAGTTACCTCCGACTGCCTGCCTGGCCCTATCCAAGGGGGTTGTTAGCCACGCCAGCTATATGGACCAAATTCGTCGCGAGAGGTCTCTCCGTGGGTGCTGGTTGGAGCAGGAGGACACTTGGGTGCCAGGGGAGGCTCTGGCTATAAATTCCTTGCCTCCGGATCCCGCAGAAGAGGTCGACGTGACTTGAGATGGGATCTCGAGGCCCATGTACTAGTCTACGGGCAGAACTTGGAGCAGCAATCCTGTTGATTGCTGGGATAGCCTTCGGGCATGATACTTGGTGTATTTTGGGACTATGATAAATAAAGATTAGATATTCAAAAAATGAACTTGCTTGACATTGTTTTTGTGTCATTGCCTAAGTTACGTGAAGGAACCTGTGTTTAAATTGATTAATTAAGGAAGCTGCGCTTTTGCATGTAAAACATAATGTGGTAGGTAATTAGATAACTAAGCAACCCGAGGAAAGTGTAGTGGACGAGACTTGGGTCCATCCTACGAAAGAATCCCAATTTATGCTATTTTAGGGGAGCGGAATGGGACTATTCCTTATGGGCAGAGAGGTTGAGCTTCACATCCCTCTCGTTTTCCATTCTCCATGAACCAAGTGCAGCATAAATATGCTTCGACTCTGTTGTTCCTACGCAAAGTGGTTCGTCTGGAGCTCGACGCTAGGTACTTCCTAGAGACTTTGCTGATAGGAAAGAAACCCTAACTTCATGTCGGTCCTAAGTGGGAACGGCCGGACACTTCTGCTCAGGGTAGACTCGGGAAGACCTAGATCGCAAACCCTGTGACATTCCTTGCGAGTGCCAGGTGGCGCTTTCTAGACTCTCTTCTCGATAGGCTGCTAAGACGTGTCCCACAAGTGGATGAGCGGACACGTTACAGTAAGGCCCCCATTATGAGGAGAAGCCATGTGTAAAAATGGTGGGTGGGTCCTAACTTGTATGTCAAATGAGGTCTATGTAATAGAATGGAAAAAATGTGACCTTTGTGGATCTAACCTTTAGGTTAGATAGAGTAGTTATACTCTAGCAACTCGAGGCACAATGCATTGAGTTGCGGGGTGTGGGAGTTATTAGGGGCCCCTATTTTGGGGTTCGGGGGCCACAGAAGTGGCCTTGGTGGTTGGGGTCTCAAGGGACACCAACTACCTCCCTAATGGGATTTAAGGGTAGCCTTCTAGCCTAGACAATGAAGAGAATATTCCGTAGAATATTCATTGGACTAGGAAATGTTCATAATATGGTAAAAAATGCCAACTCGACAACCTTATCGGGTTGTAAAAGGAAGACCCCTCTAAAGCCATCATCAATCTATTTTTCACCCAATCAAAGTTCTTCCAACTATCCTAAGTTCTTCGCCTATTGTCTGTCTAGATTTCCATCTAAGCTTCACAGTGGAAGTGTACGAGTGGAGAGAGCCATCTTTATATCAGTTAGTTTGAGTTTAAAGCATTCTCTTTTCTTTACATATTTGCTAGGTGCTCTCTACTCCTTGCTCAGATTTTGTCCGCTATGCTGTGTAATTGCTACATGATATCATAGTGCAAGGAGCTTTGAGGAGTGAAGAGTGTATGAGAGGCAAGGGATTCAACAACGAAGAGGAGAAATGTTATCTATATTACATCAAGTAGTAATGCTAGTGTATTAGGCGGTGGTGCTACTATATCAGCAATTCAAAAACTAAGGATTCATCCACCATCCTTCAACGAAGGAAAGTTAAATGGTACAAACTATACTTTGTGGAAATTTAAAATCACAACTATCCTTGATTCTTATGAGCTTCTAGAGACAGTGTTGGGGATCGACCAAGAACCACAAACCATCCCTGAACCATCAAATTTGAGTGTTATGATTCCTCCAAATGCAAATCTTCTATGAGCTTGGAAAAGAAGGAATATAGATGCATTTTGTGCCTTAGTTAGAAGTTGTTTTGACAATGTTTGGACCTTGATTCAGCACACAACCAAGACATTTGAGGCTTGGAACATATTAAGGAGTCAGTGGTATGAAACATGAAATCAAATAAGGATTCAAAAATTAGAGAATCAACTAGCAGAAAAGAAGTTTGCTAAAAGAGAGATAGCTAGAGCATTCATCACTCGGATCAATAGTTTGTGGGACCAAATGGCTGGCGCTAGGATACAAAAGACTAGTGATGAGGAGCTAGCTCGGAGGTGTCTTTGGATTTGTCCATCAAAGTTTGATGGATTGATAACTACTCTAAACACTTAGGTGAGACCCCAAGATTTGACGTTTGAGGAATTTTTTATACTACTAATGGAGGAGGAGTTGAGGCTTAAAGCCTCATAAGGTAGTAGCAGTGGAGATGCTGCATTCTCCACCAATGCGAAAGACAAAGGTGGTTCCTTTATCAATGTTGATAAAAAGAAGAAGGATTGTAAGAAAAAGTTTCAAGGAGAGTGTTTCTATTGCAAGAAGAAAGTGCATGCAATTGTAGATTGTCATGTTAAGAAGGTAGATAAAAAGAATGGCACCATATGAAGACTAAAGGGAAGGAGATAGCCAATACAGTTGAAGCAATGTTGGAGTTATTCATGGCGACCATTGAGGAAGTATGTTCCTTGATACAAGAAATATCTAACATTGACTTATGGGTATTGGATAGTGGCACCTCCAATCACATGACCAACAAGAAAGGTCTATATAGTTCTATGAAGCCTCTATAAGAATCCATCACTTTGATGGTTGGGAATGATGCAAAATGCCTTACGGAGGGTATAGGTGCTATTTCCTTTGTTATTGCAAAGGGTGAACTCAATAATCTTTCAAATGTGTTGTATGTTCCAGAGATTAAGAGAAATCTACTATTAGTTGCTTCTATATAATTGATCTTAGCCATGAGGTGAGGTTTACTAGGACAAATGTAGAAATTATCAATAGTGCTGGCAAAGTTATTGACAAAGGAGAAAGAAGGAACAATCTACATGAGCTAAGTGCTCTTATAGCCATTGTTAGAGTGGGCACAAGTAAACTTTTGAATGATAGATTTGGTTACATTAGTTTTGCAGTGTTAAAGAAGATGTATAAGCAAGGTATGGTGGCTCACTTGCCTACAGTAAACTGAAATGAAGGAACTATGTGAAGCTTGTATGATGGGCAAGCAACAAAGAAAGGCATTTCCACAAGAAAGCAAGAACATAACGAAGGCTCCTGCAGAGTTGACGTATGCTGACTTGTGTGGTAAAATGCCTACAAAAGCCTTGGGAGGATCTTCTTATTTTATGCTGATAATTGACAACGACAGTAGGAAGATATGGGTGTACTTCCTTCATGATAAGACTCAAGCTTTTGGTAAGTTTAAAGAATGGCTAAAACTTGTTGAGATGAAACGGGGCAAGGTGTGAAGAAATTTAGAATAGATGGCGGTGGTGAGTTCAACTCAAAGGAGAATTGATAACTACAGTAGGAAGATATGGGTGTACTTCCTTCATGATAAGACTCAAGCTTTTGGTAAGTTTAAATAATGGCTAAAACTTGTCGAGATGAAACGGGGCAAGGTGTGAAGAAATTTAGAATAGATGGTAGTGGTGAGTTCAACTCAAAGGAGTTTGAAGACTTTTGCAAGGGCAAAGGGATTGAGCATCAATTGATAAGGCCTCATACACCTCAGTAGAATGGCATTGTTGAATGCCAAAATCACACCATTGTGGAAATGGCAAGGTGCATGCTTATAAGGCCAAGGGATTGCCTACCTAGTTTTGGATAGAAGTTGTTAACATTGTAGTATACATTCAAAGTTGGAGTTACACAAAGGCTCTAAAGGGCAAAACTCCCATGAGACCTATTCTAGTAAGAAACCATATGTCTCAAATTTTAGAACTTTTGGATATGAATGTTATACATATGTTACAAAGGATAAGAGAAACAAGTTAAATCCAAAAAGCACAAAATGCATCTTCTTGGGTTATAGTGATGAGCAAAAGGCTTACAAATTGTATGACTAAGAGGCAAAGAATATCATACCGAGCTATGATGTGGTGTTCAAGGAGAAGCCACATATAGTGAAGGAGGAGAATATAAACTCTTCCCCTTTATCGTTCGATGAAGAAGAAGTAGTCCATTATGAACATATCCCAAGAGTTGTTCCTCTCAAGGAGGAGGAAGCATCATCTTTGGATGATAAGGACAACGTTCACCGACCTATAATCACAACACTAGAAAAGCTATTGCCACGATGGGTGAAGTAGCTCTATGATCACAGTAATCCTATGTCTACTGTAGTTGAAAAAAAGGTGGATAGAGCAAGGAGGTCTCTGAGAATAGAGGAGCAAAGAAAGACTTTTGCTCACATAGTCAATATGGCCTTGATGGTTGAGATTATGAGAAAAGTAAATGAGCCCGTAGACTTGGAAGAAGCACTTGTTGTTCCAACATGGAGAGTAGCTATGCAAGCTAAGTATATGATAGTATAATGAAGAATGACACTTGGAAGCTAGTGGATCAGGAATATTATTGGCACCAAGTGGGTGTGGAAGGTAAAGTACAAGGTTGATGGTAGCTTAGGAAAGTATAAAGTTAGATTAGTTGCATAGGGATTTTCATAGGTTCAAGGATTGAATTTTCAAGAATCCTTTGCTTCAACTACTAGAATGATCACTATTCACATAGTACTTGCAATGGTTGCTCATAAAAAGTGGCCAATTTACCAAATGGACGTCAAATCATCGTTCTTGAATGGTGACTTCAAGGAGGAGGTGTATGTGGATCAGGCACTAGGGTTTGAGGCCTTCCATTTTGAGAACAAGGTTTGTAAGCTGAAGAAAGCATTGTATGGGCTGAAAAAGCCCCTAAAGCATGGCATTAGTAGATAGATAAATTATTTCTTGGTTTGAATGTCAAAAGATGTGCCTCAGATGCTAACTTGTATGTTTATAGGGATAGTGAAAAGTTTGTAGTGATTGTCCTATATGTGGATGACCTTCGTATTACAGGTGACTATGAAGATGTGATCCATCAGACTCCAATGGATTTGAGCTCTAAGTTTAAAATGACAAACTTGGGCTTATTGCACTATTGTTTGGGGATTGAAGGCAAAATCTTCATCTCTCAAAAGAAGTATGCATGGAAGATCTTAAAAGCATTTGGCATGATAGAGTGTAAGGAGATGGCTACACCTATGGAGGTCAATGTGAAGTTATGCATTGAGGATACATCAACACTAGCAGACATTGGTAGGTATAAGAGGTTGGTTGGCAGCCTCATCTACTTGTGTAACACTAGGCTACATATCAATTTTGCCGATGGCGTTTTGAGTAGGTTCTCAAACAAACTATAAGAGAGTCATTAAAAAGTTAAGATGTGGGTGCTTGGACACTTGAAGGAAACACTTAACTATGGTATCACATATAGTTTCAAAAGCACTCTTATGGAAAACTGTGAGTTAGATTGGGCAAGTGACAGTGATGCTAGGAAATCAGTTTGTGGATATCATTTCTCTTTAGGTTCAATAATCTTCTCTTAGATCAGTAAGAAGCAACCAATTATGGCATTGTCTTCTACCAAAGTAGAGTACAAGGCAGCATGCTTTGCTACATGTGAAGCAGTATGGTTAAGGAGGATCCTATGGCATATGGGAGTATAAAATGAAGATCCAATAGTGCTAAGATATGACAATCAGAGTTGCATCGCCATTGCCAAAAATCTAGTTTTTCATGCATGTGTGCCAAACATATTGAGATCTAGTATCATTATGTGTGTGACTTGATCAAGGATGGGATAGTAGAGTTAGTGTGGTTTACTATCCAATGGTGGAGAATGGAGCTGATATCTTCATCAAAGCTCTTACAAAGGATCTCCTTTGAATTCATCTTCAGAGACTCGGCGTTAGGCCAAGAAGGTAGTTCACTTGTGGGTGGACATTGAGGGGGGGTGTTAGATATGCTCAATGCCCCACCCTCATAAGGTGCCACTAATGATCCATGGTACTCTAAGTTGTAAGGCTTCCATTATGAGGAGAAGTCATGTGTGAGCACGGACATTGGGTGGGTCTTGACTTGTATGTTAGATGAGGTCTATGTGACCGAATGGCAAAAAGGTGACCTTTGTGGATCTAGCCTTTGGGTTAGATAGTGTAGTTATGTTGGTAGCAACTCAAGGCACAATGCAGAAAGTTACAGGGTGTGGGAGTTGTTAGAGCCCCTATTTTGGGGTGTTTGAGGGCTGCGAAAGTGGCCCATGGCTAGGGGTCCTAAGGGGACTAGTGGCCCCACTTGATGGGGATTCGGGGACATCACCCTTGGTCGGATGGTAAAGGGAATATTTCAAAGAATATTCCTTGATTGACTAGGGAAGGTTCATAATATGGTTGGATATGCCAACTAGACTACCTTTCTGGGGTATAAAAGGAAGACCCCTCTAAAGCCATCGTCAATCTATCTTGCACCTAGTCAGAGTTCTTTTAGCTACCCTAAGCTCTTCACTTATCATATGTCTGGATCACCATCTAAGCTTCATAGCGGGAAGTGCATGGGTGGATAGAGCCATCTTTGTATCAGTTCACTTGAAATTAAAGCAGACTTTGTTCTTCGCATATTTGCTATGTGCTCTCTACTCCTTGCTCAGATTTTGCCCGCTATGCTATGTAATTTCTACACTTGGAGTGCATACTGGAGTCATATTTTGAGGCTTTCGATCAGAGATCTTAAATATTTAGTATTCAAGTACTCAAGAATACTCAAGCATTGATTCTTTAAGGATTTAATGATCTTCAAGTATCTATGGGCTAAATTGATTGGATTCTTGGAAGCATGAAGCTTTTGGATTGATTTTGGGTAATCTCTTCAAGTAATGGACTAAAGTTTGATTCTAAGTGAATTAAGCCTCTAAATTCATCATTCCACCTTGAGCATTAGCTTTGAGCTCATATTCTTCAAACATTGACTATCTTAAACAAGGTAGCATGTTGTCATAACACAAGGACATTCTTTTCTTTTATTGTTTGAACTCTTCTATGCTTATGTGTTTATGATATGATACTGGGATTATTGATAGATGATTGGGGTATGCTTTAAGATGTCACTTGGGATGTATTGAGCTCTGTTTGGGTTGAACAAGGTGACATCTTAAAGATAGGTCTATTGTAATACACATAGGGACATCCCTTACTTCATTATTTGGAGCCCTAGTGATGCATGTATGTATGCATATTGATGCCAAATAATTGGGAGTTGTTGTATTGATGGCTTAAAATTCTTTTGGGATTGATTTGAGCTCAAAATAGCTCAAATTTCATTGTCATTTAAATGTTGTAATAAGAGGGTAGCAAGCTTATACATGATTCTTGAGATGCTCATTTGATGCTAAACACTTGCAAGATGCTTGGCAAATATTTTGGATGCCTTGTGGGATGTTTCTAGCCCATATTTGCTTAGTTTTGACCATTATTTTATTGTTGGTTACTATTGGACAATGAGATTTTATTAGAGATAATTTATGCATAATGGTCGTTGATGCTTTACAAGATATTCAATGGACGTACCACTCCTTTGGTTATTATGTATACTTCCTAATATGTTATGGTATGCAAATACCAAAGTAAGAGCTTGAACAAGATATTGGGTCTCATGCTTTCGAATGTATCATGTATCTTGGATGCTATACATGTGATGTATTGAGCTTCTTTTGCTCGTCTGGCATTTGCTCTTCATTCTAGTGGGAGCTTTCTTGATATTTTGGATATTACATAGAGCTTTGGACATTCACAATTGAGCTTGAGCTTAATTTCACTAAGACCGTGGGACACCTCCTTCGCACTTCATGTACATTCTCTCTTGATATGTATTAGATACAGTTACCGTACAGTGGACTAATTTAATTACTTCCTTTGGACTTGGCACTTATATTTGTCAGTGGTATTTATATGCTTTTGGGTTATATATTGAGCTTTGCTCAGTGGGTTATGCATTTGGTAGTTCTCTTCTCTTTACCTTGAGATCTTCTATATGCATGATGTCGATGCCTACTGCATGTATGGTTACTGACACACTACAATTGCGATAGCCTTCAGTACCAATTGTTCTTGGTCTTTCTTTCTTGGTTGCTCATAGTTAGTTGTTGATATATTGTTATAATTTATTATAGCATATTTTCATTTTAGTTTTATGCATTCTATTTGAGGGTAGTCACTTAAATTTGATAGTTACTTGATTATACTTTGTGGATAGCTCATCATTTTAGTAGTTTCTCTTAATTAGCCCTTGATCTGGTTGTGATTTTGAGGCTATTTTTCTATAATTTACAACAATCTATTTGTCTTGTACTGTGCTTTTATTTACTTCATTATGGCTAGTGGGTTGAATGACAGTGCTTCTTCAACATTAATAAGTTGGATGACACCAATTATAGCTATTGGAAGACACAAATTTGGCAAGTTTGTGTAGAAATTGTAGATTAATCCATTGAGACATAAGGATGTTAAGCTTGAATGTATTGATTGAGAGGATTGGGTTGAACTGGATGAGTTATATAAATCTACAATCATTTTATCACTCTCTAAGTAGGTCTACTATAATGTTATCTCTGACAGATAGACTATCTGATAATTATGGGATAAGATTTGTAATGTCTATGATAAGTAGAGCCCTAGTTCCCAGATGTATTGGGGCTCAAGCAACTCATGGATTTTCATATGAAGGGGACTTCCATGTCTACCCACTTAAATGAGTTTCATTCTATTTTCAGGCACTTGTCTTTGTAAGGGGTTAAATCTAAAGACAATATTCCTCCCTTTTTCTTGTTGATTACATTGCTTGAGTTATGGGACACATTTCGTACTGTTATCTATGCAAATATGCTTATTGATGGGCTAAAATTGCAAGTTATAGAGGGTGAGTTCCTAAATGAAGAGGTTAACAAAAATAATGTAGATGCTTCTTGTACCTCTCATACTTTGATAGCCAGAGATAATAATGGTGGGAGAGATTAATGGTTGTTGTGGAAGAGACTCTTAGAAGGCTCGTTCTTAGTCACATGGATAGTCTCATAGTCATAAATCCACATTAACTTATCACTATTGTAGGAAGCAAGGTCATATTCGTTCACAGTGCCATAAAATGCATGATGACAAGTGCAAGGAAAAGGGAAATGGTAAAGTGCAAGAAAAGAATGATGATTGTAGCATTGCCCCTAGCAAGCTCAACGTCAAGATTGAAGAGATTAATGTTGTGCATACTAATTCTAATGATGATTTCATACTTGTAGCTTATTCTCTTGATGTTTCATAGTTGACATATGCCTCGTCTACCTATGCTAGATGAGTGCTGTGAGCTCTAAAGCTTCGATGATTCCACCAATGTTTGCACTTGAGCTTCGCACTTCTTGCTTTGTTGTCCCTCATTCACATGAAGTAGATTCTCTTGCTCATTCATCCAAGTTGATATGGTTCTACCTTTGATCTTTCTCTCTCTTTCTCCCTCTCTCTTTCTCTGTCTCTCAAGGTCCCTCAAGCTCTCTGCACCTGATGCGGCAAAACTCTATCTCTCTATCTCTCAATTTGGGAAGGAATCCCAAGAAGGTGAGGAGACAGGGTAGAGACGCAAATATAGAGTAAGAACCAACACACAAGCCCTCACAAGTCTTCTCTTTCTTTGCCTTTGAAAGCTCACATACACATAGTACTTAGAGGTGAAGAAATAGAGTAGTGGTAGAGAAGTAGATAAGCCTTTGTTGCATTAGTCATGGAATGAGATACAAATAAGGTTTCTTACCTTATATATGTGGTTTTAATTTTTTGAAGCTTGTGTAGGGCCCTATTCTTTATTGGTGTCCACTGCCCATTCACTTAAAACCCGCTCTTAAGGTCTTGCGACCTTCCAACCTATCTATTTTTTGCAAGAGGCTGACTCACACACACCTATGTGCATCATTAATTGTGCTTTTGATTTTACAAGTTGCACAGGAGTGAGCTCGGTGATCGATAAACTTTAAATTTACAACTTTTTCCTATAGGTAGGTGACATTAAATGTCAACATTTAATGTTTACATCGTCTTTTCTCATTGCTTGTGCTCTCTTTGACTTTTTTTCAATCTTTCACTTGCTTTTCTCTTTTTCTTGCTACTTTTTTCTATTGTCCTTGGTTGTTTCCTCTCACATGCTTCACTTTTGCCTCATTTTGTTATTTTTTATCAACTTGGTTAACATTACCCCTCTTACTATTGTGGTGCTAGTCCCATTTACCTACAAAAGTGCATGGAAGTTGTGTGGAATAACGAGAGACAAGGGTACAAGATTGAGCTGAAGACGAAGGAAGGGTAGATGTCTCGGTGGGTCTTCAGAGCTCCTCAAGCTACTTACCACAAAGAATAGCATGTGTGCAGTGTGGAAAGGTGGGTGGTGGGTGTGATTGGGAGATGGATTTGTGCTAGAGAAGCTAAGACTCTCTAGATTTGTCCCACACTTGAGGACTCAATTAGTGAGGGGTGGTAATGTGCTTTGTAGTGATGTTTAGGGAGACATGTCTACCAATTGCTTAGGGTGTCCTATCATTAAGGACCCTGAACTTGTTGTGGGGGAAAAATGGGCTAGGGGGTTGAGAATGGAGCTAGTTGACAATAGTACCCGGGCACTCTCAACCTTAAGAATCCCTAGGGGTTGTGCAAGTGTAGGGGATATTTATATACACATATATACTTTTTGAAGTCTTTTTTTTCCTTTTCTCCCAAAGATATAAAGATGCACACTATTACCTTTGTATGGGGTGGAGGGGCTTCAATGAGCACTCAAGATAGGGTTTGCTCATGATGTAAGGCCTTGCAAATAGTCAAACCACCAAGGGAGTTGTGGGTAGGAAGGGATGACTACAATTGGTGAAGCGTGTGTCATTCATGTCTTCTAGTAGGTTCAAACAATAAGTTGATATCATGGTGGCATCTAGAATGAGACGATGCTATAGCATATTTGTCAATACTTACATTGATGACAAAGAACAAAGAATGAACCTCTTCCTCTTTTGGTGCTCTTGTCTAGTTTAGTAAGATCAATAGGATCTTGAGATAGTTGCATGTGGCAATGAAGTCTAGGTCAGGGAAATTTTGGAATGTATCCACAAATTGCCAAAATCTTGGCACCAAGTCCCTTTCTTGGAACTTAGGATAGTCATCTAGCCATGTGGGTCTTGAATTGTAGAACATCAGCTAGTGATATTTTTCATGGATCTCGAGGTCTTAATCCACTCTAAGCCTCCTAGGGTAAGGTAGAAAAAAGGGTTTTCCTATTTTAGATGATGTATCACTATAGAAAGCCATCCATGCCATATTACTGGTTTCTAGAATGGATCTTCAATAGGTCAATCATGCCTTAAATCGTAGAACCCTTCTAGGTACTTCTCCAACCTTGTCACACCAATAATGCTCATTAGCGCACAATGACCCTGGATCTTGCAATTATTGGTCAATCTAGTGTTTTCCTAAGGCTTTGCCAAATTGGATCACATGTTCCATGACACTGACAGGAAGGTCCATTTGAGCTTCCTTCTTGTTATGTCAAATTTAAATTGCATGGGTATGTCACCTGGCATAGCTCTTCTCAAGGTAGCAATCTCATCCTCCCAAAAAATAAAGGTTGCCTCTATCATCTTCTTAAAGGGGGCGTCTTGGGGTATTTTCGTATGCCATTATTTGAGTTTACTTATCCATGCAAGTCTCTTCTGCTTTGGGTCTATTAGTATTCCTTATGAAGTAGACTGATATGACAAAGGTGGTTGTTCTATCTCTAGGCAGCCCAATCTGGTTAATTGCTCATCTAAGAAGCCACTTGCCTTGAGTTGATGCACTACCTCATCTCTTATGGGCTTGTACATAAGTAATTGTGGTAGAGGTCCCATAGTGTTCTGAAGTGCCTCTTTGGCCATCTACAATTTCCTTTTGAGGTCTTCTATCATGTCTTCTTCTATGGGTTCTACTGAATCTTCATTATTCTCTTTGCCACTTCTTCCCTATCCGATGCCACTTCCTTGTCGTGTTTTGTCTTTGCTAATGTGCAAGCTAGCTCGTGTATGGGTTCTTCACTTCTTGCTTCTAGTTATTCCATCTTCTTCTTGGCTTGTTCTAACCCTCAGTTTTTCCACTTCATTAAGGCTTCCAAAGTGGCAGTTTGGTCCCTTATATTTTGCTAAAGTTCTTCTTTCTTCTTGTTGAGTTCTTCTACTATTTGATCAAGGTCTTTCTTATTCCAATTGGCTTCCTTCAGTTGCCCTTACGATGGGAGCATCCTATTCTTCACATGTATAGTTCCTTCTCTATCTCATTGTAATTGGTTGATTTGGTCTTCTTGTTGCTTCACCTTCTCTTCTAGTTGACCCATGGTGACCATGGGCTCCTTGTGTTGTGCTTCCTACTTCAACTTTTTTGTTTCAATGGGAGCTGCTATTTAACACTTGGATGTTACCTTGAGCACTTGCATATACAATTGAGCTTGAGGGTCTTACAGTGAGTCTATGGGACTTGGTGACATGCACATGCTCTTGTCATGATTCATGTATATAGTGGATGCTTAGTGGGTTGATCTAACATTACTTTTGGGTCGACACCTATCTCTATTCACAATGTTGTTAGTGATATATACATCTTGGTTGGTTATGTATTGAGCTTCTATTACATTGCTCAGCCCGGTCTCTTTTGTTACATGTGAGACCCACTCTATGCATGATGGTTATGCTTATGGAAGGTATCTATGTTGGTGGACACACTGATCCTTTGACAGTTCTCGATGCCAGTTACATCTTCACTCACTGCTAGTTGGAGCTATTCCTTGGCATAGTTTGTCTTATATTAGCGATTGCCCCTCTTTTGCATTGATTTCTTATTGATGTACTTCATCTTTAGGATGTTGTAATTGCATTTCATTGCATTGTTTATGTGAGCAGTTACCCTCATTTGACAGTTCTTTGCATGGGGTTTGTGGACAGTTCATTACTTAGTTAGTACCCCTTGTTTTCAACTTGATCTGATAGTGGTTATAGGGCTGCTTATAATAATTGTAGCAACTTGCTTTGACAATTCATGCACTTATTTTCCTTCATTATGACTGGTGGCTTGAGTGATAGTGCTATCTTTAATATTGACAAGTTGGATGGCACCAACTCAACTAGTGGAAGGCTCAAATCTAGTAAGTTGTAGTGTAGAACATGCAGGTTAGGCCTTTGAACCATAAGGGTGTATCAAGCCCAAACTTATTGATGTAGAGGATTGGCTAAATTCAATGAGCTATGTAAGTCCACCATCATATTATTTCTCTCTAAGCAGGTGGTGTATAATGTCGTCTTCGATGGGCAATCTACATGGAAATTATGGAAAAAGATTTGCAATGTCTATGACAAACAGAGCCTCGCTTCTCATATGTATTGACAAAAGGAGGACACTTCTATATCAGTTCACTTAAATGATTTTCATTCTATTATCAGTCATTTGTCTTCGTAGGGGATTGAATTCAAGGGTACCCTTCTTCCCTCGTTTCTCTTAGTTACATTGATTGAATCATGGGATACCTTTTGCATTGCTATGTGTGCCAATATACCTACTAATGGGTTATAGTTGCAGGATATAGAGGGTGCACTCTTGACTGAAGAGGTTAACAAAAAGAATGTTGATGCTTCCCACACCTCTCATACTTTGACAATTAGAGGTAATAATGGTAGGGGTGGTAATGACCGCTGCGGGAGAGACTCTCAACAGTCTTGCTCTCAATCACATGGATAGTCTCACAGTAAGTCTTGTGATCATAAATCCTCATTGCCTTGTCATTGTCGTGGGAAATCGTGGCATATTTAGCCACAGTGCCATAAGATGCACGAGGGGACAAGCACAAAGAAAAGGAAAAGGGTAAAATACATGACAAAAATGATGATCACAACATTGCCCCTAGCAAGTTGAGTGTTAAGATTGAAGAGATTGATATTGTGCATGTTGATTCTGATAATGATTTCATACTTGCAGCTTCTTCTCTTGATACTTCATAGCTAATTGATGCTTTGTTAGGGTATACTCAATATTGGCTGATAGATTCAAGGGATTCTTTCATGTGATCCCTCATAGAGAGTGGTTTTGCTCCTATCGCCATTTGATTGGACCTGTCTGTTTGGTTAATGACCTGGCACTCAAGATATTTGGTATTGGTGATGTCTAGCTATAGTTTAGTTCATGTTGCATATTTACTCTTCATGATGTATGTCATGTACCGACTCTCACAAAGAGCCTTATCTTTGTTGGTACTTTGGATGATATAGGTTATATAATTTCTTTTGATGACTCGTCATGGAAGATTACCCATGGGAATCTTGTCATTGCATATGGTGCTAAGTCCAACACTCTCTATTGCTTGCTTGTATCTGGGTCAATTGGCCATATTTTAGCAGTGGATGTAGTTCCACATGTATCTATTTAGTATCATTGCTTTAGACACATGTCCTTGAAAGGAATGAAAATTCTTATGTGTTTGTAGTATCTTCCGTCCCTTGACTATAAGTGCTTTGAGTCTTGTGATCATTGTTTATATGGTTGGTAGACACATAATACACATAAAAAGTTTGGTATGACACACATGGGTAAGCCATTGGCTTATTCATTTGGATGTATATGGTCCCATGCCCTATCGGTCGTTAGATAGCATGAAGTATTTTGTTACTTTCATTGATGACTATATGCATAAGGTCTAGGAATATCCTATTAAGTAGAAATTAGAAGACTTGACTATATTTTATCATTGGCTTGCTTTGGTTGAGAACTAGTTTGGGTATAGGCTGAAATGGCTAAGGTCAAATAATGGGGGTGAGTATGTATTTAAAGCCTTTGAGTAATTTTGTGACGAGAGAGGGATATTAAGTGTCAATTGATTGCCCTGTGTACCCCACCCAGAATGTATAGTTGAGCACATGAATAGGACAATTTAGGAGTGAGGTTGCAGTATGCTTAGCGAGGCAAACTTACCACATCATTTTTGGGTTGAGGTAGTTACTACTACTCTAGACTTGATAAATCAGTCCCCATGTACTGCTCTTGACTAACAGGTTGTCGAGGAGGTATGGTTTGCAAAACCTTCCTCATATGCTTATTTGCGTGGCTTTGGTTATGAGGCTTTCTACCATGTATCCAAGGACAAGTGCAATAAGCTAGATCCTAGGTTTAGGAAATTCATATTTCTTCATTATGGCGATGCAGGTGAGATGGGCTATTGCCTATGGGATCTGCAGGCTTGGAAGGTTATCCGCTACAACCATGATGTTGTTTTCCATGAGAAAAAAATGCATAAGTGGCTCGAGCATGTCCTTGAGGTACACAAGGTGATCTTTTAGAAGGAGCCTCCTGCTACTGTACAAATAGCTAGATAGCTTGCAACATTAGTTGATGTCCCAGTGGCCCAAGTCCCTGATGCTCCATAGGATGTACAAGTCTCACAATTAGCTTTGAGATAGTCTACTAGAGATAGACAATAGCTTGTATGATTTGAGCCCTCTATGGATTATGCTATGGTAACACATGTTGGTGACCTCTTACTTATGATGAGGCCATGCATAGAGGTGATAGTCACTCTTAGGAGAGGGCCATGCAGTTAAAGCATGACTCATTGCAAAAAAATCATATGTGGGATTGGGTTCCTTTGCCTAGTGACAAGCGTGCTTTGCCATGCAAGTGGGTGAATAAGTTGAAAAGTACCATTCGATGCCCCAATTCGGGATACAAGGCTACATTGGTTGCTAAGGGCTTCAAGCAGGAACATGGTGTGGACTTTGATTAAGTATTTTCTCCTATTATGAAGATGACTACCCTATGCTTGGTACTGGCCTTGGTTGCTTAGCATGACTTGGATCTTTATTAGATTGATATCAGGATGGGTTTTCTTCATGGTGACTTGCATGATGGGATTTACATGGCGTAACCTAAGGGCTTTGTAGAACATGTCGGGGATGAGGAAGAGCCTTTTTGGCCTTAAGCAAGCATCTAGGGAATGGTATCATAAGTTTGATGCCTTTATGCATTCACAGGGATATTTCCACAATGATATGTGAAAGGTGAGAAAGATCAAAGCTTGCACTTGGAGAGCTATGGTGGGAGAGGAAGAGAAAGAAAGAGAGAGACAAGAAATGGAAACTTCAACAGTCACAATGTGTGATCGGGCCTTCTTTTATTCAAACTGTCACTAAAAGAATAAAGAATAAAGTGACGGTGATGGGCGCTCGCTATCTGCAGTGTCCAGTGGCGGGTAGTGTCAGTGTAGTAATACATGGGCGGTTAGGCGGAGGTACCTTTACCCCCAACAACCTCCCACTTGAAGGCAAATCTGCCCAAGTGAGGAGTGAAAGGAAAAAAGAAAAGACAGTACAATGTACTCATGTACAATAGGATGAGGAAAAATGTCATCTCATCCAATGCCCATCAATCTCCTAATAAAGGCAAAGTGCTCAGTTGTGAGGCTTCCCGTGGTGAGCAGATCTACAGGATTTTCATCAGTGGAGATCTTGGCAAGGTCAATAGACCTGTCCTCCACGACTCCACGTATGAAGGGATACCTTACCTCAATGTGTTTCATCTTCGCATGGAAGATCGAACTCTTGGCTAGTTGAATAGCACTCATAGAATCCGAATGCAATGTAGGTATAGCATCAATCCCAAGGTCATGAACCAAATGACCTAACCATATGGCCTCCTTGCAGGCCTCGGTGGGGCTGCAATATATTCAGCCTCAGTGGTAGATAGATCCGTACATTTAAAACCTTGGACATCCAAGAGACAGCATCTCTAGCATAGGTGAATACATAGCCAAAAGTGGACTTCCTACTATTTGCATGTCGTGCATAATTGGAGTCCGTATACCCCACAACTCTTGTACCCTAGCTGCCATAGCAAATACACATATTTGTTGTGCCCTTCAGGTATCTCATGATACCCTTCATAGCATCCCAATGCTTCTTGCCAGGTGTAACCATATGGCGTGCCACAACACCAACTGGAAAGGCAATATCTGGATGAGTGGCTATCATGGCATACATCAAACTGCCCACGGTTGATGTATAAGGGATCTTGGCCATCTCGGTCCTCTGCTCATATGTCTCTGCAGACAATCGGCCTATGAGACCTTCACATAAGAAGGTAATGGGTAGCCAATAGGCTTCACGTCTTGCATGTGAAAATGCTCAAGGACTTTATAAATGTACTCCCTCTGGGAGAGGTAGAATAGTCCTTGATTGTTGGGACTTAAAATGGGCCCGAAACTGGCTCTCTAGCAATAGGTCTTGATAGGTGGTGCACTTGTTGCCAAGAGTCGCTAATAAGTGGCAATGTCCGAATCTTGGTCGATAGGGACCAATTTATTAGTGTATGCCAAAAGGCAATGAGATAGACCCAAAAGATAGTCAAGCCAAGCTTCCAAAGTAAGAAAGAGCTAAACGAGCTAGTCGGTGGGCTAAGATTATTAGGAGATATTATCCTTAATGGAGTTTTCTGATATCCCTACAAGGGAAGGGTCTTAGTAACCCTAGTTCTATGAATAGTCCGTTAAGAGGAGGAGGAAGTTCTAGTACTTCCCCTCTCCTAGTCAGTTAGCCCACTTCGAGAGGGTCATAGTTCCCATAGTTCAGGGACCTTTAGCAAATCCGGTCATAATGGCACAACCCATTGCAATCTCAATGGGAATGCCGGACTTGCCAGCCTTAGGATTTTCTCTACCCATTTTTAATGGGTTAGTAAAGGAAGATGTAGAACTTCATATTAATGAGTTCCAAAAGTTAATGTTCAACTATTGAATCCAAGATGAAGGACACTTCATGATGCTGTTTAAAATGACTCTGAAAGGACGAGATGTAGTATGGTATCACAACCTAGATGCTTGAACCATAACTACGATTGATCTATTTTTTGTAGCCTTTCAAAGAGAGTTTGCCCCTGAAAGGGGAGGTCAGTATTGGCTACATGTTCTAAATGTAACATGTCGAGAACCTCACGATAATGCTTGAGGCTATGCAAGGAAACTGAAGGAAGTATTTCGTAAGTTGTTCATGCTGCTACTCAGCTACAATACTGTTTGTATGGGTTGGACTTTAACATCCAGGTGCAATTGAGCAGTGTTGATGTTGATGACATTGATATGGTATTACACGAGCAAAGGAGGTAGAGTTGCGATTACAAGCAGCCTATGCCTCTAGGGTAAACTTGAATTGGAGTTTAGGGCTTGGAAATAATTTGGTGTTAACCAGTGGGAGCCAAGGAATACCCATGACCAATTTGAATGGGAGAGGAAGCATAATGCAAGGTGTGCCTTGTTACTAGCTTCCTCTAATGTGACTATGTTGATGGCTAATCAAATGGATCCATTGAATAATGGAAGCCAAATGACAAATCCTAATGTCATTCCAATTAATTAGCAGCAACTGATCGCTAATCAATTGGTTAGACCAATCGAATGGCAAGTAGAGGATCACAACTATGAGTCTAGCACATCAAATGTTCTTGGAAAAGTTAAGGACATGATGAAATATTATATTGATATGATAACATAACAATACAGAAAAATAACTGTAGATGTTAATTTCCTAAAGAAGTAGTAGAATTTAATAAGGAGTCGAAGCCCTTGAAGAGGGTGTCCCCACAAGATTCACCTGTAAGTAGTGTGGTAGGTAACATTTCCCTAGGAATTGTAAAAATCTTAAATGTGACATATGTGGCAAGTCTGACCACTTAGCTAGTACATGTTGGATCAGCATTAGCTCTCTCCAAAACAAGGAAGTAAACAACCAGGTCCAGTCAACCATCAATTGCAAGGGAATAATCTCTAGCAAGATGAGGGATCGAAACAAATATTGCAAAGAGGGAAGGCTATTGTAGAGGAGCTACCTAGTAGCAGTGGAGTCTGCCTTATTGAAGCTGTACGTGTCAATGGCACTGAAGCTTTGAATCTATGGGTCATTAAAATAGATTAAAAGGGTAAAGACAATGATAAAGACAAGGTAAAACCTATTGAGGAAAATCTTAAGAAAAATGACAAGGGAACACAAGCCCTTAACCTTAAAGTGGAAGGTGGACCTCTAAAAGCCATTGATAGTAAAGATCCCAAGAAGAATAAGGAATTGCCAAATAGGAAGGCAAAAGCCATGAAAGAGGCACAAAAGGCTATTCAAAGACCAAAAGAGAGAATGGTTTGGTGGGAAAAGAGAGTTGTTGCTAGCTATCATGATTTTGATTTAGCATATTCTCTTTGCGAGGTGAAGCTGGATGTAAATCTCTTATCGTTGATTAAGCTATCTCTGGGAGTGCACAAGGAATTCAAGAAGACTCTGCGCACAAGGTATATCGTGGAGCCCTTGGGCATAACATTACATATCGTAGGAGATTATTGATAATGAACATATGTTGATGGTATATTAGTAGAACATGCTATTGTGGACATGGGATCCTCTGTTAACATTATAAGTTCGGAATTGATGGAGAGGTTAGGATTGGAAATCCAAAAGGATGCCTCCACAATTCTCCGAATGGTTGGGAATTTAGGATTACCAGGTTCAAAGGTAGGCCTAGCTATCAAGTATTGCTAGTAGGCCGTGGATCTTACAAATAGGCTGTCAGGCTGATATAGCCACTGGTTGGTTGATCTTTGGTAGAGGTGCTAGACGTGTAGTAGTAGATGCCTATCTTGAATCTCCTCAAAGTGAAAGAGTTCCTTTATCCTCTATAGAGTTAGATATATTAGAGGATCCATTTACTTGTGAGACGTCATCAAGTGATGAATCCAAAGAGCGGTCAACTACAGAGGATATCTATTAGGTAGCTTTGAATGTACTAATGGAGGTTCATGATAGGATAAGAGATGTGGATGTAATTGAGTTGGACCTTGGGATGATGAATGGTTCATGGCCTATTAAATTAGGATCCATGCTCAATTCAGAAGAAAGGGAGGACTATATGTCCTTGATTTAAGAATTTTGTAACATCTTTCCTTGGAGTTATGATGAGCTAAGAGGCATTCCTCCTAGCCTGGTTGTTCACACTATTCTTCTAAGGAAAGGTAACTACCTTGTGCAACAAAAAGTAAGGCATATGTTTTTCGAACTAAGGGACAGGCTATTTGAGGAATTGACAAAATTATAGAAACTTAGCATGATATTTTTGGTACAACACACAAAGTGGTGTTTACCAGTCATTAATCATGAAGAAGAAGAATGTTTAAATTCAACTTTGCGTAGATTTTAGAGAGCTTAATAAGAAAATGGTCAAGTTTTACTATCCATTACCATTCATTGATCAAATTTTACATTAATTAGCGGGTAGGGAAATCTATCCATTTATGGATTGCTTTCTTAGATACAACCAAATGGCTATTGTAGAGGGAGATAAGCTGAAAATGATGTTTATCATTGTATTTGGTACCTTTATGTATCACGTGATGGCCTTTGGGTTATGCAATGCGCCAGGTTCTTGGCAACATATAGGTGATAATACTTTTGGTGATATTTCCCTAGAGGAGTTAAAAGTGTGTATTGATGGTCTGGGGGTAGCCTCTAGAAGAAAGAGATAACTAGTTATTTTAAGGAAATGTTTTGAGCATTGTAGAGCATTTTTCATTGCTCTTAATCCACAAAAGTGGGTCTTTGGAGTGTCCTATGGGTTGTTATTGGGCCATGTGGTTAGCTCAACGGGGTTCGCAACTGATCCTGAGAAGATAAATTAAACTTGCTAAATAAAAGAACAAGAAGAAACAATGTACCCATTTAAAGACTATAAAATACAGAGATGTGGTAAAAGGGATTCTAACCCCTCAAATAGAAAAGGAAAAGAAGAAAAACCTTAAGAGCAGTTGATCATCACCTTGCAAAGGCATGGTAGGTTCCTGGGGACAAGTCATACCTAGGGCTAATGTCTTGTCTTCCTAGGGGTGGCATCTAGCTGGAAAAAATAAATAAGGATGGTTGGAGCGAAAATAAAAGTGAGTAGAAGAAACAAACATTTAAGTGT
Organism: Lygodium microphyllum; assembly: GCF_053477565.2. Lineage (NCBI taxonomy): Eukaryota > Viridiplantae > Streptophyta > Polypodiopsida > Schizaeales > Lygodiaceae > Lygodium > Lygodium microphyllum. The sequence goes on along the minus strand of NC_141142.1, from coordinate 116,799,757 downwards.
CCCCTTGCGAGTGCTTGGTAGGTTCTTAGGTGCCGATTGAGGTCTAAGTATCTACAAATGTAAGACCAAGCTATATGAGTCCTCGCCTAGTAGGAGTTCTTTGTCCAGTTGTCCTAAGTTGGATAGGTAGTTCAAGCCACCACCTAGGATGACTTCTTTGACGGTTATTTTTAGCCACTCTGTGTTGAAGCAATTGGTTAGCGACTCGCTTTGAATTTCTTTCAGATTGTGCTGGACCTCTTCATTGTGGGTTTCATGCCTTGATCTTGTCAAGGGGTAAGCTGTGAGAGCTGTGTTTGTGGTTTGTTGTGTATTTCATTTTATGTCAACTTGATGTTCTTGATAGTTTCTTTATATGGAGATTAATTCATGGATTTTATGTGCCGAGTCACCCTATCCTTTGGTATGCAGTGAGAGTGGATTTTTGGAGCCCGATTTAATGCATAAAAATACCCTTGGGGAGGCATAAAAGAGCAAAATTTCGTGGAAAGTGAAATGGTTGTAGATCAATGAGCTGGAGTTTTCCTAGATAGATTTCGATGCCAGAGGAACCCAATGCAAGTCTTCATTCATCGAATCAAAGTCACCATTTAATCCTATAAGGTTTCGTCGGCTACAAGATTTGGGAGCTGAAAGAGCGCGATGGGGGTTAGATTGATGGATTTTGATGCTACGAAGCCAGCTGTCCACTAGTCAGATTACGATTTCAAGGCCATTTGCACCTTCAACAGAGACAAAATCACTTATCGGATAGGGTGAATATGCAAGATGTGAATTGGTTATTTATAAATAAGACTTAAGCTTCAAAAACTTTAAAAATTTGATGATTCGGAGCAGGGGGCACAAATTTTTTTGTGCCCCATCGATTTGATATTTTTTGGCATTCTACAACCGTAAAAAAGCAATAGGAATGGAGAGAGGCATGAGGTCCACTATTTTTTCGCTTTAGATTGCATGATGTCTTGCAACAAGTTCTCTCCTCTTGATGCACATTTCTACGGTTCAATCTACGAGAGAAGGGGGTGGACTGGTTTCAGAGATTTTGATTGGGACAAGATGCAAAGACACGATGGAGCATAGATCGATGTTTGGAGGGGTGTTAGTGATTGTTAGTGAGCACCAGCAGCCTTCCAAATACGAGATACATGTGAGATAAAGCGCGGTTCTATGAGTAAGTGATAAATTTCATCATTTTATTATAGATCTCGATTGTGCAAATGGTTGAAAATGATTGCTCTTGATTGTCAATGATTTGTTTAATGAGAAACATTAAGAAAATTAGTAAGGATCAGTTGTCTATTGATTTTTCTATAAACACACAAAACTTACAAAATTGCAATTTTAGGGTAAATCATAGATTTTGGGGGTATTGATTTGTCAATGGTGTTCTCATGGGATGAAAATAATTCTCAGCAAGTTTAATTAGGTGACATTATAAAATAAAAAGTATCATTATTGATAGATAAATAAATAGAAAAAATAGAAAAAAAGTTTTTTCGTGCTTAAAAATAGAAAAAAATAATATATGTGCACGTGGATGTACACTAGGGCTAAAGCATGATGTTTAGTCTTAGCTTAGCCCTATATTTATGTTAAAGTGAGTGTTTATCACTCTTTGTGAAGAAAAATACATCAAAACACTCTCTAAAATTACCATCGGATGCACAACCCTAAACGATAAGGAGAGGAGTGATGATTACATGTTGAATTTGATTTTTTCTCATGCATTTGCATATAGGGTATGTGTGTTTTGAGAATTAAAGGGTTCAATAATAGCACAACTATGCTTGATGCTAACCCTATGCAATGTAGCAATTACGCTTAGAGAATGAAAGCATGAAAAGAAACGGTTTTCCACTATCATAATGCTGTTTTAAATGAAAAAAATGATTGATCACTAGGAATCATTTAGAGCTGCATTGCATTCAACACACGATATCATCCTAGCTGCATGGCAATTGTTTGCATAAACATTGATCCACGCTGAGGCTGAGGTATCCCAAGCCATAGGGCTAGTGATCGGTTTCTTTGGGAGTGTGCAGTGAGGATCATATTCCATCTCCTAGAATGATTGATTAAAAGAGAGGACTATGTATTGTACATGCTTTATGTTTGAACGATGCATCTTGGAGCCAATCCTCAAGGTGTAGGAGAGCCAAAGTGAGCTGCAGTAGTCAACTGAGGGGTGCTTTTTGTGTTGGAAGAGAGGGAGAGAGATAGAGTGGAGCAAAAGATGAGCCTCAGCTCACTGTTTTTCTTCTTCCATTATTCTTCCATTATACTCACTGAAAGAGACTTACACACATAGGTATGACTAACCAAGACTAACTGTGGTTAAGTCACTGATGACTACATTGACTTATTGAATGCCACACACATGTACAGCTGTATCCAGCGAATGTCAGTCACACACATAAAGATAGACTGACTGAAGAGTAGAGGGAGCTTGATATTCTAATACTCCCCCTCAAGCTCAAACCATCTTATGAACTCCAAGTAGCTTTCTGAAGTATATGAACTTTCCTTTACCAAGAGACTTGATAAATATATCTGCTACCTGGTCTTCAATCTTCACATGAATCAAGTCAATTTGCCTTATAAAAACCATTTCTCTGATGAAATGGTAGTGAACCTCAATATGTTTGGACCTAGCATGGTAGACATGATTGCTAGCCAACATAACATTGCTAAGGTTATCACAATGCAATCTCACTCTGCTTTCCAGCAGTATTCCCAAGTCTTTCAATAGTTTCATCAACCAAACTACTTTGCAAGAAGCCACTAAGGTAGCTCCTCTATACTTAGCTTTTGTACTAGACAATGTAACAATAGGTTGTTTCTTACTCTGCCAACAACTGATCATACTGCTGCCCAATCCAAATGCATAACCACTGGTTGACCTCCTGTCATAGGCACAACCAGCCCAATCAGCATTAGTAAACCCTGTTAAATCAACCGATTTTCCATATCCATAAAACAACCATAATCTATAGTACCCTTTACATATCTCATGATCCTCGTGACTACATGTAAATGTGGTTTGCGAGGCTTCTACATGAACTGACTAATCATCCCCACTGCATAACATAAGTCAGGATGGGTAATAGTCAAGTATATCAAGTTGCCCACCATCTGTCGATACATGGTCACATTCTCTATGTCATTCCCAATATCGATCTGCAGCTTGACATTCTAATCAAGAGGTGTCTCCATAGGCTTGCATTCAGCCATACCATACTTCTGTAACATGTCATGAGCATACTGCTTTTGCAGCAGCCATTTACCTTGAGACGTAGAGACTACCTCAATTCCAAGAAAATACTTTAGCTCACCAAGGTCTTTGACTCTGAATTCAACTTGTAAACATGATTTAATTTCAGCAATGCCCTCTTTATCATCTCCAGTGATGATAAGATCATCTACATAAACCACTAGAAACACATATCCATGATCTGTCTTCTTCATGAACAAACTATGATCTGCATTACCCAATCTAAATCCATGTTGCTATAAATAACTGCCAATCCGAGCATTCCATGCTCTAGGTGCCTGTTTCAGTCCATGTAAACCCTTTTTCAGCTTACATACATGTGTAGGAAAGTTCGGGTGAACATAGCCTTCAGGCTGCTCCATATATACTTCCTCAACCAAATCACTGTTCAAGAAAGCATTCTTGAAGTCCATTTGCCATAATTTCCCGCCTTTGCATGCTACCAAAGAAATAATAGTTCTGACTGTTTCCATTTTAGCCACCAAAGTGAAGGTCTCCTCATAGTTAAGGCCATACTGCTGCGCATACCGTTTGGCAACCAGCCTGGCCTTATAACATTCTAACGAACCATCTGACTTGCACTTAACCTTGTACACCCATTTACAACCAATGGGGACTTTTCCTTCAGGCAACTCAACCAATTCCCATGTCTCATTTTTATCCAGGGCTACATACTCATCCATGGTAGCATACCGGCTATCATCTGTAACTGCATCATCAAACTTTGTAGGTTCTTTGTAACATGTCACACTAGCCATATATGCATAATGGCAGGCTGAATAACCAGCGTATGTAAACCTGTCAACTAGTTTTCTGACTCTCTCAAATCTTCGTAATGGTGGCTCACTCTAAGCTTGCCTCTCATGAGGCGGTACATAATGACTCTGCCTTGCTCCAAGCGTCATAATAGATGAAATGCCCAACTCACTATCCCAACCGTCACTATTGGATGACTCATAACCTGCTGTAAGTGGACCTGTCACATCCTCAAGCATCTTTTATTTTCCCTTATCCAATCTCCCCCTCACTGACATATTCATGTCAGTGGACATAGGAGTACGACTCCGCAAGCGTCCTGACCAATGAATTATTGTAGATGACCCATCATGTGTAGGACCACTCATAGATGTACTCACTGTAGGTGTATTTTTAGCATTACTAGTGCTGGATGATCCATCAGTAGCCACTGCAACAGGATTACCATACCCCCCACGATGCCAACTCATCAAAAACAACATCTCTGATAATCAATGTCTCATGTGTAGATGGTACATAACACTTGTAAGCTTTCTAGTCTTGTGCATAACCAAGGAACACACTCTTGACAGCTTTAGGATCCAATTTCTTCCTCTTTTAATCAGGAACATGCACATATGCAATGCTGCCAAATACCTTCAAGTGTGAAATATCAAGCTTAGCTTACGACCATACAATGTCTCATATGGAGTTACATCATGAATCCCTGCTCTAGGGGTTCTATTCAGCACATAGACAGCAGTCACTACTGCTTTAGCCCGATAACCATTTGGCAAACTCTTTTCATTCAGCATAGCTCTTTCTAATTCCATCAGTACCCTATTTTTCCTTTCTACTACACCATTTTACTGTGATGTATAGCTGCAAGTTAACTGCCTTCTGATCCCATATTTAGCAAGGTACCTATCAAAGTAATTAGAGACATATTCTCCACCTCCATCTAATCTAAGACATGAAATTTTATAGCTCAACTCATTTTCAGCATGCTTCTTGAAGTCCTTGAATGCATCAAACACATCATCCTTATGTTTCAATATGTAAAGCCAAGTGTACTTGTTGCTAAAATCATCAATGAAAGATACATAGTAACAAGCAGCACCACCAAACGAAGCATTATGAGACGGACCCCATACATCTGAATGTACCAACTGCAAGGGTTGTGAGCTATTCCGTACATGTCTCATAAATGGAAACCGTGTTTGCTTTCCAAACTGACGTACATCACATACATGTCCAAAGTCATGATATTTGAACTTAGGCAGTCCAAGCACAATCTCCTTTTACTGTATAGATTTCAGCTTTTGTACATTCACATGGCCAATCCGCTTATGCCATATATCAACATTTCGTATAGCACCATCATCATGTGCAAACATAGCTGCTTTCAATTTTGAAATTGACGCATCAAGAGTAAACATTCTGTCATCTCTTCAGTCTCTAGCAATCAATTTGCAGCCATTACCATATTCTTCAACAAAGCATCCATCTCTATTAAATCTCACCTACAGATTCTATTCTGTCATCTGTCCAACAGATAAAAGATTCTTGGTTACTGTAGGTACATGTAGTACATCATGCACGCTCTTTTTCTTGCCATCACACATCAACAAAGGTACAACTCATTTATGCTGAATAGTATGATGGGTGTCATCCCTAGTACAAACATGTCCATGTGAACCTGCAACCATCTCATCAAACCATTCTCCATGGGGTGTCATATGATTTGAAGCCCCTGAATCAATGTACCATCTCTCATCTCTGTTCTGCCTAGATGCATTTTAGACACATGCTGCATGGCAAACAATCTGTCAACTTGCTCATCATGAGTACCACTAGAAGATGAATAGTGCCCATGCTGTTTGCCCTTTGCTTTCATATCTCCCTGCTTCTTGTAACAATCCTTTGCAATGTGTCCATATCTATCACAGTAATGGCAGTCCTTATCTCTATTTGACTGATCATTCGAATGCCATGAACCAAATCCACCACCTCTACCACGGGGTGATCTCCCCCTACCTCTAAAGCCACCAAATCCACGCTAGCCTTGTGTATTTGTGCCATGCCAAGCATTCTGCTGATGCTATCCATAAGTATTTTGAGTGTCTCCTCGGCCTCGAAAAGAGCCACGGCCTCTACCGCCTCTACCATGCTGGCTAGAGTAAAGAACAATGTCTCTGCTTTGAGGCGTACTAGAACCTGTATTCAGTCCAATCTTAACTTCCTCATGCAGCAAGAAAACAATTAGCTCATCCCAATTAGGGCATTCAGCTCTCACAGAAATAGACATATCAATTTTTTTATACTCTTTGCCTAGTCCATTCAATCACTGCAATCATATCATCCTTAGACACTGAAGATCCAATGGTGGCAAGCTGATCCGCTATGTTCTTGATCTCTGTAGTGTAGACCTGAATGCTTTTGCGATTCCTAGACATGTTATTGAACTATTGCTTCAGCTGAATCTTTATTGCATGTGCTACATTTCCTTAATTCTTCATGAGTATGTCCCATGCATCCTTTGGGGAACTGCATCGAGTAATTTGTATAACCATAGCATCTGATATACATAAGGAAAACCAATGTAACACCTTGCATGCTCTCTCAATCCATAGCTTATGAGCCCTTTTCTGATCATTTGTTGAAATCCTTTCAGGCATTTCAGGTTCAACCTCATCTCCTGTACATAAGTCCCAATAACATCTGCCAACCAAAAAATTCTTCATACGGAACTTCCATAAAGTAAAATTTTTATTGTCCAGTTTTTCTCCCACAATTTGAGTGATATTGTCAGTGCCTTGAGCATTTGCCATAGTTGCAACTTAGGTATTCAATGATATATACAACCTGTAAGTATCTAACTCCCTTTCGTATAGTTCAGGACCAGTTTCTTGCAATTCAGGACAGTTTTCTATACAAAGATCAAGTCAGTTTCATGTGCTGAGATTAGGACAACTTCCTGCAGATCATGACAATTTTTTCCAATTCATGACAATTTCATGCAATTTAGGACAGTTTCATGCAATAATTTTCTGCACAAAAAAAGGGTATTTCAACCCTTTACAACCTCAGAAACATCCACAAGCATGTGGGTAACTTTGCAAGTATTGTATCTCTGTCTCATGTATTCTTACTGTAGTGAAGAGAATATGCAGTCTAAAACCTGCAACCTGACATTCAAGAAATCAACTCATTTGAGATCATGAGTGATAAATGATGCTATTTTCTTCAGGAGTGTAAAGAGGCAATGTCATACACTGCATTTACTGTAAATAACCAGCCAAGTAGATGTCAAGGCATTTGTTTCATCTCTAGATTTCAATCCTTAGTTGCATCCAATGCTCTCTTTAGTCTTCCAAGCATTCAACATGCATATGCCAAGTCATACAAATAACTATCATGATCATTATCATCATCTAATGCATCACCATTAGATGCATACCAACTGCTCAACTCATAAAAAATAACATCCCTACTCACTTTGAACTTACTTGTAATAGGGTTATAACAATGATACCCTTTTTGCTCTAAAAAGTCTCCAATAAAAATACTTTTTTTAACCTTTTGATCAAGCTTCTTTTGTAGCTCATCTAGTACATAAATATATACAATATAGCCAAACACTTTCAAGTATGACACATCAAGCTTCTTACTTGTAAAGCATTCTTCAAGAGTCATCCCATGAATTGCAGTTGTGGGAGTTTTGTTCATAGTATAGATAGAAATATGAACAACTTTAGACCAAAAGTATTTTGACATATTCTTTTCAACCAACAATGCCCATGCAACTTCTGCAATGTGTTTATTTTTCCTTTATGTAACCCCATTTTGTTGTGGGGTATACATGCATGTAAATTGCTCTTTATCCTATGAGACCTCAAAAAGTCACTAAACTCATTAGAGAGATACTCTTCCCATCCATCTGAGCTTACAAAATTAACTTTTAAGCCTATTTCTATTTTAAGAGCAGCCTTGAAAGTTTTGAAGTACTCAAATATATAATTCTTTTCCTTCATGAAATATATCTACATGTTTCTTGAACAATCATCGATAAATGTGACAAGATATTTACTACCACTAAGAGATATGTTTCATATAGGGCCCCAAACATCTATATGCACAACATCAAGTATATTCCTACCCACATTCTTATCATGTGAAAAAGGTTGTCTTGCCTACTTATTACCAAACTGACATACTTCACATACTTTATGAAATTTTGCAACTCTAAAAGCAGGCAATCCTATACCCAATCCTTTGAACTACATTTATTTCAGCCTTTGCACCTTTGCATATCCAATACTTTTGTGCCATATTTCAATGTCTGTAACTACTCATTTACTTTTCGCATATCGTAGTAAGAATTCAGCATCTAAGGTGAACATGTGACCAACTGTACTTCCTTTTGCAACCAACCTGCACTTATCATTAAAATCTTCCACAAATGAGCCTTTTGTATTAAATTGAACGTGCAACCCTTGCTCTACCATCTAATTAATAGACACTAAATTCTTTGTGATGAATGGCATATACATTACATTGAATAGATTCTTTGTCTGACAATCATGCAAGGACAAGGGAACCTTTTCAATGTGTAAAATTGGATGGCATGAATCATCATTCATCTACACATAATCTAGATTTTATAAATCTTACATCTCTCCAAATCATTTAGCATTACTAGTCATACGATTACCATATATCATCATGTGTTCCTTTTCTGTAATAGCATTCATCATATTATGCTCCATAACAAATAGATGCTCATTTTTATCTTCATTCTATCGTGAAGACAATGCATAGTTTTCTTGCTACAATTTACCATATTAGATATTATTCTTCTTAGTATAGCAATAAGCTAAAATATAATCTATTTTATCACAAGAATGACAAGCAATATCAAAATTTTCAGAACCTCTATTTTTTCATCCACATCTTCTTCTAGAGCTCCCCATGCCTTCAAAGTTTCCATAGCCTCCTAAAACTTACATTTTACCAAACTACTTATTTAACCTATTTTGGTACTTATCACTAGCACATCCCATATTGTAGCCTCTTAAAGAGGATTTTCCATATCCTCTTCTTGAAATTGAATAAAATACTTGGATATATTTATAACTTCTTTTAGATTATTCACCCTGCATGTTGATCTCTTCAATGATCATGAGAGAGACCAACTTATAAAAATTTGAAAACAGCATCCATATGGCTTCCTTACATATCTAGAAGTGATAAATGATTTCCAAGCCTTCTCATTATTGAGGCCACCCAAAGTAGAAACCAAATCATCATCATTAGGTATTGCATCAATAGCTGCTAAGCATCTACAATGCTTTTCACTTTCAAATTATACTCATTTACAAACATCTTCTCTTTCTTCAAGGTTTTCAACTCTTGCTTGAGTTGAATCTTCTGTGCCTTTGTATTTATTGAAAACATGCTCTCAAAAATTGTCCAAGCTTCATGCAAAGTTTTTGCATTTTTTATATGTCCCAACATAGTGTTGTTAATGACTGCTACAAATAGCCAATACGAAGAGGCATTTATCAATAAGAAAATTTATCACACTGAACTTCCATGATGGATAATTTTTATTTCTAGCTTCTCAATGATGGAGTCTCCACTATTCTTTGTGTTAACCTTAGCACAAGAAAAAGCGAAAAAAGTGGAAAAGCACAAGCTAAGAGCCAAAAGAGGTAGCCCATAAGGAAATCAAAGACAACAGAAGAAGTAGAAAAAGGGAAATGGCCGAAAGTGCAAGGGCAGCCTCAAAAGCTAAGGCAAATGCAAAAGCACATTTTTAAATGCGAGGCACCCCCAAAACTTTTTGTAAAAGAGCGCCAAGCTCCCTCCTGTGCAAATTGTGAAAGTAGATGGGTGGTAGGAAGGAAGCTAGGAGGATAGGAGAACAATGGGAAAGAGGGCCTAGGCCACGACCAAGGCCATGGCTAACCATGTAAAAAGGGGATAAGGGGATGACCGCCTAAAAGGGATTTAGGGTTTTGTATATAAGATCAAAAAGTGAATGAGAAGATCATTCTTTAGTGTGTGGCAAAGTGGACTCATCTTATTCTCTTCTCTTCACCTCCATCATCTCCTCTCTTCTCTGTAGAAAATGTCAGATCTAGAGAATGGCTATGGAGGTTGAAAGAGGAAGAGTGAGCTCATAAGGTAACATACATCAAGATCATATGTCATATAAGTGAATTAGGTTCCAAGATGGAAGCTTGGACTCATAAACACAATCTTGTGTAGTGGACTGACAATGACACAGACACTTTTCTGGAAGTACAAAAGTACTATGACATTGCATTCGAAATGAGAGCAAGTACAATGCTTTATAGGAATAGACTAGGCTACACTTTCCACCACTGTGCATATGGGATTCTATATCATGAGCCCACACTACTCCATACAAAGAGGCTAAGCTGAGTGTGATTGCCAATATCTCAACAACTTCTTTTCTTCTCTTCTCTTCTCTTCTCTCACGCCAGCACTATGGAAAATAGAGCTCGGAGGTGGAGGCTTGAGGATGCTTGAGCTCACATCTCAAATCGTGGAGCTACTGGTGTGCTTGAGGGATGAGGCAACTCATTTGGGCATCAAGGTAAGCTCACTACACCTCGGTAGGATCGAAGGTGCATCAGCTAGGTGAGAGATAGCCATAGGTGTTTGCTTGAAACCCTTGAAGCCATAGGTGCACTTAAGAAAAGCTGAAAGCTTGATTTCGCACGATGCATAGAAGAGAGCACACACCCACATTGAGTGACTGTAAACTAAGGACTATTTGTAAATAATAAGGAACTCACCTAACAATTAGAATGAACCCACCAGTAGGAGAAAACCCTGAAATGTAGTTGGGTGATCGAGAACCCCAAGCGTAGGACCAAGCAAGACACCATTGGAGGAGTGGATTTGCCCGACTTGATCAATCTCATTGACAACCTGGTGGAGCACGAGATCATGAACATGGCGAAGCCAAGCACTAACCACGGACGTGGTGAAGAGCTTGACCTAGGCTGTTTCCCCATGGAAATCCAATAGCTAGTCGCTAATTACAATCTACAAACCCGGACAGACCACCATGGTAGGACGTCTAAGGATATCATAGCGTACCTCGAAGAGGAGAGGAGACTAGTGCGGGAAGCTTTATAGGGCATAATGGCCTACAATTAGGAACAAAGAGCTAGAATCTTGCAATAGAACATAGAAATGTGCGAGATTCAACGAGTACTAACCCTAGCAAGCAAAAATATAATAGGCCCTGACACAGAGAGGGAAAGAGCGCTAGAAGGTGACCTCACGTTGAGCGAGCTTCTTACAAAGCAATTGCTAAACAACTTCTTAGCAGAGTAGAGTGTCCTTGTTGCAATGGCAACCTCACTGCTTGCCGGTTTAGGAGTTAAGCAAGGCTCTAAGATCCAATCAAGAATCCCCATTGTGTCTAAGCAATTAGACAAGTACCAACCAAACGATGATCCATACAGCTTCATAGAGAAATTCAAGCAAGTCTGCAAGGACAATGGCCTCACTGATCTTACTCAGTGCTCACAAGCTTTTGGTCTATGCTTAAGACATAAGGGTAAGACTTGGTACACAAGCCTAGACACACTACCGAGCAAACTGACTTCATCAACCTCAAGAATATCTTCATTAGGAGATTCTCTGAGCCTGGATACTTCAATAACCTTCTTGTGTGTTTGTTGAATGTCAAGCAGAAAGACAAGGAGGACATCAGAGACTACGTCACCCACGTGCAAAGTCTCTTCAAGAGAATCCCAACTAGTGAGAGATCCACCAAAAGAGCAGTCTCCACAGTCTTCATCAATGGGATACGAAACGAGGAACTCTACTAGGCATTTGCAAGTAATTCAAGCTTGTAGCGAGACGTACTAGCTAGGGTCTTTGATGAGGCAATCACATTGGACTCAAAGAGAGAAGCTCCAAGAGCTTGACATGAGAGGAGACTAACATTAGAAACTTTGAGAGAGTTTCAACGTCAAGTGAAAAATCAGGATGAAATACTCAAGATAAAGGAAAGGGCACGACGCAAGTCGGGAGCTAGCGGAGATGAAGACGGAGCTAGCCAAATTACAAGAAATGATGAGATGACCGATATGCCCTCATGTTCAATACATGTATTGTGGTGGAAACCACCTGCCAGTTGAGTGTTAGGACTCGAGGTCCTGACCTTGTGTCAATTGCAGTAGGTTTGGCCATGATACCCTGCATTGCAAGCTACTGAGGAGACTCTTGTACTTGCAACCATACGGACAACCCCTAGCAAGTGGGCCACAAAGCTTCTTCGAAAGGGAAGCCCCATTGGCTCTTGTGCCACATAATGATGCCAAACCAACCATTCCTAGGATGGAGATAAACCCCACAGGCCTACCTAGACTACCTAGACCCTACATAACCCATCCACCGAGTGATACTCCAATCCATTATGTGGAGGAGCCAAATGACGAAGAGCCTTATGTGCACCCCTACGTATCATATGACAAAGAGGGCAATGCAATCCTTATGGATTACACCTTTATCGGTAATGGTATTAGGAAGGGATAGAGGCAAAGGCTTAGGGGGGTAGACCCAAGAACCAATTTATTGTTGGAATTGCGGTCACCCAGGACACATCTCCTCACACTGCCCCAAACGCGAGAAGGCTAATCAAGAAAAGGTTGAACTTAGATGCCCAGAGTGTGGAATCACTCACCTATTTGTCAAATTCCTTAGACGAAGGCCACCCTCTAGTGTGGTAAATGAGCCATCTATACCATTCTCCTATTTGGAGTAGAGACATTTAATAGAGAGGACACACCCATCCCATTGTATGTCACGACCTGCGTGGAGACAAAGCAAGCCGATGTATCACTGCTTGGACCCAGCAACTTAGATGTATCCTCAATCAGAAAGAAGAGCCGTAGGCGAAGGAGAAAGAAAACTGTTGCAAAGGTTATGCTAAAAACTGAGAGTGCCATGATGCTACCTGTCAGAAAAAAGGTGATGGATGTAGAAGCAGAAACGTCAGCTCGAAAGATGATTGAGAAGGGGAGTGCAAAGGCCGGGGAGTACCCCAACTCGAAGTGCCAACTTGAGGCCATAAAAAATATCAAGAAGTGAGTGAAGGAAGCCTAGGAGCATCTGAAGGATGTTGAGCCCATATTGGAACATGAGATCAATGATCTCTCAAGTGTAAGCACACCAGCCTTACCTCCACGATCAAAGTCGAGGGACACAGTCGTGCCACAAGTGGTACCACTTAAAAAGAGCCTATATGCTATGGGCTAGCAATCTAGTCAAGGCCATTGGCCAAGAAACGCAGAGTTAGGAGAGAGGAAAGCAACCAATGATCTCCTCACCACACTAGTGACCACCTCGGTGACTCTAAGCCTAGGAGATTTGCTTAGGTAGCATTCAACACTATGTCAAGAACTAAAGCAATGGGTTGAAGGACCAATGGAGCAAGGGGTAGCTGATCTACATGATCATGAGGCGGTAACTAATATATCCAGCTTGATGTTGCACTCGGTACCCAAGTCCTTGCACGTCAATGCTTTTTGGAAAGGCGCCAAGATGCATGCAATTTTATTGGTCCTAGCTCTAGGAAACACCACGAGGAAGGGAATTGTGGATATAGGAGTGGGAGTTAGTGTGTTGAGCCATGCAGTACTCCAGGATTGGGGTAACTCACCTATTGAGAATGCTCAGTTCAATGTCACCCTAGCCAATGAAATGAAAGTATGGCCATTTGGAGTATTAAATAATTGGCCATTGAAGATAGCAGGGATCCAATTCTCTATTGACTTTATAGTCATGAAGGGAGTGGACTATGACATCCTGTTAGGCAGGCCCTCGATATGCAATGCACGGGTTATAGAAGACTGGGGCAATGGTCTAATCTTCTTAGTCAATCAAATGGAGGTAGTAAAAGTAGAGATGGATACATGGAAGACCACACCAATCGGCCTGGATGCCATCTCCACCATGTTGAAGGGTGATATGCAAATTAGAAAATCGTACAGGCCACTCATCAAGTACATCCCTTGTCTTGAGGATGAGCAAGATTGGATGCATGTGCTAGCCATGATTGATCTTCCATTCTTAGATAGTGAGAAGTACAAGCAAGCCACTAAGGCAATTGGTGAGCCTAGTGACACGCCTCTACTACCAATTTGTATGATGGCAAGGAGCTCTCATGGATAATCCAACATTGTTCAGGTACGAGTGGCTACCATCATGGAAATTGAAGATGAAGATGAGGAAGTGGTGGCACCTGCCTATCTATGCTTGTTAGTGACTACCCACAAGACATACGTCTTTGACACACTCATTAATAAGGGGGCTAACTATAAAATCCTTATGCACGATCATTGGACTCTCATTGGTAAACCAAAACTGCATCCCACCAATTCCAAACTCAATCCATTTGGAGGATGGTCCTAGTTACTACTTGGGAAGTGTAGAATAAAAATCTCTATTGAGATTGAAAGCCTACTTGTGACCTTCTATGTGATGCCCAACACAAAGATTGCTGATAAGGAATACATTCAAGAAACAAGCACACTACAATGTCAACTATTATTCACAGTGCATTCACCTTGCCATTGGCAATGTTTGGATAGTTATGACTTTCAACAAGGGATTTGCAACTCCATCACAATCCACAAAGTCACCAGTAGAGAAACCCACCATCAAGCCTAAGGAGAGGGGTTGTGTTTTGTCACCACCCACCAAACCTTAGCACCATCAAAAATCCGACCACAAAGCTAAAACCCTTGAACACCAGCTCAAATGGGTGCCAAAACATCCAAGACTTTCCACCGCCTAGGAGTGCCTAACCACATACTCACAAGGATAGGAACCTTCCCTCGAAACCTAGGAGAACTAGAAGAAACTACAAGTATCAACAAACGGCCAAGCCGCGATGGGTTCCCAAGGTCTTATTGCAAGCACAATGCTACTACAAGGGTAACACCTGGATTTGGGTACCTAAAGCCAAGATGGCCAAGGACACTACTCCAACATTGCCCCCAAACTTAACCCACCAAGCCATGGGATAGAAAGGGCACCAATGCCACAAATGACTCAAATTGTGAAACACATAGAGCCTCAAACGCATAAGCTGGCAGAGACTAAACAAGTCTATCGAACAAAGCCGCACCTTGCTACTCATACAATGTCTCAATCTGGTCCTACTAGTGCCCCTAAGACCTCACTAGCATCTAGTAGCGCGGCACCCCCAACTCTAACCAAGCCCATCACACAAGAAGCCCAACCACACTCTCAGGAGCAACCAAAGCTACAACCATCATCTGCCAAATTATCTAGTTCAGTGAAACTTTACCTGCCACAACAGGCCTTAAGCCGTCCTACGAATGACGATCGATCCTCACATTGGCTAAAGACCTAGCTGATAACACAAGAGATGACCTGATCACTTGCATCAAGCACTTGGATGCCGCGTTCACCCTATTTTCTAAGAGCTATGAGCATTTGGACTTAGGCATGCTTGATCCATCCTTAGCGTCGGATATCCACTCCACGACATGCACCTCGGAGGAATGCGAATTTGTGAATGGTAAAAACCCCCACAATCAGAGAAGAATTGATCACCAATGCCAAGATATTTCAAGACCAAGCCCTTAAAAAATGGTTGATCACCTCCTATAGAAAGAGCAAAGTTACTACCACAAGCCAGACAAACTCCGCAAGCTAGCCGATAATGACTCATTATTCTTGAGGAAGTGGTATGCTCTCTAGCTCTAGTGGAAACAACAAGGCTACCAAATCATGACCAATGCTGAGTAGCGACATGCCATTAAGACCTTCGATTATGATCCCACTTATGTAGCTCCAACCTCCTATAGGGTGTTAACCACCATTCGTGACCGACCCCTAGAAGAGGACATTGTGACCCACCCATATTTAGACTGAATTCTGACTAAGGAAGAGTTACACATTACTAGCAGGATCGACTCCCCTAACTTCCTCACGGATGTTCTCACCTACATCACTCAAGCTGGCATTCGTCCTTTCGACATAGATCGTTATGCCAATCTAGAATATAATCCAAACTTCTATGCTTAGATCATGCGAAAGTGAAACACCGCAAGCCAATGCTGAATGCCCTTGACCTCTCAAACCTTAATCCTAGGAAGGATTCTGGGGCAAGGTGAAATCAAACATGTAAACATGTAAGGTGAATGAAACGCACAGATAAACCATCCATCAATTTCCAAGAGCAAAAGAGAGTGGATAAAAATCAACTCGTGGTGACTGAGGAAAAAGTCGTAAAGTTTTTGGATTAAATGGACAGCTTGAGAAAAATGCTCTTTTTGTATTTAAGCATGTTATTCTTTCTAAGAAATCATAATCAAATCCTGCTTACCTTTCAACAAGAAACTAGGACACTAATGGTGAACTATGGCATTATGACAAGTACCCACAATGACAGGTCAAGAGAAAAGCAGCAAACTTCCATTCTCGGAGGGGGAGCATGGTCTCTCGTTGGAAACAAGGGCTTACAATCAATTCAAATTTAGGCATATCCTAAATTTAGAAGACCTTGTCATGGAGGAGCCAACCATCATGCAATTGGTGAAGTAGTGCAAGCTGCAGAAGTACGTGGAGAAGGTGGGCCAAGCCATTGACAATGATAAGTGCCCCAAATTCCTTCGGACCTTCAATAGAAACCGAGGCACTATCAGAGTGCACCTAGAGAATGAGTCCCACAAAGTAGAAATCGAGCTTAGCCCAAGGCTAGTGCAGAAAGCACAGGACCTACCAAACAAAGTGGAGAGACATCCAAAAAGGGATGTATACGACTTGTTGGGAATGGACAAAGTGATTGTCCACACCAATGATGGCATCAACTTGGCTGACATCCCCAACCCCGAGGTCCAAATCCAGGTCAAAATGGTGCATGCCCTATTCTCTAGTCAATGATATAACGCATTGATGAACATAATCAACATACCAATGCTAGAGAGCATCATTGCCGGTCCTTCAATGAGGTAAACCTAAATGGCTTCGTGAGGAAGACAATAGAGATGATGGCAAAAGCATTAGCCACTGGCAAAAGGCTCGCAGGAGGGGGAGAGTCCCTAGACTCCAAAGCTAGGAAATCGTCATCCTCAAAGGCCTCCACAATTGGCTTCAGAGGAATCTTGACAACCATCATAAGAGAGGCACTAGGGAAAGCACAAGACGACAAGGCATTTGGTGAGATGTCGGACAAGTCCCCTCTGTGCCAAGGACAAGAGTAGTCCAGTGAAAGGACTGTAAGTGAGGACAAAGGAGAGAAAGAAGCACAATTTGGCCAAGGAAGGGCCAAGAAATCAAAGAAAGAGACCTTTAGAAGAAGGCCAAAGAAGAGAGAGGAAAGAAAGAGAAAATAGACCTATGCAGAGCACAAAGTGGGTCCAAAAGCAAAAAAGAATGAAGAAAGAAATAAGAAAGGGATGAGATAAAGAGAATAAAATATGAATCTATAAAAGCTGAGAAGGAGAGAAAGAGAAGAGCTAAGGAGGAGGATGTGGAACTTAGGAAGAAAGAGGAAGAAGACATAGCCCTTGCTATCTGCCTCTCAATGGAGCAACCTTCAAGACAAGAAGAGTTGGCGGCCATGACCCACCACAACATGAAAGCCCAAGCACCAGCTCCAAGGCACCCAAAAGCTTGCCACACCCCTAGTGACCATGGGAAAGGGCAAAGGTTTAATCAACCCCATCCCACCCATCCTACTGCCTGCCACCCTAGTCACTGCATACACCCAAGACTCCTCTACCATGGTGGATGCCAGTAATCTTGTGGCTTGGGTGCAGTTCCTGGTCAACAAAGAGGCAACTCAAGGTGCAAGTGTAGGAACCCTTATGACGAGAGCAAAAAGATAGGCAATTGTATATGCGAAATCTAGACGAGACCTCAAAAAGCTGATGATCAAGGCATCTACACAACCACTAGTCCCGTTGCACTGCCATTGTCCACAAACTCAACACCTACATGTAGGAACTCCTGTCACAACTAAAATGGGAAAAGGAGGACAAGAAAATAGGCGTAGCTGATCTCGAGGCTAAAAGGGAGACAATGGCAGCCTCTCAATTGGAGAGAACCCATCAAGTGACCATATATCAAAAAAGAGATCAAGGAGCTAAAGGAGAAGCTCGAGGCCAAGGGAGGAGAAAACAAGAGGTGGCAAGCAAAACTCATGTTGGAAACACAGAGTCTCATGAGCCTACAATGTAGTTTCAATGAGTTGGTGGCACTGTACAAAGATCTACAAATAGAAAATGAAAAGATCCAAGATGTCACAGAGCAGCTAACAATGGTAGAAGAAGAGAGAAGTCGATGGAACCAAAAGCATATAGAAAATCTGGAACAAAAACTAGCCTCAGAGCTTGGAGAGCAACAACACTTGGAAAGAGAAATCGAGGAATAGGAGAGGAGGCTAAGAGCGTTAGCCTGCATGCACAACGAAAGCTTGGAAGAAATGAAGAAAAAATCATATGACATGGTGAACAGGAGCTAAGAAACAGTGAGCGACTTAGCGCGCTGACTATCCCTTGTAGAAGGTGACAAAGTGTTAGCAGAGAGTAGGGCAGATGCCACATATGTGACTTTGGAAGCCCAACAACACACCTTTCTCCGCACTCTCTTGGACGCCACACAGTGTGAGAAAGAGGAGGCCATTGAGTTCTTAAGGAAAAAGCTACAGATCACCCACAAGGCTCTAAAGCATGGGCTACATGTCTAAACACAAATTGCAAGGCCCATAGACGCAGAGCAAGAAAGGAGAAGGCCGACTAAAGTCGTAGGGCCAAGTTTTGAAAGGGGACAGCAAGCCACGGCTCCTTACTGGGAGGTTTTTATGACAAGGATGCCGCCTCCCACCACTCTTTTTTACCTCAAATGCCGGCAAAGATATCTATGCTATGGCTAGATCCATGTGTGGCAAAAAAAAAGGGTCACAGTCACTACACCTATGGGTCGTCAAGTTAGAAATGCATGGTGGCTTTGGTCGGCTAACTCCGTCCCTAACCTCCTAGTCCATTTTGCTTCCCCACTCCACACTTAGGGCACCTCAAGGGCAAGAATTCCAAAACTTGTCCCCTAAGCTACACCCACCACACTCCCTTATGTACAAACTAGGTCCTCAAGTGTGGGACAACACCCACAACCCAACTCCTAGTTCCACTAGCACAAGCACAATGCACCACACAGTAAGATATGCATGCCTGCAAATAGTGCACCTTCTTTTCTTTTTGGTAAATACAAGTGATGCAACCCACCAAATTTGGAGGCCCCATCATCCACTCAATTCACTCTCGACCCCCACCACTTCAACCGGTTGATCAGTTTCTTCCAAAGACCAATCCCCATGCAACCACATTGTCGTCAACTTACACTACCGTTGTTGTAGATGCCAGCATGCACCCGAAACAAAGCAAAGGAAGCCCAAGTCAAAAAGTGAATGAAGAAGCTCCTTTTGCCTAGGGAGGAAAAGTGTAGGAGATGGCAACCTCAGAAAAAATGTGAGGGAGGTCCTCTCAAGGATGAAGGATGCTCTTTCAAGGACAAAACAAATCATTGGATATTACTAGCAAGGCTCTCTCAAGGATCAAGGAGAGCCTCTAAAGAGTCTCGCAAGGAAAGTGCGAGATGCAATGTAATTCATTTTAAAAGATGCTAGGTTTCCTCCTATGCAAGTGTTAAACTTTGCATGAACATAAGTGAAGGGATATGGCAACTTGAAGGGAATAAGGAAAAGCTATGTTAAGCTCACGTCATATAGTAACCTTAGAGGGCACAAGGAGGCATCCATCCAAGACCATTGTCAATTTCAAAACAGATCCATCCACCCACTATTCTCCAAGAAGAATCCATCGAATACGATATTTAATTTCAAGGGACCCATCCACCCATCGTCACTGTCAAGGAGAGACCAGCCCCAAGACCATCTTCAATTCCAAGGGAATATCCATCCAACACCATCCCCTAAAAGGGCTTGTATAAAAACTCAAAAAAGCCATCTGGCTACACCCATCCCATCTTCCAACTACTACCCAACTGTGCCATGGGACTGGCACTATGCTAGGAGGGAGGTAATGCTAACCTCACAACAAGAAAAAGCGAAAAAAGTAAAAAAGCGCAAGCCGGGAGCCAAAAGAGGTAGCCTAGAAGGAAATCAGACACAACGGAAGAAGTAGGAAGGAAAATGGCCAGAAGCGCAAGGGTGGCCTCAAAATCTAAGGCAAAGGCAAAAGTGCATTTTGAAATGCGAGGTGCCCCCAAAACTTTTTGTAAAAGAGCACCATTCTCCCTCCTGTGCAAATTGTAAAAGTAGATAGGTGGTAGGAAGGAAGCTAGGAGGATAAGAGAACAATGGAAAGAGCAACGGGCCATGCAAAAAGGGGATAAGGGGATGAGTGCCCAAAAGGGATTTAGGGTTTTGTATATAAGGTCAAAAAGTGAATGAGGAGCTCATTCTTTGGTGTGTGGCAAAGTGGACTCATCTTCTTCTCCTCTTCTCTTCTCTTCTCTTCTTGCTTGCTTGTGTGTGCTTGAGAGAGGGAGTATGAGAGTGTGAGGGAGTGACTGTGTGAGGGTGAGGGATCTTGGAGGTGAAGCTCTCCATCATCTCCTCTCTTCTTCTCTTCTCTTCTCTTGTCTTATCTCACATGAGGCTATGGAAGATGGAGCTTGGAGGTGGAGGCTTGAGAATGATTGAGCTCTCATCTCGAATTGTGGAGCTACCGGTGTGCTTGAGGGAGGAGGCAACTTGTTTAGGCATCGAGGTAAGATCATTATACCCTGCTAGGATCGAAGGTGCGTTGAATAGGTGAGAGATAGCCATAGGTGTTTGCTTGAAATGCTTGAACAATAAGCAGTTTGTGGATCTTAGCAGTTGAGCATGAGCTCCCCTCTACACTTTGCCATTATCACAAAATTAATACAAAACAAGAAGTCTTCCATAACCGTTTGCAACAAGTGGACAATAATACACTAAGCAGTTTTTTTTAGTGAACAATATATATAATCTACAACCTGTTTGTAGATAAAACTTGTGTTTCAATCACCTCAAAACTTACAAATTCAAAATTTATAACATATGTATCAACTTTTAGTCAACACAACTGAAACCACAATATATCCTAAAATTGATGTTCACAACTTTATGTGTTCAAAATGAAGCTTGAAACGGTCTCAAATAGGGAAATTTTTTATTCTACCATGCTTCTAACGCCTCCATAGGCACTATCCAAGAGAGAGAGAGGTGGAAGAATGAGAGAGTTTCTTACTCATTGCTTGCTCTCGGTCGAAACTTGGCTTCTTCTCCTTCATGTCAACCTTCAAAACTGACCTCTCTCAGTGGTGCCCCTTTGACATTATATCACGAATCATGTGGTGAGGGAGATTTGCTTGAGTTGTTGTGCCATAAACACACACCATATATAGAAGAGAAAGCTCAGTCAAGAACACAATATGAGATATGGAAGGCCAAAAAGTTTTCTCATTGGTTTCTTCTTCTTTCTTACACAATATAATGTACACAAACTATAGATAAGATACAACATAAAGGAAAGTGGCCTACTAAGTTAAACAATACATAACTAACTATACTAATTGATTGGCACTATAATTACACGAGTTAAGTAGGTGCAAAAAACTAAATATAATAAGTGATAAGTCAATGGCCATGTGAGTATTATAATAACCACAGATGTGCTAAGTGAAGATGTGTGGATCCATCTAACTAGGTGGTCCATCATCAATGTCCACATATGTTGAACTTCACATCTCAACATCCCCCGTATGGAGTAACTTTGGCCATGGTAGGGGCTAATTGGGTTGTTTGAATTTGGTCCAGTCATCATATATGAATATATTATCATCAGCTCCTTCATCAATCAATGCATTAAGGATATGATCTTTTTGGATTGTGATTTGCAACCTCAAATAGGGTGGTTCAATGGTTCCCTTATCTTTCGAGTTGATTTCAGTAATGGATACTACATGTATGTTTACGAGCGACAACAACATAGAGGGCTCATGTAATGGGTGTGTTGGTGGATAGTATTTCTTAATACGACTTTTGTTAAAGAAGCCTATGCCTTCTTTGTTTAGGGTTTTGAGATTCATGTTATTGGTTCTACTGATCTAAGGGTCCTAATCCTCAGAACTTCAATTTTTGTTTATAGCCCTTAATAGAATATAGTAACACTAGGTCGTCCTTTTCAAAGTTATATTTTTTGACATGTTTGTGAAACCAAGCCTTTCTTCATGACTTTTAAAAAATAAGGGCATGTGTGGCGGCCATCAGTCAAGTTTTAGATAAGCTTTCCAATTCAATTAAATGGTCACTCCAAGTCTTCTAGCCTTCCCATCTCTCTTATACAACTATCCATAGGCCGAAATAAAGAATTTGACTAATAAGATCACTTCTATTCCATATGTTAGCTTGAATGACAATTGTTCACTAGCCGTTTTATAGGTAGCATGTGAGACATCCACAGGGCTACCATAAGCTTATTGTCCCAATCAATTTTTAAAGTAGAGATAATTTTCATCGATACATTGACCAAGATTTTGTTTGTTGCCTCTTGACATTGGCTCGAGGATAGAATGGTGATGTTTTCTAATGGATAACTAGAAAGGTGGACAATAGATGCTTAATCACCTAATTGATTAAGTGTGTGCCTTGATTGCTGACTAATTCAATGGGGTAGCCAAATTAGGAAATGACTTGCTTCCAAAGAAATTTAGAAGTGGTCATTGCGTCATTCTTCCTCATTTCTCATACTTTAGTCCACTTTGTAAGATAATCAGTGGCTACAATGATGTATTTTTCTTGAGAGTATTGAGCAAAAGGAGTAATGGGTCCAATGAAGTTGATGGTCCATTATTTGAATGGTTGGCATGTTATTACTTGTGTTAGCAACATTTTGTCCTTTCGTATAGAAACCTTTGTACACTAATACTCATTATAATGCTTAAAAAACTTGGCAGCATAATGGAATAGTATAGGCTACCACAATTGAGACTACAAAATCTTACATGTAGTGTGTCTCCATTGAAGTGTCCTCCTACAATTCCACCATGTGCTTCAATGAGCACATTGTGCATCTCATTTTCATAG
The DNA here is from genome assembly GCF_053477565.2 of Lygodium microphyllum. Lineage (NCBI taxonomy): Eukaryota > Viridiplantae > Streptophyta > Polypodiopsida > Schizaeales > Lygodiaceae > Lygodium > Lygodium microphyllum. The sequence goes on along the minus strand of NC_141142.1, from coordinate 116,776,598 downwards.
ATGCACAGTCTCAATAGGCCATGTTGACCTAATTAGTAAAGTTGACTAGCAATCAACTGATAAGGTGAACTTTCAAAATGAGGTGCCTTAGTCTAGCTTTCTCGATCCGACAATTGGGGATTCCATTTTCTAGAATTTACACTATATCATTTGCCCAGTAAGACATAAGGTTTGCTTTGTAAAGCTCACTTTCACTAGATATTCTGAAAAGGTGAGAATCAACTAGATTGTCCATAATGCCTTTCTTAGCAGGTCCTCCAATGGGTATGCAGGACATATGGTTAGCCATATAATGTTGCCTTTCTCTTTGCACTACCATTGAGAAGTCAAACTCCAACAAGAGCAATAACCATCTAGCAATGCACCTTGTCATGCAAGGTTTATTAACAAGGTAAAAGAATGATGCCGATGAATCAATAAAGAAGGTCAATAGTGTGGCCAAAAGATAATACCTAAACTTTTTTACGGAAAATACCATTGCCAACCCTTCTCAATCTATTGTTGTCAAATAGTTTATCTCTACATTAGTGAGTTTCTTGCTTGCAAAACTGATGGGAAAATCCATGTTTTATTCACCAAGTTAGCACAACACTACTCCCATGGTAAATTTCAAAGCATCAATGTGCACATGGAAAGTGATGGACCAGTATGGGGCTGTTAAAATATGTGCCAATGTTAGATCCTCTTGAAGCCACTCATAGGCTAGCTAGCACTCCTCTATCCATTCAAACACAATCAATAGTTTGTATAGTGGCCTAGCAATTAATGCCATAATTCGACATGAATTGTTGATTATATCCAATATGACATAGAAGCACTGAACTCCCTTATAGTTGGTTCGAGATGACAAATCAACAATCACCTTAACTTTTAAGAAGTTAGTGGCAAATCCCTAATATACAACCATGTTTAACTCAAAACTAGCACTTTAAAGAGCTCAATGAGACACCATATTTTCTACAACTTTCAAAGACTATCCAGAGTTTCTCCAGGTGTTCTTCCTAGTTGGTGTGGAAACACAAGTAATCAACAAATACTTCCAACCACTTCATGAGTATGTGTTTGAAGATCGCACACATGAATTGTTGAAAGGTAGCAAGGGCATTGGTTAGCCCAAAAGGGCATGTCTATGTAAGCAAACACCCCCCATTTGTTGGCGAATGTTGTTTTGTGCCTGTTGTCTAGGTGCCCTTGTACCTAGTTGTATCATGAAAATCCATCCAGAAAGCTATAAGCTTCCTTTCTTGCCACTCTCTTGAGCATGTGCTCAGTGTAAAAGGTAAAGGATAGTTATCTCTCTTAGTAGCTCCATTGACTTCTTTGTAGTTTATACACACTCAAATCTTTCCCTTCTTTTTTAGTACAATCACAATGGGTGATACCCAGTCTATGTGCTTGATCTCAATAATGAATGTTATGCCCAAAAGTTTGTCAGTCTCCTCTTTTATAGCATGCATGCTTTGGATTCATGGTGTAAGGCCTTTGCTTAATGGGTGTGACATCATGGACCATAGGAATGTTATGAGTTACTATGCTCGGATCAATACCTTTTAGCTTCTCTATGAACCATGCAAAAACATCAAAGAATTCCTTTAAGAAACTAATGAGGTTAGTCTCCTTGTTTTTGGTCAAGTTATCTACTATGAATACTAGTTGGGGCTTTTCATATTTTCACTAGCTAAGTTGATTTCCTTGACCTTGGCAAGTCCTTCAATGGGCTCATTGGTTTGGCCTTGTCTCTTTGCTCGTAGTAACACCAATATTCAATTGCTCTTTTTGAATGTTATGGATCACTTAGGTAGGTCATACTGTTTCTTTTTCTTTTCAAGATTTGAATCCTTAGATTGCTTCCTCTTTTCCTCCTTCAATTGTTTGCATCTCAGATGGGATGGGAGGTCTCCTTTGGTATGTTTCAATTACCCTTTTTGAATTTCATGGATCGCTTAGGTAGATCCTATAGTTTATTTTGCTTTTCAACATCTGAATCCTAAGATTTCTTCCTCTTTTCCTCCTTCATCTGTTTGCACCTTAGGTGGATTGGGAGGTCTCCTTTGGTGCATTGGTTCCTAGGGGGACTTTGGAATCTCAGGATTGCTATCCAAGCTTATCTCATAATCAAAGTTGAATTCACAAATTTCACTGGAAGACGGAGTATTGTAGGTAGCCAAAGCTTGGTTGCTAATCCTATTTCATATAATGTTGTGGATGCAAGTTGGATCAATCTTGCTTACTCATAGTCGTCAACCACATCTAGATGATCTAAAGCACAATCCACCTTGATGATCCCTTTTTCTATCCTAAATGTGTTAATGTCTTTGGGCTTAGTGTCCATAATTATTTGTTCTATTGTCCACCCACCATCAGTGTCATAGTTAATGGTTTCCACTTCTTTCTCACTCTCCTCACTTCTCGAGTCGCAATCCATGTATTCATCATTAGAATCCTCTTGTTCAGAATGCTTGTCCTCTACCAGTTCATCATCCTTACGTAGAGCCCAATTATATAAGAGGTTCATGTCATACACTCTAGTCCATTTCCACTTTGTCTCTTCTAAGATATCTTTTGATAGGCCATAGGGTTGTAGACTAGTTTCCTCGTCAGATACATAAGGATCTTGTGCAGTTCCAATTCCTTTGTTGGAATGTGGTATGTATCATAGACAACGGTGTATCACTTAAGCTTTGTGCCATCATGCACAGAGGTACCATAGGTAAGGTATTGCTCTTGGGTGCAAAGGCCTTAGCCTATTTTTTGAAGGTGCTAGTCTTTTCCACATTCCTCTTGTAATCATCCTCATTGTCAAAAAGAATGGCAAGTCAATGGTTGCTAGCACATGCATCCAATCACCCTTGTCCCTAGGACAGCGAATGTATTTGATTCATAGACCGTAGTTGGGCTTGCTCTGTGATTCTCCTCTAAGCATGGAAAAATTGGCCTCTTGAGGTTGACTGGTGACGTCTTCCAAGTGTTCATCTCCACTCGAACTATCTTCTTTCTATTTTCAAAAAACATAAGTCCATTATCCCAATCCTCTATCACATGGGCACTTTGCATCTAGGGTCTTCCTAATAAGATGTCATAATCGACACCTTTCATCACAATGAAGTTCACTAAAAATTGGACTCATGCTATCTTGATTGGCCAATCCTTTAATACTCCAAACAATTGAACCTTTGTGACATTAGCAAGGGTTACATTGAATCTAGAATTTTCAAGAGGTGGACTTCCCCATGCTTGTAGGACTATGTGATTAAGAATACTCAATCTTGCCCATGTGTCTACAATGCATTTTCATGTTGCATCTCCCAATGCCACAATGGGTAACCTTTGTACCATTAGCAAGGGTTACATTGAATCTAAAAATTTCAATAGGTGGACTTTCCCATGCTTTGATATTGTGTGACTAAGAATGCTCACTCCTTCCCTATGTCTATAATGTATTTTTTGTGTTGCATCTCAGCCCCTTCCGAGAATGCATGGATCTATAGTGACCTTGTCACATGAGAGGGTATTATACTTGGAATGTGAGTGTCATTATCTTCTTTCCTTGTTGTTTCTATTCTCTCTTGCCTCTCAATCCATGCCTTAAATGTACTCCACAACCCTTGGTTTTGTCCCATTCATTGCCCTAAAGCCAAGAACACTTGTGTTAATACAAGAGCTACTAAGTAATTCTACATCAACTTCATTGGTTACATTCCTATGGAATGGTTGAGTGTCCATCTTTGGGTCTTGTTTTGAGGCAGGGTGGGTTCCTCTGGATGGATGTGAGGTTCTTGTCCTTGACTAGTTTTTGGTTGTATGTAAGTTGGTGAGGAGGGTGGCTCTACATCGAACATGATCCTCATATTCTGATATAGATTGTAAAAGGTGTGCTTGAGCTTCTTTCACCCATCCCCTCACCTTTTCTATGATCTCCATTTGGTGTCTCAGGTCAGCATATTCCCCTATCTTAGCACTTCCCTTCTTCTCAGTTTTTGGAGCTGAGGTTTTGGGTTCTACATTGGGTACTTGCCTTCCTAATGTTAGTGTTGTAGCGTTGTCACTCTTCAAATTAATCTTCTTTTCCAATCTTTTCTTCTTCTTCTTCTTATTCTTCTTGCCAAGAGAAGAAGCATACACATTGCTAGGTCCAAGTATTGACACCCCAACCTGTCTGGCTTATGCCCTAGTCATCACATTGAGTGTTATGGGTGTGGCATTATCATCAAGGGTTTCAATTCCAAGTAACCCCAAGTGCACTGATGGCATGTTTGAGGCACTTCTTGATGCTTTCCTCCTAGGGAAATCCGTATATAAGTGTATGATACCACACTCAAGGCATAGCAACTCAGCTTTGTCTTTGTTAACTGATTAGGACCTTGGGATGAGATGTGTCCAGGATGACCACAATTCCAACACATAATTGTTTTCTATAACTGTATTCCTCCAAACCCTCATCCTCTTTCTTCGCCCAATGTCATCATTGATATCGACATGTAGCCCATAAGAATCGAGTTTCCCTCTTTATCGTATGAGATGTAGGGGTTTACATAAGGCTCCTCCTCACAAGTAGATACTCTACATAATGCACAGAAGCATGGCTTTGTGGGGCAAGGTGATGATTGGTGTTGGAGGCCTAGGTATACTAGTTGTTTGCCCTTGGTGCAGTTGGTATCTGATCATTGGGTGTAGATAGAGATAATGGAGCTACTCGACCAAATTGGAATTGGCAATTCATTGATACTATGGCTAATAAGGTTATTAACATGGTAAGCATCAAGGAAATCTACAATGGATAGCTTCATGCATGTACCTGTTGTAATTAGCACAAGTCCTAGGTCTTAGTTCAGGATACTTTGGTTACCCCCATAGTGTACACATTGGATGTTTGTTCTAGTAGTTCTTCACAAGGTATCTTGAAGTTTGGCAATCTCTAGCTTGAGGAGAATTCCACTCCCTTGCCTTTATCTTGTGCTTTAGATATTGGTTGCTCACTACATATGGTGGATCTTTCACTATGAACAATGATGATTCTTGCAAGGATATCAAGCTACTAGGCTTAGGAGAATATCTCCTAAGGATCTCAGCTCACCATCTAGCCCTTTCATCTCTTTCTTGACATTGGACCTTGGCTTAACTATGTCTATCAAGAGATAATGGATCTCTTTCAATGCTCTTTGGTATACACTAAACAACTAGTCCCTATTAACCAAGATTCAGAAACCACCACTTATCAGCAGCTCTTAGTAAATGCTTCACCTATCGAGGCCAAAAATAGACCATATAGTAGCTCTAGGGCTCTATCCAAGCCTCCTATGCTCACCAAACCACCCTCACAGCCTCACAGCCAACCTCATGGCCAGGAGTGTCTAGATTTGTAGTCCAACGATTTCTCCCATCCAACTTCAACAGAGGGAGTATACCACACATGTAGGTGACTAATACCTCATTTCACACACATACAGAGCACCCTCTAGCCAATCACTGTGGCTCCTACGACTTTCCTACACCCTAGAGATTGGCCCTAAGATGCATCATCTCAAACATAAAACACAATCATAACATTGTCTACTCCTTTTCTAAACAGCATGTTCTAGGAGATATTTTTGTTTCCTCACATATAAGAGTCCCTAAAGAAAATCGTACTATTCTACAACTCAGGGATCCTCACACTCTCATCATTGGTCAACAATTTTAGCAACAAATTGCAATGCATCTAGGAGACTTTCTCTTTCTTAATACTAGGTATAAGAATGCAAATGCAAGGTGTAATGTCATATAGTGTTCAAATAAATTAACCACAAATTAGATAACGTATCATGTGAAAAACATTCTTTCAATGATTTCCTTTCTAAGGTATTGTTACACTACTTAGAAACAACACTGGACTAATTCGTGTCATTGTTCCTTTAACCTTAAGTGAAGCGAGTCCTATATATCATGATATATATTGAAATCAGAATTTAATTTATACGTAACTTTGTATAGTCCCTTTCTTCCTCTACTACTACTTAGGTTTTATAATCGTACACAATTTAAAAGGGTGTTTCATATCATTTTTTCATGTAGAAGAGCGATGAACACACACTTTTACATAAAGATAGAGATAGGCTAAGAAAAATCCCCATACTCTATCTTCACCATACATCCACACACATATACCTAATATATAGTAAATTTTTACGCATAAAAACTATTTTTTCATCAAAAATTTATTGTTATCATTATTATTAATCATTTATTTTAAAATTAATTACTGATTTTTTAGATTTTTAGATTTATAAAGCTTATGTGGATTGTGATTCAACATTGTACTCAATGTAACTCCATAGAAACACCATTTGAACTATAAAAATCCATGAAATTATCATTTTTCTACTAAATTTCACATTGCGAGTTTTACAATTTTGATTTTCATTACATGAATTGCTAGAAATGATTTATTATTCTATAATTTTAGACATATTCAAACATTTTTCATCATAAGAACTAAAGATTCATCATAAAATTCAATAAAAGACTGCTTATACTATAATTTTCATACACAACCCATCGTGTTTTGAAAATCAGAAGTCGATGATATGCTTTTATAGCCATTGAAGTCTCCTTTGTATTTCCTTGTTCTATCCCTCCCATCTCATCATGAACCAGCATCCATTCCTTCTCATCCTCTCAGCCCATATGAACATTGTTTATTGGCAAGAGAGAAAGACTGAAATCTAAAATTTTCATTAAATGCATCAAATCATGTGTCATTTCTCACGATACACAGAGTGAAGAATTTAGGGAATCTATGGCCAAGAGGAGGAAGCATGATGATGCAAATAGGCTCACAAATCTCAAAAAATACCAAAAAAATGGAGTGGAAAAAAAATTGCACCCCCTCCCTCCTCACAATAGTTTTCTTGTTGTGTTTCTTCTTTTAATCTTTATTGGTCACTTAAACCTTAAAAAAACTAGTTCACTCCAATGTATTCACACTATCCTACAAGTGGTTTCAGTCTGGATAGAGGGAAAAACGACCTGAGATTCATGATTTGATTGGACAAGCAACTTCCTAGCATCGAAATCTATTATCTTGGCCTCTATCACTTGTTTCCCGACTTTCGAATCTAGTAGCTACTTCAAAATGCCGAAGCTTGTGGCCATTAAATGGGGGATCAAATGGAATCTAATCAACAAACATACACTTGCATTAGATTCCTAGAGTTGAAACGCATCTAGAAAATTTGCAACTCCTTGATCTCTAATTGACTCATGTTTTGCCAAAAACACCTCTTTTATGGATCTCTGACCACTTTTGAGCTTTAAATTCGACTCTAAGATTCGGCTCTTACCACATCTAGCACGTAAGTGTCAATGTTCTTAGGTTCAGTATCACTAACTCCTAGGTTTGAGTCTCATGGGACACCTCTCACCTTTTGTATGACTCCTCGAACATGGGATTGACAAAGTAGATTTTGTTGGCCCTGGCCCATCATATATCACATTATCTACAGTGTTTCCATCTTCGATGACCTCAATCACATGTTCCTTGTTTGTGTAGTAACCACGAGCAATCCCAAATGCATGAGCACACTAAATCAACATTGTAATCCACATGTAAAATAATAGTGATGGATAATTGTGCCAACTTACTCTTCACATTGTAATGCCTAGTGATACATGCCTTCGCCACCACAAGTACTTCAATCCTACACTCTTCTTTCATAGAAAACCCACTATTATGGAGAATTGCACTAAAGCAAAGGGGATGGTATTGATGTTAGCACTCAAGCATGAAACTACCCATGACATGCAACGCTTCTAGCAACTCCCCAAATGCAACACAAATGCCAAACACATGGATGGTCTTATGTTTGTCTACAATATGTGGCTTGGGGAAGAGGGTAAACCTCTTCTCATTCTTCACATCAGTGATCATTTAATTGACAAAGTCCATGTGGACCTACCCTTCCTTGTTGCAAGAGGTCTCTATCTTGTCCTACTGTGACTATCAAGTGAAAGAAATAAAGAGGATTAAACTTACAAAAACAAAACATCATAGGAACCACCAGCAAGCACCAAAACTTCTAACTATAGTACCATTACTAACCATTGTAACAATAGCAACCAATGTACCAAATGTTTACCAAAAGATACCATTAATAGTTGCAAACATCACCAAAGGAAAGCTTTGTACCAAAAAATAGCATGAAGAAGTACCAATAAACACCAAAGGTACCAAAGAGTACAAGAAAACACTTAGTACCAAAGGAACCAAAAGATACCAAAGTCAATAGCTTGCTTCATGCACCATAGAGCTTTAAGTACATCGAGTGCAAGAACCACCAAAATATACCTAAAACCGATAGAGGTAGTACCAATTAGCTTTTTAATAATGAAAACTGTGAGAGAGTACCTAGACACTCCAAATGGTATTGAAACGATTTCAAAAGTAATAAATGTACCCAAAAATACATCCATTTGGATTGGGAGTCAATGCGATAATATCATTTAAGTATGTAACGTGCTTTCCAATGGGTGCAAAATTTGCCAGCAAAGGTTCAAATACCATAAAGGGTTCAAAAACTACTAAAAAGTATTAATTGCACCAAAGGTTCAAAAAGAATGTACCAAGTTCTACCAAATGCTTCAAGTATTAGAGAGCTTTAAAAATACCAAAGAATTACAAGAACCACCAAAATATTGCAAAAAGAGTACGAGGTAGTACCAATAAGGTGTTTTGATAAGAATAGCCAAAGAGAGTATCAAGAAGCATTGAATGGTACTAAAAGGGTTTCAAGAATACGTTGACCCTGAGATGTCCTCACTGACCCTAAAGTGGCAATACTAGTGACAATGTCTTAGGGTCAGTGAGAATCGTACTAAAAGGGTTCTCACTGAACCTGAGACATTGCAGCATTCATTGGCTTACTCTTAGATTAGCTTCCACCTCCTTTACCTCTGCATCATTACACAAAATTTGCTGCTAGAGATCTTGGAGACTCACTTCATATACTTTAACGCCATCCTTTATGTACTCAATCACTATGTTTGACCCCTTATACTTGAGAAATGCCTCCTTCTTCTATTAGGTTGAAGCCATCGGCTTTGACAGCTTATTCACTACACTCTTGGTCTTGCCAAGCATCCTCTCCAACAATGATTCCAAGTCAATAATGTAATCATAGACTGGCCCTGCATACCCAAGCCCCAGCTTTGTGTAAATATCTCTCGTAGACTTTGTGAAGAAATACTTTTTTCCAAGAGGGGACACCAGCTTGGAAGGCACCATTCACCCTTTTTCATGTCTCACACATCTGAATTACACTTCTCCAAAACTTGGACCATGCCACTTTGTGGCCTACTATGGGAGCTTCTCACTCAACTACCAAGAACTGGGGACTTCTTATTGTCTCAAGAATTTCAAGCCAAGTGCAATGGCTACCTCTCACATAGCCATACGCGCTCTTACACCTATGAGTGTAGTGAGCTTACCTCCATACTCGATCGAGTTGCATCCTCCCTCAAGCACTCCACTAGTTCCACGATCCAAGCTGCAAAGTCAAGCAAGCTTGATCCTCAAGCTCCATGCTCCATCACCGTGCGCAAGACTGGAGGAGAGAAGAGAAGAGAGGAAGAAGAAGAGAGGAGAAGATGGAGAGATTCTCCACCAGTCCCTCACCCTCACACACTCACTCCCTCATACTCCCTCTCTCAAGCACAAGCTTAAGCAAGAAAGAACAAGAAGAAGAGAAGAAGAGAGCTAGTTTTGGCCACACACAAGAATGAGCTTCTTCATTCACTTTTTACCTTTTATACAATCCCTAATCCCTTTTGGGTATCCATCCCTTTTTTTTTTTTACATGATTGACCATTTTAGCCTAGGTCCTTATTTCCTATTCCCTTCTTGTTTATATTGGGCCTTCACCCATGCATGTCTACATTTACAAATTGCACAGGAGGGAGCCTCACACTCTCTTATAAAATTTAGGATGCACCTTTGCATTCAAAATGTGTCTTTCCTCTTTTGCACTTGCCCCGACCTTTTAAGGTTGTCCTTGCACATTTGGCCTTTTTTCCTACTATCTCTTCAATCAGGATGCCTTTTTCCACTTGTCATACGTCTTTTTAATTTTTCTTTTTGCTTTCTTTGCACTAGGGTCAACATTACCCCCTCCTAGCCGAGTGCCAGTACCATGGCACTTGCTAGCACTTGTTAATGAGGGCTTAGGTGGGTGGATGGTTGCCATGTGGGTTGATGAAGCATTAAAAAATGGATGGTTGCCATGTGGGTCGAATGTACCTGAAAAGAAAGAGGAAATGCACCACCTGGGGGTGTGTCAATCTCATTATGCAATGCATGGTGTCTGTGCCAATGAAACTGGAATTTGAGTCGCACCTCAGGGAAGCTTGTGATATTGTCCAAGACTTGAGGACCTAGTGTGTGTACAAAGGAAGATGTTGTGGTTGTGACTTAGGGAGATAGGTCTAACTAAGTGCAAACTATATAGGTGTGTCCTACCCTTGATATGCCCTAAGTGCAAAGTGGGGGGATAGGGAGGGCTAGAGCCGACTAAGGCTACCCGACGTATCTAACTTGAGAACCCCTACACACATTGTTTGTGGCACTTTGATGTTACATGAGAAAGCTCTTCGTTCCTTTCCTTTTGTTTCATGTGGGTTTTTTTAAAGTTTTTTTTTTAAAGATGCATTGGGGGAGAGTACACTAAACCTCATCTTGATGCTCTTCAATAGTAATGTTTCGAGGGGGCCTAAAAGATTTGCTAAAAGGAATGCATGGCTTTGCATGTAGCCTTTTTGGTTAGTTCTTACATTGAGAGGGATAGTAGAGAATAAAGGATGATTGCATTTTGAGAACCTCTTGTCGCTCATATCTTCCAAAGGGCTTATGCCAAAAGTTGGCAAGAGAGTGTCCCTTAACATTAGGCAGGTCATTGCACAACTTTATATCCCTACATTGATATCAAAATAGAGAGGTGGGAGGCGCTCTTCTTGGGCTACTAGTTTTTGTTTTAGTAGAAGTCGCAAGAGGCAAAGGTAATTACAAGTGGTAAGGAAAGTGAGTCTGGGCATGCCGTGAACTTGTCCAAAAAGTGAGTAATGTAGGTTGGGAGGTCTTGTGCTTCAAATGCCAAGCATTTTTCAAGAGTGGCAGCATTGATGTTATAGATCAAAGGGCATTCTTCAAAAGTGGCTATGCTTCCCCCGGTCAAAATCCACACCGTGGCACCTCGAGTAAGCCATGTAGGTGGGGTCATCCCTTTCATATGGTAGCATTTTGCAAAAATCCATCCATGCCTCAAAATTAGTGTCCAAGATCATTTGATGCCATTTAGGTTGGGCTTCACAACCTTTGACATTTCTTGGGTCTTTCATGACCTTATCCTCCTAGTACTTCACACGCTCTCTTCTCCGTAATGTGGGATATCTAGCCCTCTCATCTAACCACCACTTCCCTAGCCTTCTCATGGACCTAGATGGCTACTTCAACCACTTGAGGGAGTAGCACTTGATTCAAGGTAAGAGGGTAGAAAATTTCAATTTCAAATAGACTACACCATTCTCCCACTACTCCCAATGGTTCAATTCTAGTGCCCAATTGATAGGCAATTTTTCCTCAATTTGCAACATTTGGACATTGGGTATCTCCTATGGTCTAGCATTAAACTTTCTCCTCATGCATTCAGCCAACTCCTTGTATTTTCTTTTGGCCTCAATGATTCTTTCTGTTGTGGCAGGATCTTCTTCTTCTTGGCCTTCTACTTTTGTTGACGAAGGTGGGGGAGGGCTCTATTCACTAGGATGTGCCTCAGTGTTAGCAAGTTGCTCAAAATCAAGACCTTTGTCCTTGGTGGTTCTACCTAGGCTGTTGTGGTTGGCTACTCTAGATGCTCCTACTCTCCAATTCTGAGCTACTCTAACTCCTCCATCAAGTGCCTCACTTGCATCAAAAGTTTCCTCCATTGTGTCTGGCTTGGGCTAGTGCTAGTTCTTATGATGTGCTCTTAGAGCCCATATTTTATGGCTTTCCTTAAGACCTCCAGCTTCCTCTTTAACCCTTCCACAGAGTCATCATCCCCGGCCTAAGTCACATGAAGTACTATGTTTAGGAAGGCATATTGTTGGACTTCTAGCCATGCCTTCATTGCTTTGGTCCTTGCTTCTACCATGATTCTTCTTATTTTTATTAGGGAAACTCTTCCAAGGTTCCTCTCTTCCTAGGCCTCGACCTTCTCCTCCATCTTGCCTTGACTCAGCCACCTCAACTCTTGTGACAACGTTGTCACAATCTCTTCTTATTCTTTCCAGATTGATAGCATATTTTCCTTGTCTTATTTGTGGGGATTCAACTCTTCTTGTAGTTGTTCCTATTCTTGGAGGGTCCTGAGGAGTCGGTTCTTCATCTTTAGCAGCTTTTTAGTTGATCTTTGTCCTTCTTGACCCTAATCTCTTGCAGTTCCTTTAGTAATCATTCATTTTCCCTCCTCTCCTTTTGGAACTCTGCATGGGCTTGTGTATTTATCCTCTTCCAGCTCCTTGATGAGCTCCCCTCCTTTAGAAACTCTGCATGCGCTTGTATCTTTACCCTCTAGCTTGAGAAGTCCATTTCTAGCCCCATTTATCCCTCTACCTCTTCCATTTGTAGCTCTTTTGCACTTTCTTCTTCCTTCTCTACCTCTATTTTCTTCCTTGCCTCTAATTCCTTCTTTAGGTTATTTACGTACCTTTGATAGATAGTTATTTGCTTTGTCTTCTCCAATTGTTTGGTAGGTAGCGAATGCATTTTGTTTTTTAACCTCCAACTCTACCATGACGGCCTTCCTTTCTTCCTTCATCTTTTCAAGTTGGCCTAGGAGCTCTTGCACATACTCGTCATAGTTGGTTGCTGTCGATTTGGCCAATGGTATGGACACACCCATGGAAATTGTGGATGCTTTGACCTTGGACTTCCTTGAGTCCTTTCTAGATTCTGCATCCATGGTAGCATGTCTCTTTGTCCCTATTATTGGGGCTCCGCCATTGGGCGCTGGGCCAAGCCGCTTCACCAAGTTTAGTAGGTACTATACCCATGCCACCATGTTGCTTTGATCCACTCCCCTTTTTGAGGTCTCTTGAGTGGTGGCTAGTGTTGAAATTAAGGCCGGTGTTGGTGTGTTCATGGGGTCCTTTCCCTTGCCTAGCACAATGGGCCCTTGAGCTCTTTCTTCTACTACAATGCTGGAGCCTGGTTCATAACATGGGCAACCACAGGGCTAGGGACATTTGCACATCTTCTTCTCTTTTCAACCTTTCCTCATTTTCTATTTGCTTCCTTCTTCGTTCCTCTTTTGCCCTTCTTGACTCCTCTTCCACCTTTCTTAACTACTCCTCCTCTTCCTCTTCTTACTTCTTTCTCCATTCATATTCTAATTCTTTGGACTCCTTCTGTGTGGATTCTACTTCCTTGTTTCCTTTTGATGTGGTTTTCTTCTTCTTTCTTGGGATGTTAAACTTGATTTTTCTTTTCTCGCCTTGGTTTGATGGGATTGAGCCTTCATTCCTTTCCCCGTAATGGTTCTCTCACTTGAAGCCTCTTGTTGCTCTACTGGACTTGGGGTGGAGCTTCCCTCTTTTTGGGTGATTGCACTAGGTGGTGATCTATGGGCTAGTGAGTGCTCCAAGGTTTCTTCTACCACTTCATGTCTTTCCAAGTCCCTAAAGTCCTACTAGATGATGGCAATGAGCACACCTCCAAAACATATGTTGGAGGCCTTAGCTATTGGCATTTTCCTTGCCATCTCCACTCTGAAAGCCGAAGACTCCCCACCTATTAATCTAGCTCCTGTGGCTAGTGCTTTTGAAAAGGATTCTACGGGTCTTACGTACAAAGCCATTCTAATTGATCTCATCTAGAGACTTGGCTACGAGGCTCTCAAGCAGTGGCATTCCAATCCTGATCATCAAGGCATTGTATCTTTGATTGGAGAATAGAGCATGGACTATCTTTGCCTAAAGCCTAATGTTGGGGTCGAGGATGTTGGCTAGGAAAACACTATCATTCATGTACACTTGGGCCTTGTCCATCCCTAACATACTGTAACATCTCTTTTGAGCTACCTCTTAGGCTTGTTGAATAGTCCTAGAGCTCTTTCTGTTATAAGAAAAATTTAAAAAGAAAAAGTAGAAAAGCACAAGTCCAGAGCTGAACGAGGCATCCCAAAAGGAAATTGGACATGGAAGAGCCCAATAGCACATGCATGGCCACAAGAATTCCAAGAGGCACAGCCCACTAGAGCCCAAAAAGTACTATAAAAGAGAAGGCTCATCTTTGAATGTAAAGGCATAGCCAAAATCCTTGTAAAAGAGCACCAAGATCCCTCCTGTGCAAATTGTAAGGGTAGATGGGCAGTAGAAAGGAAGCTAGGAAGATAGGAGAACAATACGAAAGAGGGCCTAGGCCACGGCCAACCATGTAAAAAAGGGGATGACCGCCCAAAAGGGATAAGGATTTTGTATATAAAATCAAAAAGGGAATGAGAAGCACATTCTTTGGTGTGTGGCTAAAGTGGACTCTTCTTCTTCCCTTATTCTCTCCTTACTTACTTGTGTGTGCTTGAGAGAGGGACCATGAGAGTTTGAGGGAGTGAGTGTGTGAGGGTAAGGGATCTTGGAGAAGAAGCTCTTCATCATCTCCTCTCTTTCTCTTCTTCTTCTCTTCTCTTCTCTTCTCTTCTCTTCTCTTCTCTTCTCTTCTCTTGTGCGGCTATGGAGGATGGAGCTTGGAGGTGGAGGCTTGAGGATGCTTGAGCTCGCATCACGAATCGTGGAGCTATTGGTGTGCACAAGGGAGGAGGGTACTCAATCGGGCATCGAGGTAAGCTCACTACACTCATAGAGAGGGATACCGCATCAACTATGTGAGAGGTAGCCATTAATGCTCGGCTTGAAACACTTGAAAGAATAAGTCCACGGGTCTTGGTAGTTGAGCATGGGCTCCCATCATTTCGATTCTATTGTCGGGACCAACACATTCGAGCCTTGAGTACTTGCGCGCTTCGAATCAAGCATTGAAGTAGGGTTTCACCCCCAAACCGGTGCTTGATATAGGTAGGAGATTTAGGCGCTTTGATCTTCAAAAAAAGTAATGATTTTGAGTTTTTTGATGAGTAGACAAGTAGATTACTTTAGCCTAGGGATTACTTTGTAATTTTTTGTTGCATTTAGGTAGATTAGGACCAAGAACTTGTAGGGAAATAGTAGGGTTTTGTTGTTGTGAAATAGGCAGAATAGGGAGAAGAAAAGGGGAAAAAATGAGTTTTGGGGTTTAATGCATGCAAAACATGGAGTTGGAAGGTTAAAGATGGTTAGATAGGACCCTAAAAGCCCAAAACCAATAGGGAAGAGCTCATTTCTGCACTTCAATGTGACAGAGAGCTTGAGAGAGACAGAGAGAGAGAGAGAGAGAGAGAGAGAGAGAGAGAGAGAGAGAGAGAGAGAGAGAGAGCTGTAGGTATAGAATGAATTGAGCATGTTGATTCCAAGTCCATCTTCCATTCTAGGTACCTCTAGGCCTTCCTTGTGCACTATTTGCTTGTTTTGGAAGGTGTAATCAACTTCTAAGCGAAGAGAATTTCCTAACATTATTTCCAAGCATAATCTTAGTCTAGTGGGATCAAGGTTTTCTTAATTATTCTTAAATACAAAATAATTAGACAAGAGTTGGTATCACATCCTAGTTATATCTAGCCTTCCTTGCGAGAAAATTTAAGTATAATTCTCATATTTTGACTCTTAATCTTATAGTAATGAGCTTCCTATTAGACAATCCATGAGTCATTCCTTCATTCAATTTGATGTTGTAAGGTCTCTTACCTTCCCAAACTTATGTTCTCTTTCCATATCAATTCTCAACCTCCTAAAGTAATCTAACTAGGGCTCATTATAAATATTTTCTAAGACTCATTTGAGAAGGGAAGATCTTCCATTTCATGGGTTTGACATTCTCTTAACCAAACCCTCCTTAAGCTCCACAGAGAAGATAACATCTACTAGTGAATACGTAATCAACTTCTAAATTAGGAGAATTTCCTTTCTTTGCAATTAACAAAAATTATATTCTTTTCACATCCAATAAGTTTCATTGATTTTTTCTTCTTATTTAATGCATGTTCATTCTTTTTCATTTGATTGTGCATAATTATAATGGCCTAGAGATGTTAGGTTTGCCAAGACATAGATTATCCAAGGGGTTTCTTTAGTAGAGCTTTAATGAATTGAGAGGAATTTTTTGTACACTTTCACAATGTGGGAGTGTGTCAAGCCCACCACCATAGAAGAATCATGATATACGTTATGAAGGGTAGACTATACGGTTCACAAGTTGTGTATAATCATTTGGGGAGTTTGGGTTTAGAATATGGGGTAATTTGAGGACCAAGAAGACTGTGCAACTATATGCTTAGGGGTAGCTTAGCTTAACTTATGCTAGGATCACTTGTGCTTACACTAACACTAGACTACAATGTGCTAGACATGGTTTACAAGAAAGAAAGTACAAGAAACAATCTTTTGAGTTTATTAGTTGATTCTTCTTAAAAGTGCATCATTGATGTGAATGTAAGGAGGATACAATGGGCCTACTCCATGTTTTGATCACATGGCAAAGGTGGAGCTGAGCACTTCACTAACATTATGGGCTATATTGTCATGCTATACATGATACTTCAATGCACTTTGGTTTCTCAATTGTTCATAAAATATAAGAGTTTGTACCATACCCTAGTTATATTTAGCCTTCTTTATGAGAAATTTTGAATATTAAGCTAGACTTTGTCATCACAGGAAGGAATGCTCATTGTGGAAATTTCCCTCCTAAGATCTAGCTACTCTAACTCGGGGAATTCATAAGAGTATCCCAAATTAAGTAGCTAATCTCTACTTTGACATTGTAATTTATAGTAGCAAAGAAGGTTGAACTAGATGTTATGAGGGGCACTTGAACTTGGACCAATGTAGGTGGAACCTTATTCATTTGGGCCATCTCTTGTTCAATTCCAATGCTTATCCTCTTAGGAGCCATCACGAACACACAAACTATTTTCCACATGGTCCTTGTTGAGCTCCTTCCTCAATAAAGGGATTTTGCGATAAGGAGATGATAAGCCAAGTATGAGTGGGGGGAAGAGAGAAAGACCAAAGATGGGGGGAATAAGGAGAAGATAGATCGATATAATTCTCAAATTTGTGAGTTGCAACAACCTCCTTGTCTTCAATTTCTCCCCTACTCCTCTCTATCATTCTCCTTCTCTATCCTCCCTTCTACCTCTCTCTCTCTCTCTCTCTCTCTCTCTCTCTCTCTCTCTCTCTCTCTCTCTCTCTCTCTCTCTCTCTCTCTCTCTCTCTCTCTCTCTCTCTCTCTCTCTCTCTCTCTCTCTCTCTCTCTCTGTGTGCGTGTGCGTGTGCGTGTGCGTGTGCGTGTGTGTGTGTGTGTACGATTTGATTTTTAAAAATAGAAGTAAAATGTCAATCCATATGCTTGTCCTAAGAATTCATTATATAACCTTAGACTAAACACATGATCTCTCTTCTTCATGTTTTCATATCAAATTCTCCTCTCCAATTCGTCTCAAACTAAATCTATCTCTTTCTCGCCTTGGCATGGTGTCCAAATCTAGTTGTCATCTCTCTCTCATGCAATGAATGGTAGAGGTAGGAGTTTGTCTCCTCCCTTTACTATACTTGAGAAGGCAAAGCTAATTATCATCAATTGATGTTGATAATGAGCTTGAGATGCATGCTCATATGTCTACCTTCTATCTCTCTTTGTTGTAGCATGGTGGCCCCCTTTTGGAGATGACGATGATGATGATGATGAGGAGAAGAAGAAAATGGTTTAAAGTAAAATGATTTGTTCAAACATTTTAACTAAACTTTTAAATCTTTAACTTTTATTCCCCTTTTTTTATTACTATTGAGTTGTTAATTTCTAAGGTCTTACTTTCCCACACAAGCCCCTTTTCATGCTCATTGATTCGCATGTTTATACACATTCTCATATTAATTTAATTTGAGACTTCTTATGGTTGAATGGCAACCAAGCATTGTAGATTCTTTGTTTGGTTCAGGACGATACACTTGTTGCTTGAGGAACCATGCATCCCTTAGATTAAGTTTTTGTAAGCCCAAAGTGGAGGGTTCTATGGAGCCACTCATGCTGCTAATTTTTTACTTTCTACCTTTTTAGGTTGCTGGAATAAATGGACTTTTGGAATTCATTCATCTTTGAATCTTGATTTGGGGTGCATAGTTGTATTGATCACACAAGAGATCTTCTTAATTAATAGTTCAATACCTAGAGTATGCATGTTGATTAATCTACATAGGTATGGCTCTCTAAAATGCTATGTTTGATTCAATTTTTGTTTGACATATCATTGTTGTTATGTGCACTTAAACTTGTCTTTGGAGATAAGTGCTTGGTAGGTGGACCTTTTGATGTGCACTTAGGGTTTGATTACTTTTGAGTCCTTGTAGTTTTTGGTCGTTGTATGTCTTGTTCTTAATTTGGAAATGGTAGGGACCCACCAATTATGCATCTTAAGTTACCTTTTTGATACATGTTCCCCCCTTAAGCAAGCTTTTGAGAAAATTGTCATGCAAATGTGTATCCCATCTAAGCATGAGAGAGGTATAGAGAAGGGCTTGTGATATTTTGTGATTGGCAAGTTGGTTCACTAAACGGGCCATGATGATGGAGATATATGGTAACAAGTGTTTCTTGAGACAAAGAAAGTGATTTAGCAACATAAAGGACCTTGTCTATCTTACAACTTGAAAGCCTCATTAGAGGTGTGGAAATGCTCAATCTTGACTTATCTAGCTTGGGAATCATGCATTTTCTTGGGCTTTGCAAGTTAAATGCTAGTTAAGCATTAATAATGTCACATTATTTGTGAGGAGTTACATTTGCTTATGCATGTGAACTAAAGTTCAAATATCTATTTTATGTGTGTGTATGTGTGTGTGTCTCCTAGAGGATCAGAAGATGAAGTTGTTGCCACGATGCTAGA
This sequence comes from Lygodium microphyllum, assembly GCF_053477565.2. Taxonomy (NCBI): domain Eukaryota; kingdom Viridiplantae; phylum Streptophyta; class Polypodiopsida; order Schizaeales; family Lygodiaceae; genus Lygodium; species Lygodium microphyllum. Next base: position 116,757,561 of record NC_141142.1, on the reverse strand, counting down.
TCTTAAGAAGAAAGTTGTGAATTCCAGGAGGATGTGAATGTGATCCAATTTGATTCATGCTGTAATCTAAGGCTGGTTGCGTAAGCTAGCTTCCCTGTATTGAAGCTCCTCTTCACTAGCAGCTGTAAAATTCACTCTCTTTTCTAATATATTTTAACTATTTGTTCAAAAAAAATAAAAATAAGTGACATAGCAACCACTAAATGAAGGATAGCTTACTTCTCAACCTAGGAATTGAATTTCAAACATTGCAGAAAGAGTAGGAAGCACAAAATGTCAGGACAAATCCCTAAATGATAGAATAAAATCTATACTACTAGTTAAGGAGAGGTGGGGGGCGGGTGCCACGTGGCAGCCCCCCACCTCCCCCACAAAAAAAAAAAGAGAACGCGGAGGCACCCCCCCAAAAAATCGCGCCCGCCCCAGCGCGAGTCTAGGCGCGAAGCGCCTAGTTTAGATGATGGATAAGAACACAATAATTTTTGGCAAATTCTGTCCTAAAAGAATTTCTTCGGCACCTCCTGGACATACAAGACAAAGACGTACATGCATTACAATAGTGACCTTCTTCTCGTCCACCAGTAGCCCATTTATCACAGCGAGAGAGATGTCTCAGTTAGAAATTTGCCTTCCCAATTTGGCAACATCCTCCATGGCAATGTGTGCAAATTTCTGCTTTCTTCTCTTTGCTTGTTGCTGGTGCTTTTTCTCCTTTTTCTAACCAAGCGCTGGGGCACCATCACGTCCTCTTCTCAATCTGATCAAACAATTACGTAACCTACAACATTGAAGTTGTTGACTTGGATGGCATGCACCTACATTGGCCGAAAAAACATTGAAAATGAACGCCAAGGTGCATGCTTGCACTAGGAACACCCAAGACAGTAAGAACGACATTGAGGGCATTATGATTTGTAGTTAACATCCTCGTCTCTACCGAAACCGAGGAGCATATCCCCGCTTGCTTCTCACTTTGCTTCCCACCCATGCACAAACTGCACCCAAGAGAGAGTTCAAATGCCCATAGGTGCCATCCAGCACCCCTTCTTCATTCCCTAGATAGGTCTTAACTCAATTATGGATGTGGAAGCAGGTAGCAATTTTTAATTTATTAGGTTCAGGATCATTATATAGATGCCATGTAAGTTTGGCTTTTAGCTTTGAGACATTCATCAATTATAAGTAATATAGATAGATATTATCTTTCCTCCCAAATTTCTCCTCTCTCTTTCTCTCCTCCTCCCAAAATTTACTCTCTCCTTAAATGTTGTTCCCTCTCTCCTACTTTGTTTCCTACTATGGTCGACTCTCTCTCCTCCTGCTGCCTCATTGGGTGGCCAGTGGCCACTGCTGGTGGTGTGACATTTGCTAATGCTATCAAGCCTCCACCTGTACGAGTGCCGCTGCCAATAGCTCGCCTCCTATTCCGCCTCTTGCTTCCTTCCACGTCTTGCCGACTTGTCTCCTACCTCAGCCGCCACTACTACCTCCCATTAGCCGTCGGTGCTGCACGCTGCCAGCCAACCTCCCGTTAGCCACCATTCCATACGTCACGAGTCCGTGGCTTCCTACCACTGAGAGAGAGAGAGAGAGAGAGAGTCTTCCCACCATTTTTTAGGTGCTGTGCGGAGATAGATAGAGAGAGAGAGAGAGACTCTACCTACCACTATCCACCATTTTTTAGATGCTGTGGGGGGAGAGAGAGAGAGAGAGAGAGAGAGAGACTACCCACAACTCCTGCCACAGAGAGAGAGAGAGAGAGAGAGAGAGAGAGAGAGAGAGAGCTGCTTTTGCTATAGCTGTTGAAGACGTGCCCTGCCAGGTCCCCCTGTTGCAACTTGCTGTAGGCAACATAGACGTTCCCTGCCAGCCCGCTGCCCCACTACTCCACTTGCAGAGCAGAGCTGAAAGACACACACAAGGGAAAGGGGGAGGGAGGAGGGCCTCTCCACCTGAAAAAGAGGATGTGCTGAAGACCATGATAAGTGGGATTTTGGGGGGGATTTTGAAATTAGGTTTAGAAAGTACTACCAAGTTTGGGAAGATTTTGGTGGTTTGGTGACTACCAAAGCCACAACCAAAATACTATAGTATAGATAGATAGATAGATGTAGAATAGATAGATAGATGTGGCAATACAATAGCTAATTTATTGGCATGCCTCAAGATTTATATCAACTAAAGGAAAACATGTATTCCCCCAAATCAAGGTGGCAAGTTGAATCACTAAGAGAGCTATACTTATGCCCAAATTTACAAAGTCAATCGAAACACTGAGCTTAGGTTGACATTCAAAGAAAGAAATGTTAAAACATGTGTGTGTACACATATGAGAGAGAGAGATGCACTCCATGTGCATTGAAAAGGAGAGTGAATATTTTGTTGGTGAACTAAAGGTGCAAGAAGGGCATTTTCCAAGGTTATTATGTAGGTTCATGTGGCCCCTCCTTAATTTATCATTAGCTAACATACTTATCTATAGCATAATGGCCTTGACTCAATGCTAGATATAAAGCACTAGATTTGTACTTAGGATGTGCTAATGTTCATCACCTAACTTGTAATCATGAATGTGAAAAATGTGCATTTTTAAGCATGCCTTTAATTATTGACATGACTCAAAAGTATTTCATAGTCATGTCATGTATATTAAGGATTTATAGTTAGGCCAAAGGGAACAATATAGTGGCATTTGAGATGCCCCTATAATATCCTTCTCAAGAGCATAGTAATAACTTTAGTACACAACTTTCCAATATAACTCAAAGTATTTCATACTCATGTCATGTATATTAAGGCATTTATGGTTAGGCCAAAGGGAACAATATTGACTACACATAGTTTAAAACATAGAGATCAATAAATGAGGGTCAATTTAGTGACACTAAGGGATTGATTATTAGAGGCTTAAGTTTGTGTCAAATTAAAATGAAATGATATTATAAAGTATACAACCTTAAATGAGTATCAAGTTAGTACATATTGACATCATGGAATAAGTCAAAAGGTTGCTATGCTAGCCAAATTTTCATCCACTAAATTCACCTACATCTTCTAGAAGTGAATGATGTGTCAAACATCCTTATCTTGTCATAATGTCCATAGTCAACTTCAAATCTGGCTTCCCCCTCCTTTATCTCTCATGCCTACGGTGGCCATAAGCAAGTCTCTTACTTAAAGAAGCATTTGAACATCATGCCAACTTTTTGTTGTGTTTGACTTATGAATGCAACTAGTTAATTTGATCCCTAAGTGTTTCTTCTCAATAATGTTGTTTAATAAAAATTGTTGTGCTGTAATAACACAATACTTGATCCATGTGTCATACAATGACATGTGTGCAAGTTGTAATTTATGGAATATGTTATAAATAATCGCATCATCATAGAGATCATACTAATGTGTTGTATAAATTTGACCTTTGTGTGCATATTAGATATTACAAAATGGTATGACCATGATGCTCATACTAATGTAGCTTAGGTGGGTCTCATCCTGCACTTACTTCACATAAAGTGAATACACACTACATATGGCATGGACATCTCTTAATTGTTGTGGAATAATAGAGTTTGTCTACATCAATGTGCATATGTTTTTTGAGCAAAAGGCAGTTGATGTGAGATTACTTTAGCTAACCTAGGTGCATTCATTTTAGAGCAAGTCATTGTAAGGGTTAATTAACTTGTGTGGATGAATGTTGTCACCAAAAACATCACATCCATGTGCTAGTCATTTAGAGCCATGCAACCCCTATGTCCTACCTTTTTGGCAAGACCAAACTGGGTTCACTATTGTGGGATTAGTTTAGGACCTAATTACATCCTCTTCTTTTTACGACAAGTCCCCAAGAAGGTCACTTGACCTACATGCGTGAATGTCATCATAAGAATATGTCACACCCATGCACTGGTCCATAGAGTATTGTATCCCATAGAGCTTCAAACCATTAGAGGAGAGAATGTGTACATGTGAACAGTGGATTTCACTTCCACGTCAGCACTTATCCTAGCTAATGCCATGGAACATAGAGTTTGTTAGCATTACATGTTAGCGCACATGCTTTTACGATGGTAAGATTGCATGGATTGTTCAAAAAAGTGGTAGGCCACATGGAACATCCTCTGATGGTTCCATCGGTGTCAATTGTCTATTTGATCAAGATATTTCCAAAATAGTTCACAATTTTCAAAATTACAAAATATGTTTAAGGTTTTTATTGAAGGGTTTTTGTAAAAAAAAGTGTAGGCCAAAGCAAAGGCTTAAGGTGGAATCTAATGTGAAGAGACTTCAAGAGGGGAGAGAAGAGGAACGCATATTTTTATTGGGATGATGCAAAAGAATGTGATGAGCTTCAAACTACACGTGACACCATTATGTCATGCGAGGCTGATTTCGAGAGTTGAGTGGACCGAGTCACTAGAGTCTAGGGGTGCTCGAGCTCCTCTCTGTGTCTGTCTCTCCCTCCCCCCCCCCCTCTCTCTCTCTCTCTCTCTCTCTCTCCAATTGTGAGTCTTGACACTCAGCTGTCGCAAAGAAATCTTGAAAGATGTCCGAATTTGCTTTACAGCAGTGCAAAGGCAGCAAAATCCAGGACGAGCCCACAGAAGAGCTATACAGAGAGAGAGAGAGAGAGAGCGAGCGAGAGAAGGACAAAACTATGGGCAGTGGTTATTCTTTTCAGATCAAACGAGGAAAGAAGAAAAGCTACATAGAAAGTACAGAATTGAGAGAGAGAGAGAGAGAGAGAGAGAGAGAGAGAGAGAGAGGTACATTGTACAGTGGCTTTTCTTTTCAGGCCTAATGAGGAGAAAAGAAGAAGAAGAAGCAAAAGCGGAAGAAATATAGTAGGACCCTTCTGCTACGAATCCACGTTTTTTATTCCCGTTCCGTTGAAATATGTGCCCCTCGCCATTATCAATACCAGAACCTGGCTTTGTGCCCAGAATCGGGTGAGTCAGTACTTGCACAAGCTTTCAGATGCTATGTAGTATGTAGTATGCAGCACCTTCCTTTCAGTGCTACACCCATTAGCTTACACAATTACAGGTCCTTATAATTTTAAGCTCTAAGTTTCAAACCATCAGCTTACCCAAATACATGTTTTCATAATTTTAAGATTACAGGACCTCTCAACTTAACAAAATTACAGATCTTTATTGATGTTTTCAAGGATATGAGGCCTCTTAGCTTAAACTTTGCTCCTGTTTTTCTTGATATCTGGACCTCTTAACTTAAAGAGTTGCAGGAGCTACAGCTTTATTCTTGTATGCTTTTGCCATTTTTGCCACTCCAAATTTAGATTCATTTGCTCCATTTATATACAGGGACCTTCGCATGAACACCTGGGTTTTAACAATTCTAGACACTCCCTATCCATCTGGGATCCTTAAGGTATGGCATAATCGAAGCTTGTTACAGTTTATAACTCATCTCTGCATTTTCTCCAGAGGTATATTACCAAGAAAGTAGTAGAAGTGACAACCGACTTCTCATTCTGAGCTTACTTAGTAGTCCTGACACAGCAGGCTTTTCAATACCTGTTTTGAGTTTGCTTTGAAACCTCAAAATAACTTGAGAGTGTATGCTCAATCGCAGGGACCCAGATGAAGATGCATATGCAAATACAAGTGCATGCTTATACCCTCAATCAGTGTGGTCTTCTGTCATCCCATCAGCCTACTTCCTTTTGATAGATACATAATGAAATATGGCCCTTCAACATTGGTAGTGATCTGTTCATTAATCAAGTGAAGGGCTACTGGGATTGCAAACAGCCCACCATCTGTTGCACATGTATTTCTGAGACCTGTAAACGAAAGCTTGCTTAGTTGGTTGGCCTGAAAGAATTCTTCACGAAGAATACCCTGATGTATAGTAGTCGGTTCAACTGTATGAGAGACAAGGGCCAGAAATTAGAACAATGTTGCAATCAGTATCTTCTCCTTGTATATAGCAGTTTCATTTGAGAGAGAGAGTCTGGCCATTAACAGAATGTTGCAATCAGTATGCCCAGATTCCTCTGTTTATGCTGTACCAGCAACACAATGCAACTTTTTCTCCGCATCCTCATGGCAGCTCAGGAAACAGTCAAGGATTTCAGTTGTTGAAGAACCTAAGCGAGCAGCATGCAGACCCATCAGAGCCCTAATCACCAGTACCCCTTCAGGAGGTGGGAGCAGCGGTGGCTCAGCTGTAGGTAGAGCTCATATTTTCAAAGTCACAGCCATAGTGACCATCAAGAAGAAACACCATCCAGACTATGCGCAGAAAATTTTGGAAGATCTGGATGCCATATCTGACTCTGCAGGTCAGAAGGTCATATTGCAGCTTGTAAGCACCAAAATTGATCCCGGTAGGTGTTCTGGTAACCATTAGTCCTGTCGGAGTTCACAATTCTTTTTCTTCTCTCAAATGCATCCTAAACTACATTTAATACTGAAAAGTCTGTATTTCTCAATTCTTGGGAGTGCCAATGAATATATCTGTGGCAAATTCCAAGAAAACCTTGGCTGATACTCACTGCTAAGCACAGTGTTTCAGGACAATTATAATTTGTTTGTCAGTTGATAGGCTCTGTGTGTGTCGGGGGGGGGGGGGAAGGGTGTGTGAGCAACTGCATGTTGATTTGCTAACCCCCTTCATTCTAGGCTAGAAGCAGAGGTATTTCAGTTCATTGGAATTGAAATAGTAGATTTGCTGATGACAGATAATTTAGGTTGTTGAAAGCTAAGCACAGCCCCATAGTGCTTATGTAGATAGATCTAATGTGGATCAATATGTTGTTTTCTAGTTAATGATTTATCAGTTCTGCAAACACTGTAACAGAAACCAAGCTGGGCAAAAGGAGCAAAGAGTCTGCTCTGAAAGATTGGGCAGCAAAGGCTCAATATGTGGCCGATAAAGTGGAATACACAGCTGAATTTGATATTGATAACAATTTTGGTACACCAGGAGCCATATTAATCCTTAATGAGCATTCCAATGAGTTCTATGTAGAGACGATAGCTCTAGAGGGTTTGCCTTCTGGCCTCGTGTACTTTCCTTGTTACTCATGGGTGCATTCTAAGAGAGAGAACCCTGCCCGGCGAGTGTTTTTCAGCAATAAGGCATACTTGCCACAGGACACCCCGGATGGGATCAAAGATTTACGCGAGAGTGATAAGTTGTCTCTGAGAGGGAATGGACGAGGTGTTCGCAAATTTCATGATCGAATTTATGACTATGCTGTATACAATGATATTGGGAATCCTGATAGAGATAGAGCATTTGCAAGGCCAATCCTTGGTGGCACTGAAGAATTTCCTTATCCCCGGCGCTGCAGAACAGGTCGCCCACCAGCAAAGACAGGTAAGATGTGGAGCTTAACTGAAAGTTCTGCTTGGATGATTGTAAGTTTTGTGCAGAATGCAGTACAGCAGGTAACTGTATTTAATGTACAGGCAATGGTCGTTGAGTTGAGGTCTTACTTACGTCAATTGGCAGTTTTGCCTAGATTTCATTTAATCACAGCCTAAGATCATATACATTATCACAGAGCACAGCTATTCATTTCAGTGTCTGGTATTCAAGAAATATACAAGTCAACAACCTTGCATTGATGCTAGTCATTGCAAAGCAGTTGAAATTTGTCCAATCTCATACCCTCGTCATCGTTAGACATGGTATAAATGTCTGGTGACACATTTACATTATCATCTGCTGTTATTCTGCAGACCACACATGTGAAAGTGTTCTGGGCAAAGAGGCAAGCTACTATGTGCCTCGTGATGAAACATTCGAGGAGATCAAGAAAGAAACCTTTACGGCCAGTTCTTTCAAGGTTATCCTGCACCAGCTCATTCCCAGCCTGGTAAAGAATATCACCAAAGTCAACAACCATGAGTTTACTGGATTCACTGACATTGACCGTTTGTACAAAGAGGGAATGGTGCTGAGAGAACTTGCCCTTCCTACTGAGTTTTTTAATCGGCTCTGGGTCCCCAAATTCATTACATTGCTGGAAAGCTCCATCAGCCTACAGTACAGTCAGCCAAAACTATTTTCAAGTATGCAAAATCATGCCTCCAGTTGTACTACAGTGCATCATGCTCTCCACAAAGTTTCATTTTTGAGTGATTAATTTGTCTCCAAAATTTGACTGGTATAACACCCAGCTCTACAATTGTTGATTGTTTATGGTTGATGTCCTTTATACCCATGCAGAGGATAGGTTTGCTTGGCTCCGTGATGATGCTGTTGGTCGTCAGGTTTTAGCAGGAGTCAATCCCATGCAAATTGAACTCATGAAGGTCTGTGTTTTATTAGCCAAGGCCTAGAATTTGAGATCAGGAGCAACAACCAGCCTTTATCTGTACTTGAGCTTTTTCTCTCTTTTTTACTGGGTCCAAACTCAGACTTTCTTGCCTATGTTGCACTGTGCAGTCATTTCCTCCAGTAAGTAATCTTGACCCTGAATTGCACGGGCCGAGGGAGTCAGCAATCAGGGCAGATCACATTGAGAGACAGCTGGGTGGCCTTACTGTTGAAAAGGTGCAACATGGAAACAGGCATTTATGCTCAAACATCCAGTAAAACTGCAATACAAGGGATAATTCTTTTCCATTTTTCACCTGAGCAAGTGTTTCTCCAACAAATCACATTTCGCCAAGCAATTACTTTATGTGGATGGAAGCATGAAACATAGTTGGTACTAGAAAGTCAGTCTATTTAGCTGTATTGTATCATGAACTGATCTTCTCTTTTTGTTTTTTGGGTCCCTTTCCAACTTTGCAGGCAATTGAGCAGAAGAAACTGTTCATTGTTGACTATCATGATGCATATATGCCATTTATTGATAAGATCAATAGTTCAAATGATAGGAAAATGTATGCTAGTCGATCCATTTTATATCTAAATACAAGTGGAACGCTTACTCCTGTAGCCATTGAATTGAGCATTCCTGGGCGCCAACGTGTATTTACTCCTGGACAAGATGCAACAACCCACTGGCTCTGGCAGCTGGCAAAGGCTCATGCAGCTTGCAACAGTGCTGGCTTTCATCAACTAGTGAATCACTGGTAAGCTTGTTCCATTTTCCAAAAGGACTCAATTTTTAATGATTAGGATTTGCAAATCAAGTATTTGCAGGCCAAGCAAGTTTGAATTTGACAATGCTAAAGGGCTGAGATCTGGGAATTTCACATCTATGGTCCTTGGTTTCCAGGCTCAGGACACATGCTGCAGTTGAGCCATACATCATTGCTACCCACCGCTGCCTCAGCTTTATGCATCCAATCTCAAAGCTACTTCATCCACACTTGCGATACACTTTGGAAATTAATGCATTGGCTCGGCAGTCCCTCATCAATGGAGGTGGAGTGATTGAGACCTGCTTCACACCCGGTCCTTACTCATTAGAAATCAGCTCAGCTGCTTACAAATCAATGTGGCGGTTTGACATGGAGAGCCTGCCTGCCGACTTGATTAGAAGGTTGTAAATATGTGCATACTTCTCTTAAAAGGAAAGCCACACTACAGTGGCGAAATTGCAATTTTTTGGTCCATATGCACAAAACCTCAATCAGTATAGCAGCAGTTTTATGCTAGGCAGAAAGCTGTTTAGCCATAGAGAATCACCTACCTACTTGTGCTACTTTTACCATAAATTTGTGAAAAATGTGCTTCTGGAGTAACATGCTCTTTTGTGCCAGGGGAATGGCTGAAGTTGATCCCAGCAGCCCATATGGCTTGAAGCTATTGATTGAGGACTACCCATATGCAGCAGATGGACTGCTGATATGGGATGCAATCCATACCTGGGTGCATGAATATGTCTCTTTGTACTATGACGATCCTCAAGATTTAGAGCAAGATGTGGAGATCCATGGGTGGTGGGATGAGATAAGACATGAAGGTCATCCTGACAAGAAGAATGAACCATGGTGGCCTGAGTTGAAAAGGAAGGAGGATCTGACAAAAATTTTGAGCACCATCATATGGATAGCATCTGCACATCATGCTGCTGTCAATTTTGGGCAATACATGTATGGTGGCTATGTGCCTAACCAACCATGTATGACAAGACGACTGATACCCGAACAAGATGAAGGGAATAGAGAATACCAGCAGTTCCTCCAAGAGCCTCAGAAGTTTTTCCTGTCCACCATTTCCAATAGGCTGCAAAGCACAGTTGTAATGTCAGTTTTGGACTCACTCTCAACTCATGCACCAGATGAGGAGTATCTAGGGCAGCATGCTCAGACAAACTGGACTGCTGATGCCAAAGCCAAGGCTGCAGCAACAAAGTTTTCAAAGAGAATGGAAGAGATCGAGCGTATTATTGACTGCAGGAATGCAGACACGGCATTAAAGAACAGAACTGGAGCAGGTGTGCTACCTTATGAGCTCTTGAGACCTACATCAGGTCCAGGGGTAACCGGACGTGGAGTTCCAAACAGCATCTCTATATAGGGTACAGTGGATGAGTCATGGTGTTTGCTTCTATATGGGTTTGCTTATGTGGAACCATTGCAGGAAAAATTATATCAGTATCAAGGCACGCTTAGTTTCCATGGTCAGTTATCCCACCACCACAGCTGCTCTCTTGACAGAATGAATTTGATTCAAAGTTAGGCCTTTCAAGAGTGGTAAGAATTAAGAACCATGTAAATGCTAAAATGCCAAGGTGAAAATATCATTTTCTAGTCATCCTTATTCATCCACAGAAGCACAATAAAGGTTTTTACTATACTGGACTAAGCATCTAATGTGAAAATTATCTAGGTACAAATCAAAGCAGAAGCTAACAAAAGTCTGCAGTCTTTACCTTGACCATGACAAGGGAGTCTCCACACTATAACTGAGATTTGAGCATTACAAGCAAGGATCCACATGAAGCCACCACTAGTTTGGTCTATTCGATCCATTTGCTCAATCAAAAGTATTGTGCAGCATGTAAATAATCTTTTAGGTTTTTTGTCTTTTAGTTTGTTTGAAAGAAGTAAAAATGAAGAGTCAAGATCAAGGTGAGGGGTGATGGGTATGAAAGGTTTGTGAGAGTAAGCTCACCTTAGGAACTTGAGAATGAAAGCTGAAGATGTTGAAAGCTCTCAGGTCATGATAATGAAGAGCAATGGTACATCATGATAACAAGTCAAAATATGCCCAAGCCCTATAAAAGGAGGGTTCTAAGACAAGATAACTACAAGAATGAAGAGATGTACACTTACAAAGCTACACATCCATGCATGCATATGTATGTATGTAAATATGTATACTAATGTACGTATAGACAAGTGTACATATGTAGGGTCACATTCTTTTTTGTCCAGAAGTGTTGAAAGAAAATGGTTTACGCAGCGCGCGCCCCCCCCAACCCAAAAAAAGAAGGATTTACACCAACAAAGAGGAATATTTAGATGTAAATAAACAAATGACTACATTTTCCTTAGTACAAATATGTCTCAAATGAAAATAAGTCACTTCAGCAATTCTCTTCATAAATTTAATATAAAAATCCAAGTTATTGCTTCCAAAATCAAAAGGGATGCATTAAATGTGGTTAAGTACTAAGTTTACCAGCCAAACTCAGTGAAGAGGAGAATTATGAACAAGGCAACACGATTACAAGGGGCAGTAATTAAAGGTTGATGATTTTTAAGAAACGCATGGTCCACGATGGTTATTCGGCACGCCGTATTTCTGGCACAGCATGTCAACGACGGCTCGGAAAATTGGCCGACCCTGTGCTCATAATCATAAAGCGGATAGTTGAGGAGAAGACTGCAAGACAAGGCGGAGAAGCTCAGCAGGTTGCCTACTGAGAGAATCAGAAGGCCGGTGGGCTGGTCAACGGAGGAGCATCCTCACTCATCTTAAGCCGCTCTGAGTCTCAGAAAAGATGTAGCACCTTCATTGACTGAATGACAACAGTTGCTTTCATATGAGCCCTTATAAGCTCCTTCGTTTCCATGTTAAGTTGCTGCTTTTCGGATCTGCAGAAGATGGTGGGGAGGAATAAAAGGACGATGCACCCTATATTTCTATTCCACCTTCACCACACTTCACATAAGTTAGGATAGTGCTCCTCCTCCTACTTGACAGCATCAGATCGGCGGAATGGGATGTATCCTACAGATGCCGATTGCCCAAAGGGATCAGGCCGCCATCCTCTGTACTAACAGCCCCAGTGATAAATGAAGTAAATGGGCAACTCTCCATCAACTTAACCTGATTCATGTTGCAAATATTGGGGGGGGATGATGGCTTATCTCCTTCGTTATTGAGGGGAAACACACTGCTGATGAAGCAGGCCCTGTCTGCATGATCGAGGAAGCATTGATGAGTATTAGAGAGGGATGTAATGCAGCAAACATTGAGAAAGAGGCAACTTTGTTGTTAGCAGTCCTACAGGAGTGGTCGTGATTTGAAAATAATTCGTATCGATTGATCTGCAGGTCCATGTCTGAGGTGTCTTAGGGATTCTGCCTTGTTTAAGGTGGCACAGTTATCATATCACAAAAGTATGCAGTTTACTCGCAATGCCGTAGAAAGAGATCAAACCTGCACGATGGCGACTATTGTGTACTTGACTGAATGTTGGCTTTATAGCTAAACGTTGGCTACTTGACTAAAAGTAGCAGAGAATAATTATTCGGCCATATGGTTGCAACGATATGTAGAGAAGAGAGGTTGAGAGGGGAGAGAGAATGAGTAGAAGAGAGAGAAAGAGAAAGACTATGAGAGAAGAGAGAAAGAAAAGGAGAGAGAGGGAGGAAGCCATGGAAGTGCAAGGAATTGATTATACATAAATGCTCTAGACTAGGTACCTTACACCTTTTATACCTCGATCAATATGATTGGGCATCTAACCCCTAGTTCTCGTGCATCTTGCTCGTCATACTCTATTTCGACCTTGAAAGTTTTTATTCTAAAAAACAAAAGATAGTTGAAGGGGCTTGCCAGAGAAGTGAGTTGGGCTGCAGAGTACTACTCTGATTGGCATTACAAGGAGAAAATTTTGATGGGTGAGAGGCTCGTATCCAAGAAGAATTGGGACGTAACGTTATGTATAGCTAACACACATGCCGTGGGCATGGGTACAAGGAAATGTATCACCAATTCATTTTAACTAAGGGCATAAAGACTATGGACACCATGTTGTCTACCACAAGCCTATTGAGGTTATCTACTATAACTTTTAATGCATTGCTCTAAATCAGTCATGTCACATGTTAAAACGGAGCTTATGACAAGCACTTTCAAGACATGTACAAACCATGTGGTTCTAATTAATGCAGGTATAAATTTGTTCTAAAAAATGTGTAGGTTGCATGCAATGTGGGGTCAAAACATAGCATATCCATCTAATATTCATGTCATTGGGCCTTTTCTAAGTGAGGAAACTCTTCCACTATAGTGCTTGGTTACCAAAAGGCTTCTTCTAAGGATAGGCCTTGCCATTTGATGAGGAATTTTTTTATGGATTGAGATCTCATGTGTTTATCTTGTTGCCTAATGATTGACTCAGGGATATATTGAATGATGCCTTCTTTGTATAGGAGACAGCTCTTCCATATAGTCCATTAATGTGCCAATGAAATGCTTTAGCTGGTTGATATGAAATGAAACACATTGTGATTCTTGATGGTGAAGGAAGCTCTAATCAATAAGCTAAGTCACCAACTCTCCTCGGAATCTAATAGGGGCCATAGAAACGATGGGCCATCTTGGTACTGCTATCCTCCTTGAGAGTAGAGTAGCATGACTTAGACACTTTCAATAGGACGAGCTCTTTCTTTTAAAATTCCATATGTTTTCTTCTCTCATTAGCATAAAGCTTCATAAGATATTGTGCTTTTTAAAGATTCACTTTGCATTACTAAAGCAAGACCTGCATGCGCTCTAACTCCTCTTTACTTTGGGGGTTGATCTTGTCATTGAACAGGACCACAGGGAGGGAAACTGTATACCTATATAGTGCCTCAAAAGGAGAAACCCTAATGCAAGAGTGAATGGAGTTGGTGTATGCAAATTCAACCAAGAGGAGCTACGTATCCCAATTGTAAAGTATGTCATGGTAAAAGTACCTTAGATAGGTCTCAAGCCATTTATTGGTCCTCTTGGTTTGACCATTAGTTTGTGGGTGGTATGCGATGGATGGAGCAAGCTTGGTACTTACAGATGTGAAAATTGCTTACCAAAAGTTGCTCATAAACTTAACAGCCCTATCATGCACTATGACCTACAGTAACCCATGCAATTTAAACACATGCTCCATAAACTGAGTGGTCACCTGAGATGTAGTATACTGATTTTTGTGGGAATAAGGAGGACAACTATAGTGAGTCTCTCAACTACTACATATATACTATTTCATCCTTTTGTGGTGATGGATGGTCCAGTAATGAAATCCATAGTGATGTTTATCCATTTCCCTTCAGGAATAGATACAGGTTGCAAGAGACTAATTGGTCCAAGCATGCTATCCTTATTTTATTGGCATGGGACACAACTAGTCACATAATCCTTGACATCCTTCCATAGGCCCTTCTAGCGGAAGCTCTTGGCAATCCTATCATATGTTATGAAAACATCCAAATGACCAGTAGTAAGACAAGAATGCATTCCTTCTATGATCTTCCATGTGTGAAGGGGAAAGTGTAGCGGATGCCAATCTTGCCATTGGACTATATAATGTCATTTTTGAGTTGATATTGAGAGTTTTAATCCATTACCCACCCCATATGATATATTTTTTGAAATATGTGGCTGAATTCCTCATTGAGCAAATAGGCATCTAGAAGCTCCTCAATCCAATCATTGTGCAACTCCGAAATGAAAGATACTCTGCATGTCCACATTTGTGATAGTGAATCGGTCACTACATTGTCTCTGTCCCTAGTGTGAAAAATGTCAAAGTTGTAATTCTGCAAGGTTGCCACCCATCTCCTCTGCTTAGGAGTCAAAGTAGACTAGGTTACGAAGTATTGGAGGTCTCGATGCTAGCTCTTCACTCTAAATTGGCCACCATATAGATAATGGTGCCATTTCTTAATAGCATGCACCATGCCATGCTCTTGTAGCAAGACAACACTAATACCTCTACCATTAGCATCACACTGAATGGTAAACTCTTTCAAGGAGTTAGGGCATATAAGGATGGGGAGCTAAAGTAAGTAGTTCCTTACCACTAGCATCACACTTAATGGTACTCCTTCAACAAGTCAAGGCATATGAGGATGGGGACTAAAATAAACAATTATTTCAACTAATGAAAGTTGGGATCAGCAATAGCTTCCAGAAAAATGATTCTTTCTTTAACCAATTTGTAAAAGGTGTAACAATCGTAACATAATGCTTGATGAAACATCTAAAAATGAAGACTGAGAAAACCACATAATGAGGTGGTGCTAGATGGTGTGGGCCAATCATTAACACATTGCACCTTTTTTGGGGTTAGTTTGTATGCCATTTTCACTAACAATGTGCCCCAAATACTCCATTGAGGTCTACATGAAGATGCACTTACTTGCCTTAGTAGATAGCCTATGGCTCTCTAGATATTAAACACCCATTTGACATGTGTTAAGTGTTCCTCTTGTGACTTGTTGTAAATAAGAATGTCATTATATAATACAAGCATAAACTTGAAAAGGAAGGGGTGTAAGATTTTATTCATGAGGCTCTGACATGTGATGGGGACATTTATCAATCCAAAAGGTATCACTAAGAAATGATAAAGCTCACGATCGACCTTGAAAGCCGTTTTGACCTCATCACCCTTCCACATGTGTATCTGATGATAGCCAAAGTGCAAATCAATCTTACTAAAATATCGTGCCTCTTTCAACTCATCCAACAAGTCATCAATCCTTGGGATAGGATATTGATTCTTGACTATGATCTTATTCAAGTCTCTATAGTCAATGCATATGCAAAAAGGGCAATCTTACTTCTTGACTAGTAGGATTAGAGATGCATAAGGTAAGTAACTCAATTCAATGAGCCCCATCTCAAGTAATTCTTTGACTTGCTTTGCAACTTATTCATGCTTACACTCAAAGAGTTTTATAAGGTGGCTTGCTTACTAGCTTAAATTGGGGTTCAATCATTGGCTTTAATTGGGGTTCAATGGGATTCTAGATCAATTAGGTGGTCTACTTACCTCTTAGAGGAGGAGGGCTATAGGCATTTGAAATAAACCATCATACTCCTCTAGTAATGCTATCAATGTTGAATTCTTGAATAATTTTGAGAACTAATCTGAATTTTCCTTATTCAAGTATAAGACACAAATTCGTGAGCAGTTCTTAAACTCCCATTTGAGTTACTTTGTTGTAATTAGCTAAAAGTCAAAGCTCCCTCAAGGCGGGTAAGTTGTCCATGCATAGAAAACTTCATGTAGAGCTAAGAGAAGTCCAAAGTAATTTTGCCCAATTGTTTTGATAACATCAATGGGGCTCATGTCTAATGCAGATAGATCAACTGATGCCATATAGTTTTCAGCCAAGCATAGGGAAACTTTAAAGCATACATGATGTGTGTTGATTTTTTATTCATCATTTTCTACTTGAACTTTCAGGGGGTGTTGTAATTTTGTAGGGATGCATTGCAACCAAACAAGAGCTAATTTATTGACAAAATCATGTGTACTACCACTATCCACTAAGATTAATACATGCTTTCCATTAATGCTTCCTTAAATGTGCAGGGTGCGAGAGCTTCTGAAGCTAGTCCGTGCATCCATGGAGATGAAGCAATGGGAAGTGGTAGCTAGAGGCAGTGTAGTAGAAGTAATCAAATCAATATCATGAGATAGGTAGCCACATGAGTCAAACAAAGCCCATCCTTTGAATCATAGAACTATTATTGGTCCAAATCTTCTACATAATCCTTATTTTCAACATGTGCAAGGGTATTTGCAGCATTCAATACATGTAATTTCTCCTCATCATTTTGCCAATCCTCCATAACATATACACTATGAACTTTGACATTTGTTATCTTGTAAGGGCATTTTGAGGCATGGTCTACCATGTGACTATCTCCACACTTAAAACATGAGCCCTTTTCTTTTCAATCTTTCACATTTGAAAAAATGAATTTTTGGTCACTTTGACCACTCAAGGTTGATGCATTTTGAGGCCTATTTTTACCATATTTACCCTCACCATTAGAGCTAAGTGCTGTCCCAAAAGTGTCCTATTTTCTTTCAGCATGGAAGGGAGGGGTAATTGGGGATTTGAGACTACTACTAGGCATGGGGCCACCTCTAAAAACACCATGGTATTGGCTTGGCCTTACAAGGGTACATGGCTACCCTAAATGTTGCTAAAAGCCCTCATTTTTATAATACTTTCTTACATATCTTTCAGCCAATTCAATTGCATCAAATAAGGTTGAAGGATTTTGAGCCATTACATCAACTAATAAGCTAGGCTCTAACCCATAGATGTACTTGTGCAAATTTGTATCATCACTAGCACTCTCAATATATATGGTCAAGTTCGTGAACTAATTTGTGTATTCCCTTACTCTGAGATTGCGTTGGTCAAGTTGGTATCATCATCTTGCCAAGCACTCTTTTTCCACTAGGGATACAAAGACTCAAACCATATGCATATTAAAGTCTTCCCAATCAATAAAATGATGATTCTCAAACAGCTTATGTAGCGCCACGTGTGGGAAAATCCCTCTGAATGGAGAGAGACAAAGAGAATTTCATGATCATCAGTGCATGGGTAAATATTAAAGTATGACTCCAATTTAGAGGTCCATTCTTCTAAGTTCGATATGGGTGGTGATTACCCATTGTACTTGGTAAGAATAATCTTGTCAGTCAACATGGAGATCATTGGGGCCTTGCTATCCATAGATACCATGTTGTCCATACATACCAATATAAAAGCCATGTTGTGCATTGACCCTATGTTGCCCATTAAAACCATGTTGTCCATGGGTGCCATATTGTCCATATTTTGGCGTGTTGGCCATTAATATCATGATATCCATTATTGGGTTGGGCCATATAAGTCCCATTGGGGCTCCTAGAGAGAGTGAGGGAGCTTTTGCCAATGGTGGGTAGGGATCTCACAAGGGAGTTGGCTACATGGATGATAGGAGAGCTTAAGAGAGGCTCATTGTTTAACATGAGAGGGCTTGCCAACCTCATATGTGGTAGTAGGGAGAATGCCCTCAACTCTAATGATACCATGTAAGCCATGAAGTGGCTCCAATGATGGTGGAGGTCATTGTGATTTGGGCTTGGACCTCATTTTCCCTATCTTGTGCCGAGGTAGTAGCTAACTGGGCTACAAGACTAGTGAGGTGCTCTAAGGCCTGTTGACTCCAAGAGTTGGAGAGGACCATTTTCTTGATCAAAATATGAATTTTTGATAGCATCTAATTATGATTAGCAACCATGTCATTGTGCCTTTTCATGTGATGGAGCTCATGGGGACAAAGGGTGCAATTGAGCATACTATAGGGTCCCATATCATGCATGTCACCATTATAATATTGTGCCGAGCTAGGTTTCTTATTCCTTGAGGCTTTGGAGTCTCTAATCTCCCTCTGGACCTCATCATGGGACTTGCTTTTACCTTTTTTCCTGACTATCTTAGTGCAATCCACAAGACCCACTTTCAGTACTCGAGCATGACTTCTAGTAGGGAACTTTGATTAATGATTGTTTTGATATAAATTGAAGGGGACAAAGCCCTTTTTGAGATGAGCTATTTATTTTTGTCACAAAAAATTATTAGAGAATTTTATAATTGAATATATGTGGCTATCCTAGAGCCATAGTCAGTTCAATGCACAAAAATGGCCATATCTTTTACACCATAACTCCAATCAGGGAGATTTTTAATTCAAATTGAAGAGGGAAATGCCCTCTTTGTGACAAGATATAGGATTCCTTCCTAGAATCAATACAAAATTTACTATAATAAGCGACTGTCCCTGAATTGCTACAACTAATACATTGTCTGTGTCAGTTCAACTTCACATTGTATGAGTGGCTCAAGGGTTGAGGAGCCTAAACATCATGGTAACTAGTGTACATAGCATATTGAGCATGATCCCAAGCATATTTAGGCATCAATTTACTCTGCCAACATTGCATGTGGACACCTTAGTGCCATACATCCTGCATTGACTGCATACATGTCAAGTGCCATACATGGATATTTTGATCAATGAATGTGCCTCATGTTAGGGGGTATATCATTGAGAATGGGGTGATCATGGAGTGTACTTGCACTTGCATACAAGTGACAGGCTCTAGATCACCAGGAGGTGGGCAAAGTCCCCCCTAGGCCGAGTTGTGCACCCCCTTCAAGGTCTTAAGTGGTAAGGGAGGGTCACCTCTCCTTTAGCTTACCACCTTGCCTAGCATTGACATTTTTCCTTAGTCGGAGTATACATGGCAGGCATTTCTAATGACTAAGCTAGCATGAGATGCATGAGGAAATTGAACATTGGGCCTTTGCATGAG
This sequence comes from Lygodium microphyllum, assembly GCF_053477565.2. Taxonomy (NCBI): domain Eukaryota; kingdom Viridiplantae; phylum Streptophyta; class Polypodiopsida; order Schizaeales; family Lygodiaceae; genus Lygodium; species Lygodium microphyllum. Next base: position 116,738,081 of record NC_141142.1, on the reverse strand, counting down.
ATACAAGCAATTGACAAGAGCTTGGGTGTAGGGCTTACCTTGGCAATCCAATGACTTACTGGCTCCCACTTACCTCATTTACAATGGCTTATTACTCTCTTGGGATTAAACTAATACACACATGACAAGGGAAGTGTTAGGGTCAACATCATCCAATTGGGTAGAGTTGTCATTGTTAATTGGAATTCTAATGTAGCAGGGAAAGCAAGCAAGCTACTGATTCAATTGGACAGCATGCATTCTATGAAGAACTCTAAGTGCAAGGCAATATGCAACCTTGAAATCTCTCCAACAAAAGGACTTAGCTCGACAATTGGATTGAAATGAGAGATTAAGGTTCAATTAGCATACCTCTTCAGTGCTTAGAGTAGATGAATGAATCCAACAATGGACCTTGAATCCTCCACTAATTTAGCTCAGGGGAGTAAAACACCTTCAATGGGGTATGATGTTCAAGTAATTGATGCTTGCTTTGATGGTGGAGGTTCTCATGCTTGATCATGTGCTTGCTCTTCAAGAGTTGAAAGCTTTATGTGGAGCTTTCATAGTTGTCCATGAGAGACCTGCATATTGGCTTCCGTGTCTTCAATCCTGGTCAATGTAGCCAAGAATGGTTAAAGAAGCTCCTGGGAGATGAGATTGAAGAGGTTTGGAATGATATGAGAGCTTGGGTTGAGCTTTAATAGCTATTCAAAATTATCCACTACTGTGCACTAGGGCTCTCAAGGTATGGAGCTCAAATGTTGGATGAGATCAAGATCTTGGGCAAGGTTTCCCAATCAGCTACTTGAAGGTCAAAATCGCTAAAAAAGTGGGGGGGGGGGGATACTTGGAGGCCACACATCACCAAAAGTACTCTATCCACTGCTCAATGGGAAGCTCAAAATGCTTCTCTTGTTTTCTCCACTATCTTAGAGGAGTAGGGGTAAAGATCTTAGAGATTCTTAGGCATGGCAGCCGTGGTAGTTTTCAAACAAAGCTTGGAAAGAGAAGAAGGACACTCACTTTGCAAAAGTAACCATAGACAAAATCCTCACTAAGTCTTGGGAGTCTTTCTTGGAAATTTACCTCTTTAAATTTGACTGAGAGTTAAAAACGACCTATTGTTTTCACCCCTTTGCCTCCAGATTTATCCAAGCCTCCATCCATAGCATGTGTGGTCTTTAAGAAAGCTGCCATTAATTGTAGTACTCCTTGCTATACTTGTACATACTGGCTAAGTAACTAGGGTTTTTAGATTTGCAAAAGAAACTAGATTGTGAAAGGGAAAGAGAATGAGTAGAAGAGAGAGAAACAGAGGAAAAAGAGAGAGAAAGACTAGAAGAGAAGAAAGGAAGATAGGAAAGGAGAGAAACAAAGGGAGAAAAGCCATGGAAGCTAAAGGAGAAGATGAAGAGTTAGTTCTTGATTATAGATGGATACCCTAAATTGGGTCACTTACACCTTTTATACCTCAGTCAATGTGAATGGGTATCTAACCCCTAGTTCCTATGTGTCTCGCTTGTTACAAGATATTGTCTCTATCAAGTTCCATGGTAAGACCATACACACCACTTTTTGCAATGGTGTATTGGACCATGTCAAGCCAAAAAATAGCTTCAAGGAGTTATTTTACTTGCTTAATCAACCTCTACCTCCAAATCTCTTTGATAACCTCATCCTTGAATGGAAGTTCTTGCCATCCCTGAAAGAATATCTCTATAGGACCATGGCTACTTTTTGTAATACCCCTGCTCCTGCATGGATCTAGGGCATGGCAATGTGGAAGCTATGGAGGTTGAAAGATGAAGACCAAACTCATGAAGACATAGACACTGACAAGACCAACTGTCACATAAGTGAATTAGGTTCCAAGATTGAGACTTCAAATCATAAACATAATCTTATGTGTGGACAATGAGACCAACACACTTTACTGGAAAGAAAAGAGTACTATCATTGCATTAGAAAAGAGTGAAAGTACAATGCTTTATAGGAAATTGAATGGTAGCACTTCTCCTATTGTGCATATGGGATTTTAGTCCTGAGCCCTCACTGCTCCTTACAAAGAGACTAAAGTAGGTGTGATTGCAAACATCTCAACAACCCTCCTTAATCACAACCAGAAGTACAAAGTGTATAGAGGCTTTAGTGAAAGCAACACCTATAAAGTGTGGGCACACCATAGACATGGCAAAACACCAAAGGCTGTCGTAAAAAAGGCTAAGTGTGGGTACCACAACCATGATGGACATCCAAAGGTTGTAGCAAGGGCCTCACAAAGTGTACAGAGGCTGTACTACAAGGCTACATGAGGAGTTTACAAGTTTATGTTTGAAGCATTAGGGCTAGGCAATACAAGGCTAAAAGAGTATATCTGAATATAAGGACTGATGAGGCTTGTCCTTCTTCTTCTTCTTCTTCTTCTTCTTCTTCTTCTTTTGCTAGATTTTCTTCTTCTTCTCTAACAGCAACTAGATAGGCCTTTCAAGACCTCTTTCTGGCATAGCAAAACTTCTCAGTGTAACCGGTCCTTTTGCAAAGTCATGGAAGAGCTGATTCTTCTTGCCTTTGTACCTGTTACCAATATATAATGCTTGTTCATCTCTAGAGTTGCTTGGTTCTTCCTTAGTTTTTAGCTTCTTTTCCTCCTCTAACAGTGATGCTTGGATATCAACAAGCTCAGGGTTTGGCATATTGATTAGAGTTGTTGATATGTTATTATATTCAGGAGGCAAACTTTTAAGTAGAACACCAATGAAAACATCTTCTTCCATTTGAATGTTGATTCCTACAAGTTGGGTTAGAACTCCTTCCATGTAATTTAGATGTGTGGCAAGTGATGTGCTGGACTTCATTTCAAGCCTGAAAATTTCAATCAAGAGACCATACTTTGATGACTTCGACTGTGCACCAAACAAGGTGTCAAGTCTCTTCCATGTATCCTATGAAGTATCGCAGTTATCCACATGGTGGATATAGCTGTCATCTAGCTCCAGTTTAATAATGGCTTCTGCTTTATCATCAGCTTTCTGTAGTTGCTAGGGCAGCATCCCGGGGCTTCTTCTCTTGTCCATCGCGGCGATGGCCCAGACACGGGGGATTCACTAGTAGTAATAAGGAGATGTCACTTGCGTACAAGAAATATATGAAAATACCCCTTATCTACCCCCTATTTATGGGACCTTACCTTATAAAATGTACATTCCTTCCCTTAAATAACCCCCTCCCTTACACTGATGTGGTACCATATGGTAAACCCTAGTGGACCCCTGGGGGCCCAGAGACCCTTCTTTATTAGGATGAGCTCAATGTGAGTCTGCCAGGTGTGAAACCCGACTACTTTGAAGCAAGCAATTGGAGAGTCTTTTCCCATGTTGGATGGCTAGAGCAACAACAAATCAGCACCAAAATTCTCAAATTTCAATAGCAGAAGAGTTGAGCACAAGTGCCAAGAAGCACGAGGTGAGTGTCAATGGACATTATGTTTGTAGCTTCTTCCTTGAGTCTTCAAACCTTCAAAATCCTTCAAGATCTTTCAAATCTAAGTCTTCCCCTCCTTGATTTGATGTTGGGAACTTCAAGTTTAGTAGGCAAGAGTGAGAAATGAGAGAAGAATGAGCTTGAAGCTTGAGTGGCTATGGAGTCCAAAATAGGGTTTTAGACAAGGGTCTGATTTTTCTGATGTAGCAGCTCATAGAAGCCATCATTTCAAGAGATCTCTGAGTTGAAGAAGGCTTACATATAGAGCTTCCAAAGCCCCAAAACCAGCACGTGGATTGTGGACTGCAAACATGGCGGTAGCAGCACGATAATCTGAGGTCCAAATCTAGACAAAGATAGTGAAAATTCATAATGATGAGCCGTATGATGACCAATGTCAAGCTTTGAGGTGATATAGAGAAGCGCCTTCAACAGATGAACAAAATCCTAGAAGAGAGATCCTAATGATATGGCCTGTAAAGAGAGATATGGAAGCTCCAAGGAGGCAAGGTCCTACAAGCTATGGCTGCCATGAAGGTCAAAGTGAGATGGAAGTGGAATTGGAGCTGGAGATGAGGCCATGAACTCAAGCTGAGCTGGGAAAATATAAAAAGAAGCTGGAAGAGCACAGAGGTAACTAGGCCATGCCCGATCAGGCTCTGATACCATGTCAAAACATGGATCTAGGACATGGCAATGTGGAAGCTATGGAGGTTGAAAGATGAAGACCAAACTCATGAAGAAATATACATTGACAAGACCGATTGTCACACAAGTGAATTAGATTCCAAGATTAAGACTTGGACTCATAAACACAATCTTGTGTGTGGACAATGACACAGGCACTTTACTGGAAAGAAAAGAGTACTATCATTGCATGAGAAAAGAGTGCAAATACAATGCTTTATAGGAAACTGAATGGTAGCACTTCTCCTACTATGCATATGGGATTCTAGTCCTAAGCCCTCACTGCTCCTTACAAAGAGACTGAAGTAGGTGTGATTGCAAACATCTCAATAGCTCCTAGTTGATTTTTGTCTCCATAGTAGTAACTTTTATTTTAAGAACACACATCATGTGGGTGCATTCAATTTGAGCATTATTGAGGACAAAAACTCAAACTCCTTGTTTCTAAGGGATTAAATATCATGCCATTGAAGAGTAGTTATGATGTATAGAAAGCTCATGATACTATACTTGCTAGATTCAATGAAATTCTCCAAGTTCTCCATATTGATAATACAGATTACCAAGAAATGTTCTCATGCTATATAATCCAAAAATTGGAATCAATAATCTCCACCATGGGAATCACACATAATCATGAATTTGATCCCAAAGAATTTTCTAGATTACTCAAATATTTTTATATAGTAGGGATAAACAAATCTCTGAATGGCTCTAGTCTTTTGCAAATAACTGATTATTTCCCTCGCATTAGATAGGTTCAAGGGAATCAAATTTCATCAATGTGACTTGGAGACACATAAGATTAGTGAAATACTATTAACATTGACTATATTAACACTAAAATTATGCAACATCAAGGATTACCCTTCTTGATGGGCATATATAACGCTCACAAGGGTGATTTCAGATGGATGGATCACCAATGCATCCAACGGTATGTATTCAGAAAGCACTACAATCCTAGTGGTAGTACTCTCCTCATGCAAAATTGAAGTAATGAGGCTTTGTGTAGAATTAAATAAAAAATAGCATTATTGGCTCATATTAACATCCAATCATATTGGGTCACTAACTCCAACTAGTAGGTGTTTGTAAATCTACTAGATAAAATATTTACTACATTCTTTGCTAACATAAAGAAATGCTATCAAAACATCCCACATAATGGGGAATTTGGCCTCGTCATTATTATCAACACTATCATAAAATGGGCCCTCTATCGAAAAAAAAAAGTTTATCTCAATACACAAGGATAATGGGATATGGACAAACAAAAGATCTCATAAGGACATATCCCTCTCTCTTGAGGAGTGCCTACATCTTAACACTTGGATTATTGGCAATGCCTTTATAACATTACGGGGAATTATCAAATGACAAGGAAAAGGGATCCCCATGGAATTCAGTTGCTCACCAATGTGGTGCAACATCTTCTTAGCATTTTTTAGTATAATTTTTGCAAAAATGTAGCCTTCCTCTGACAATATGACATCCCTGAACACTTTACACATACCTTTGGGTACTACAATGACTTGCTTATGGTTAATGTGCCTAATCCCTCCATTTTTCTTAGATGTATCTTAGACTCCATCTTTACCATCTACAAAGGGGTAAATGTGGAATTTTACTTTTTATAAAAATCACTTCACTTTTTTGAAAAATGCCATTTTATCTTTGTTAGTAGTACATCCTTCAACTCAGAAATCTTGTTTGAGAATGGCTATAGTACTATCAGAACCCATGATAAAACAAAAAATCTCTCTTTTTAATGTAACAAGTATCAACATAGGGCAAGCAATTGACTTCATATTGTCACACAATGTGATCATCTCCTTGATTGGGCCAATATTTGACTCCAATAACCATGGGGATACCTTGTATGATAACCTATGCAAACTTGTGCATAAATTCACAAATAATGGCTTTATTAGGAATTGCCTTGGCAACTTGTCTATAAGGCAATCTAAAAGAATACTCTCTCGTTAAACTTGACAAACAAAAACTCCTTGCCATGGTAGGCTGACTTTGGTGTGCTCTATGAACCTAAGCTCGGATACCTAGTTGGTCCATAATTACCACCCACTTGGTCTTTGATCCCAAAGGTATAGGGAAATGATGGGGGGCATTTGCTAAGCAGATGGCATACATGCTTGGAGCTCATCTACAATACCTTATAAGGTCCTCCCTCTTGCAAGGCATGCACTTATTCCTACTATGATGGTTATTTCCATAAGAATGATATAATATGCATATACGCAATTGTGGAATGGTGGTAACAAACCCCTTAACAGGATTATCACATATAGCTCATAGTAATTTAAAACAAAATAATGGTTTGACCTTCCAACAAACTTACAACATGTACAAATGTTAGGGCTACCCAAAAGAACATATATGACCATATTCATCAAGATCTCACATGGTCCTTAGTGGTACTATTTGTCAAGGAGTGGACTGGAGAGGAAGAAAGAGAAGAGAGAGAATATGAGGTGAAGAAGAGAGAGAAAGAGAGTGACGAGGTGAGAGAAATACTAGGAAAGGAGAGAGAAAGACAAAAAGGGAGAGAAGGCAGCCATGAAAGCTGAGAAAGAGAGAAGATGAAGGAGACTTGTATTATAATAATGATCCTCCAAAAATCAAGTCCCTTACACCTTTTATACTAGCTAGTGTAGTTGGTATTTTGCCCTCATTATTTTATTTCCCCTCTCTTATATTCTATCCCCATCTAAAGGTGTTTTCCCTCAAAAACAAGCTGGGCACTCATTACAAAAAGATAGAGTAGGAGCAAACTAGAGTGCTACTCTGCTTGCTGCAGACATTACAAGGGTTATCTGATGGAATGATGGGTAATTGTTGATGTATAAAGGATCGTTGATCAAGTATGATATATAGGTATGATTGGAGAATGATAAAATTTAAATCTTGACCCATATTCTCTAAGAAAATGAAGGTTATAGACAATGGACAACATGCTGTCTACTACAGAACCCTGTTGTGGTAGATCTGAGATAACTTTTTGAAGGGAACTCCGATTAAGGTGTCTAATTTATAGAAACAGAGTTGTTTCCGAGTACTTTCAGCGCATTTATGGCACTCAATGATATCTATAGTTTAGAATAAAATCTAGTTCAAAATAGTGAGTTGTTTGCAATCTTCCATGCACTAAAATATAGCCATAGATAACCAATCTTCAGCCAAAAGAGCCTACCAAAAAGAAGAATTTGGCCACAAGATGTATGCTAGTCTAAATGAGATCCTCAAGCAATCCATCAACCTCTTAGATCAAAAGGCATCATAATGATTGTCCAAGAGAAGAGAATGGCCATCAACCACATACTCCAATCCACCCGGATCAAATGGATACAATGAAGTATTCCCATAATCAAGTCCATAATCACATCCATAATCTCTTGGATCACAGGGAAGCATAATGCCATTTTCATATTCATGTATGCCCAAATAATGTATTACATCATCATCAAACATATACCACAACCATGATCAAAGGTACTCATTATCAAATGCGTTCAATGGCTATTGTAAACCTTGATTAAGTGTAAATTGATACTCAATAAGTTCATCATGAGGTTGCCATCTTTCTCTTCATTGTTCCCTCGTCACTAGGAAAGGAGAGAGAACAGTGAAGAGAAAGAGAGTGACGAGGAGAGAGAAATACTAGGAAAGGAGAGAGAAATACAAAAAGGGAGAGAAGGCAGCCATGAAAGTTGAGAAAGAGAGAAGATGAAGGAGACTTGTATTATTATATGATCCTCCAAAAATCAAGTCCCTTACATCTTTTGTATCGGCTAGTGTAGTTGGTTTTTTACCCTCGTTATTTTATTTTCCCTCTCTTACACCATTGTAGAGTAGAGATGACCTTTTTTAAAATAATAGAGGGGAGGGCATGACCCTCACCTACAACCAAATAATAATTAGAAGGAACCAAACCATAGCACCCCACAAATAGCCTTTAACATAACTTTTGAAAGAGACTTGGTAGCTAGTTGGCCACTCATAAGTGAGTTGGTTGCCAACTTTATGACTTATACATGTGTTGAAAACTAACAAGGAGATGTTTGGTCTCCCATGAGATGCATGTTTCTCCTCCCTACTAATAGATTATACATTCCCCCACTCACGATAGGCTATTGCTTTCCTTAGTTTTGCCTTACTATTCCTCTCACTCCCTTTGCTTATAGAGGCTCCTCCATAGTGGACCACCTCTCAATTCACTCTCAACCATAGCTAGTAGCAACTCACTACTTTGTAGCGTATCACCCTACACATGGCCACTTAGAAGTGCCTTAGTATATCTCACGGCTCACCTCCATCATGTAGCCCCACCCTTGTCAATGTCCAAAGCTACCCATAACAACAATCTATACAAAAGATCAACCTCTAGCTTGCAATAAGACAAGGATTGATGCTTGATCTCCAAGACCAGTTGTGGAGGCGCCACAGTTTTCTCTAGCTAGCAAATACAAGGAAATAGTAATGATGTTAAAGTACTTGTGTAGCTCTCATGTAAAATATTAAGGTTACGGATATATTAATGCTTGCAAATATTTGTCCAACCAATGAACTAAACTGTGCAGAGGAAGGCATCATCGAATGATGGGTAGTTGTACCCTTCCTACGCCATCAACTCCTATGATATTCACTACATTTATGCAAATAGGTATTAGATAATATATGTGTCCTTTATATGTACCACCATATATAGGTTTATGGGGGAACATTCTCACTTGCAAGATTTGAGGCTAAAGCTAGATTTTCGATTGTTTTTAAAGGTTTGCAGGACGACTCAAGGAGTGATGTTAATACATCAATAACATTATGATTATTAGCTATTTGATTAACACATTAAAAACATAATAAATGGTTATTAAAAATAGATATTACTAGCTTTCATATTCTCACATTTAACCTCATTATGCAGTGTCCAATCCACACATCTCTTGTGTCCTGCTTTATTCTCTTTTCCCATAACTCCATCCTCGACATCATCTTGCATAGATTAACATGTCTTGTATAAGAAGCCTTATAAGGCAACCCGTACTCCAAAAAAGCACAACGTGCCACTCTCAATTTGCTTGGTGATTGCAACACTCTAGCTGCTCAAAGAATAGTTTACACACCATGAATGCCAACAAGGTAAAATCGTTGTAAAAGTGGACATGAAATATCCGGGCGAGTTTTTGATACTTGCAATACGCATTGGAAGTGTTGGTCCTTACCTACTTTGTTTGTATGGATACAGGTACTAGACTCTACTCTTACTCATACTTCGAGTAATTTTGTTGGTGTTGCAAATTTCAGAAAGTTGTAAACTCATCATATAAACACAAATATTTCCTTTATTTTATGCAACAAGTCTCCTTGTTGAAATAATTGAACTAAATGTGTTAGCAAAAGTATTCCTTTGTACGTTTTGAATCAGTTTGGGATTTAAAGATAATGCTCATTCTTAATGTTATGTTTAGCATCTTCACTTTAATTCTTTATTATAACACACATACAAAGCATAGGAAAAATAAAAATAGACAAAAAATAAAAAAAACAAGTGTGTATGTATGTGTATCACACACACCCCCCTCCTTACACACATACTGATTTCATATCAATTATTAACCATTAACTGTTATTATGTAAGTTATACTTATCATATAATCAATACATATATGTATAGTTATTATGTACACTTATCATTAATATTTTATCTAAATTAATTACCATCACTACACACACACACACAGGCGCGCGCGTATGTATGTATATATATTTATATAACTATATTTAATATACAATAATAACAATAAATAATAATAATACATATAATATAATTTTACATTAATTCAATAATATATAAATATTAATTAGGTTATTAATAGTTTATTATTACGTAGTAATTATTAATTAATTAATTATTAATCAAAGTTATATTATATATACATATATAATAATTAATAAATAGGCACATATATATTATGTTATGCAAATATATTAATATATGATTATATCTATAATATTAATTATCATACTATGATTTTAACTAATAATTATTATATATACTTATCTTTCATGTATTATTTGTATTAATAATAATTACAATATATGCACTATAATAATTTCATGTAATTGATTAAATATTAATAATTAACTATTAATACATCAATTAATTGTTAATTAAATATGTATAATTGTATTTCAATTAATGTATTATACACATATAATTATGTATACATGCTTATATGTATAGATGCACAAAAAGAAGAATAAGAAATGAATTCTCAATATAATTTATGGGTTGTCAAATTAATGTGATATTATTGGCTTAGTATGTGGGGACAATATGCATACCATGATAGACTCAATGTGAATAGAAATCATCATTAAATGTGTTTGTATTTGAGAAACTTTGAGAAATGGTCATAATGTTTTAGTTGGAGATATATTTTAGGCTTGATCCCATTAATATTGGCCTTTCGCTACATTCATGTGAGTGCCACATCCCCATATATTGCATTTTAATGCATTTAACATTGTAGTACTCTAAATTATCAACGCTTTCAAAGTTCACATTATGTTTCTTATAGTAACCTTCCACAAATATTAAATATGCAATGGCCAAATATGCATGTGTACATGTGTATGTATACATATATGAGCACATGAAGAACAAGAGTAAGCAAAAATAAATAGTTAATGATTAATATATAATAATGTATACATATATGATACAGATACACATTTTTTTTCTTTTTGCTTCTTGTTTTTCTAATGTTTTTTGTGTATGCATGTGTATACATGCCCATATATATGTGTATATGTGTGTGTATGTATGTATATGTGTGTATCCATATTGTGTGGTCTTGTGAATATGTGTGTGTCTATGTTACGTGGTTTTGTAAATATGCATCTTCTCTCTCCCTACATAATAAAGTATTACTATGCAATATAAATATGAATTATACATATACATATTGATTATAAGTTAAGTATAATTTACATATTAACAATTAATAGTTAATGATTAATATATACTAATATGTGTATGTGTATACGTGCTTTTTAAATTGCTTTTTATGTGTGTGCATATGTGTGTGTATGTATGTATATATTTGTATGCATGTGTGTTTAATATATGTGTGCCTATTTGTATGGTCTTGTAAATGTGTGTCCTTTCTCTCCCTCTCATCATTTTTATTTTTTTCTCTTTCTTTTTCTCCTTTTTGTCTCTTAACTTTCTTCACCTCACATGTGTACACCTTTACACATGTATATGCACATGTGTACATGTATTACATGTATATATTTGTGTGTGAATGTATGTGTTTTTTTATGAGTATGGACTTATATGTTTGTAAGTGTATGTTTTATAATTGTATATCCATTCTATCTCCTCTGCTTTTGCTCATGTGTTTTTATAATCTATGTGCATTTGTGTGTGGTTTTATTATCTTATCCCACATTTTCAATTAAAAAAGCTATTTTTAATAGTATATGTGCATTGTGAATGTTGTTAAAGTCTAGAATATCATATCATTTTATGATATATATATCTATATATATATATAGAGGTGCAATTCATGTTTCAAGATAAAACGCTCTTTATTTCTTGAATATCAAACTTCTCTTTCTTGTGCCTTGTAAGGATGGAGCCTTGCAATTAGTTTGTTAGGGATCCCTCAAGTAAGTATTTAAGTGACATATCTTTACTATTAGTTAAGGGGAGGTTAGGGGCGGGTGCCACATGGCAGCCTCCAACCTCCCCACAAAGAAATGCGGGGGCGGGTGCCACACATCCAGCACCCGCCCTTGCCGCGAAAATCGCGCCTCCCCCCCCCCGCCGCCGGGGCTGAGTCTAGACGCGGAGTGCCTAGTTTATAAATATAAACGAGAATATAGAATAGAAGATATGGCTGAATTAGACTTGGAATAGAAGATGGGGTTGAATCAGACTTTTGTTCAGGAACTGGGACTTGTCAGGTCAAAACGATGGTCCACCAAGAAACTATGGTCCTGCTTTTAGAGAGCACGCCGAAAAGATTTGTTCCTTTCAATGGACGATTCTCATGAGTGATGGTGGCCCACCTTTTTCACAAAATGATATACACAAGAAGCTGTCACCCATTCCCCTGTCAAACGGGATTAAAGGAGTGGGATACTCCGATTCTGCGCTGTCGATCGTACTCTAAGACCGGGAACAACGCAGGAGCCTCAGTGCCATCGAAGGAAGCCTCTGAGAGACCAGCAACAAGCCAATGCAGTCAAGCCCTCGGCAACATTGAAGCCAGAGAGAGAGAGAGAGAGAGAGAGAGAGAGAGAGAGAAGTTTTACGAAAAAAAAAGAGAGAAAGAGAGAAGCAACACCCAACCAGCCGCGTCTCAGGAACATCATGTGCATCGCTTTCATCCTGTGGCACTGCCACCCTCGCTATCGGCTCTTCATCGCCCTTAACCGGGACGAGTACTATGCCAGGTATCTCTAACAGCTCAATCAAATCATTCCCATTTATGCATCAGCAGCTCAATCAAATTCACCAGTTTGGATGCAGCCACACGCTTTGCAAAGTGATCTTTCTGGGGGCATGCCTGAGCCGATTATTGCCATTGATTATAGATATGTTTGTGCATGCTGGCGTGTTGGGGTATCTGATTGTTTCCATCCATTATTGATATGCATAAGCCTGATGTTATTCTGCACATCTTTCTTTGCACACTTTTTTTTTTTTGGGGGTTTTGGAAAAGGGTGTGGCTAATCATATCACTCAGAAGAATTTGATAAAGAAGTACATGAGCTCAACAGTCTAGCGGGAGCTGTACAGATGCTTGCATGTAACTAAGTACAGATATGAATATAGTTGATATTATGCCACACTCTTTGGGCATTCACCCTTTCTTATGATCACAAAGAAAGACACGATGAATCTTTTAAAGATGTACACACTTTCTTGCCGCTGATCGTCAGACTTGATGTTACACCCCATGCATTTCTTACATATTTAAAAGGCTGCAAATTAGAGATGGAAGGGCTTAGCATTTTCATTCTTGCTGGTACTCTGTCTGAGATAAAGGTGTGCTTATGCTACATGTTTTCAAAGGACACTTTGCCTTCATATATGTTCGAGGCTAGTTTCGCTGCAAAAGTGAAGTGACATGGAGAACTCATTGTGATATCATTGTTTCTCACCTCTACACGATAAGGGAAATGCACAATTAAGATGGAAACATAGTAACAAATAGAATAAACCTCAATTAGGGTGATGCAATGTAGTACAAGGGGTGATGCCAAGTGCCATAGAAGTTGCAAAGGGGTGAAGGCGTGAAGAGAAGGTGGTAATAGTGTTACGTGGGGGTTAGGGATGCTCAAAGAGGTGGTATGTGTTTTGTAGTATTGAAGGTAGAGGTGGATGACATGACATGATGAATAGTAGGGTTGGAGTGTATCACCACTCATGGATTTTGAATGTGAGCAACTTGTCAAAGTGCAATGAACGCAGAAGCGTATAGACAAGATTGAAAGAAAAGTGAACATGAGAGAGAGGGAGAGAGAAAAGAGACAAAAGAACCCAAAAATCTGCAGCCAATGAGTGCTGAAATGAAAAGGGCAGATATACAAGGCTGTAGATGTATCTCCTCGAGCCATATCTCTCTCATCAACACCTATAAAGCAAGTGAGGAGGGCAGGCTACCAATTGGGCCTAAATAGGAGGAAATAATGCAATAGGATAATGCACTCGGCCAGCGGAAAACGAGTTGACTTGATCAAAAACCTACCAACTACTCCTCAAATGAATAAAATATTCAGCGATTAGTCCTCTAGCTCCCATGTGGCATCATCGGTTGCCCAATAAACTGCTTGTATATTGTGATTGTTGGATATGCCCACAAACTGACATGAATAATGAATAATGCCCTTCGAGTGTACCTTCGAGAGAATTGACTGTACCAATGGTAACTTGAGAAATACTAGTCCAAGGGGTGACTAATCTCTCCTCTTAGATCTTGGATGCGGCATAAGGCTTAAGGATTTGGATTGCTGTCGGAGAAGAAGTTGAGGAAGCGCCTTCGTAAACAAATCTACGAGATTATGCTCTATCTCGTAGTAAACCACATCAGTGGTCTCATCCAAGATCTTCTCCCGAATGAAATGGTATTGAATCTCAATGTGCTTTGACCTAGCATGAAACACTGGGTTTATACCAACAACGGCTGAAGTGGGGGATCCATCAAGGATGTGGATTGCAATAGCCATAGCCTCGATCCAAAGACCTAAGGTGTTTGTCTATGCTCTATTACGGTGTGAGCCATCTCAATAACACTTCGGTTCTTCCGCTTCAATATGCGGTTTTCTTGAGGTGTATTGGTGTTTGCAAACTCCTGGTGGACACGTGATTTGCACAAAATCTAGCAAGCTCATTAGAAACAAGTTCTTCTCCCTTATTCGATTGTAATGTCTTCAGTTTCCGGCCTGATCTGTTCTCCTAAAAGAGTAACCAATCCTTGAAGTAGAAGAAAGCTTTGAACTTTACCTGCAAAAATAAGCCCGTGTCATCTTGCTAAAATTGTCAAGGCTTGGATTGTGTCTAAGAGGTAAAAAGAAGAGAGGTCAAGGCAGAAGGAGACTATAGCTTGTAGACTCCATTCTCCTTATCACCGGAAGTAAGGATTTGTCTCTATCCAGGATCAAGTATCTGAAAGGGATCCTCGTCAAACTCAACCAACAGGTCGAGGGCACAAATCTTGTGTACTGAAAGCAAATGGTAATCCAAGCTTGGCACATAAAGCACCTCTGAAGAAGTATGAGCACCACGTTGCCCATCTGGAATAAGCTACATACTACCCCTTCCTTGAATAGGGACAGAAGAGCTATCGCCGATGAGAATTTGTCCTTGCGAAGGCCATAAATGTGCAACACCTGTTGTAGGAGTAGTCATGTGCCAAGAGGCACCGCTGTCAACAATCCACTCATGAGGGCATGGGATGGTCAACGCAGCATTAGAAGCCCTAAGGTCGAGGCCTCAATCACCTCCAAGTGGAAGAAGGCAATTGATGAGGGAGTAGCCACTGCTTATGAATCCTTTGAAGACTTCTCCCTCTTCTCCTTATCCTTCTTCTCCTTGTTGTTGGGGCAATCTTGCTTTCAGTGACCTCTTACCATAGATGTGACAAGTGGAATCCTTCTCTTTGTCCTTTGATTTTTCCTTCTTCTTTTGGTCCTTCCCCTTATTCTAGGAGGATTGACCTGTCAATGTTTCTAATTTGAAAGCATTCTGCCCTTTTAATTGCTCCTCCCAATCCAAAACCATAGGAACCAACTCTTCCCATCAAAGAGTCTTTGACCCCCCTGAAACAATTAGGGTGGAATAAAATGCATTGAATGGAGGCGGTAACTGAGAAAGAAGAGTTATCACCATGCCCTTCGAGGTAATCACCTTCCTTGTGTTCTGAATGTGCATTTGCAATTGTTGAAGTTTATTGATGTGCTCCTACATAGAAGAAGACTTACATAGAAGAAGACTTATTAGGACTCAAAGTCCTCATTTGAACCTCCAGAGACACCCGCTTCATCACGGTCATCCAATTGTATATTTGATCAAAGCTCGAGCCATATATCTCGAGCCATGGTCAAGTGCTTGATGTGAGCAATGACTGCTAGAGTGCAGGAGAGAAAGAGGAAAGAACGGATGCATGCATTTAGTTTATCCCAATGTGCTTGTACCTTCATCAACTTGGTTTTCTTATCTAAAGAAATCTTGGAGGCATCACGAGCTATAGGACGGTCTATAGCCTCGATCATGAGCTCCACCAAATCATAAGACTCCAAGATGGCAACCATCATTTCACGCCATATGCAGTAATTCTCCACATGAAGCTTTTGATCTAAAGGAAGAGTTGGCAACATGGGGACCTTATGAACTATAACAGCTTGAAACTCCACCAAATCATGAGACTCCAAGATGGCAAGTATCATTACATGCCATATGTGGTAATTCCCCCATCAAGCTTTTGATCTGAAGCAAGAGCTGGCAACACAAGGACCTTATGGTCTATAATAGCTTGAGACTCCACGTCGGTTTCTATTAACATTGTAAATAGAATGATCTGCATAAAAACAAGGGCAGCCCCCTCTAACTCCATGCACGGTGCTAGTGCTTGCTAGGGCTTTCTCCGCTCATCCTCAAAGAGTTTCACTTGTCGGAGGCGATGAAAACTAAAAATCTATAGCAAAAGACTGAAAACATACCCTTTCCTCCTTCATGAACAGCAAGGACTTGCAAACAATAGCAACTTTTCTCCTTCTCCATGCACAATGTGTTCACCACAGCCTCTAAAGGTTGAAAACTCAAACTTTTGTTGCGACGAAGAATCCTTCGAGTCAGGTCTGCCCATGATTAATCAGCCCTTCTACGTTGCTGTGATACCATGCCAGAGTGCAGTGAATGTGAAAGTGTATGGACAAGACTGAAATAAAAATGAACACGAGAGAAAAGGAGAGAGAGGAAAGAGACAAAAGAACACATAAATCTAATGTCAATGAATGCTGAAATGAAGAGGGCAGATATACAAGGCTGTAGACGTATCTCCTTGAGCTATATCTCTCCCACTAGCACCTGAAAAGCAAGTGAGGAGGGCAGGCTGCCAATTGGGTCTAAGTAGGAGGAAATAATGCAGTTGGCTAGCAAAACATTGGCAGACTTGATCAAAAACTTGCCAATTTCTGCACAAATGAATAAAATAATCACCAATCAGTCCTCCAGCTTCCACGTGGCATCATTGATGATTGCTTGCCTAATAAACTACCCGTACATTGCGACTGCTGGGCATGCGCACAAACTAACAGGAATAATGAATAATGCTCTCCGAGAGTACCTTTGAGAGAGCTGACTGCACCAATGATAACCTGAGAAATGCTAGTCCAAGGGATGATTGATCTCTAACACAACTAACTAGCACCCAAGATAGGGCTATTGGACTGTGAGGAAAGATATGCTTTTGGGCATTAGTATTGAGGGAAAATCTGCATTTGATGGCTGGGCAGCGCTGTTTATTGTAGTCAAACCTACATTTCATTCCAACTTGATTGCCCAAAACTGCCATTCCATCTGGTATCAGCCAAAATGCAAAATCAATTTGCATTTTGTAGGTGACTACATCTTGGTGCAAGTGACAGGATCTAGGTGGATGCAATAGCATCTTGGTGTAGGCGATAGCTTCTTGGTTGTAGGCGACAACTTTTCCTTGACAGATGATGCATCTATAGTCATTGTAGTTGAATGCCTTCTATCTTTCCTGCTGTCTCCATCAAAATGGAGATTTTTGGGTGATTGTAGAATTGAAGATGTCTTACCAGTTTACGAGTTTTGATGCCGGCTTCACACTGTCCCCCTTCTATTCATCTATCATAGAACTTAGAAGGCTTCATCCAAAGTGAAGATGTCGTCCTTGATGCCCTTGGTACAAGTGCTTGTTTTACATTCATTACCCAAAGAAGACAAACTTGACGGTTCGAACTATTCGTTGTGGTCGTGTAAGGTGGACTGCATACTCGACACCATTGATCTTTGGGCTCTTGTTTCAGATTCCATCCCCTGTCTTAAGGAGGATTCAACAAATGGGACTTCTATGGATTGAGCAGCCTTGTGGGATTGGCTCAATTCTTGAGCTCGATCCTCTCTTTATGAGTTTGTAGGATCTGTCGTCGTTTACATTCGCAGGTTGAAGACCGTGGTGGAAGTGTGGAAGAAGCTTGCGTCTTTGTATCAACACAAGGCATTGGTGAGAAACCGTATCATTCCGTACAAATTTCCTTTTTCATTCCCATTTTTTGGTTTTAGTTTCCAGTCCCCAAAAAGCTTTCCGAGGTCTTTCGAGAGTGACGGGGGCCCATATGAGAGACTTTAGTAGGCAAGACTTGAGATTGTTTGTGCTTATATATATGGTACCTCCCATTCATTCTTCACTTGTATTTAACTCACTTTCTCACTTCTTTCAAGACTTTTGTCTCTTCTCTCTCCTTCCATCATCTTCTTTAGGCACCTTGTCACCTTCAGTATCACATTTGCATTTGGAGCTCATCCTACTAGTGTCAACTTCTCTACCTTGGCAACATCTCATCTATGCTTGGGGTCAACATTCCGAGCTTAGCGATAGCTTCCTTCACTTGTGGACACTTATTCTCACTTGGCATCGACATCATTAGCTTGGCATCAACTTTCCAGATTCCACACATTTGTGTTTTGGTTCTTGGCCACTCTTGTTCATCAGGCATCACACTTCTAGCTAGTGCTTCCATCTTCAGGGATTGCCTACATTTGTGTTTTCAGTTTTTGGCTCTTTTGTTTTCTCTGGTGTCACTCCCGAATATAGTTGGCATCAGTCATTAGGCCTGCGTTTGCAGACTCAGAGGATCCTCATCCTCCGACGGCAGTCTCCCTACTCTAGGCATCACAAGTCATCATCCTTGAATTGCAGATTTAGAGGCTCCTCTTCGACGGTAGTCTCCCTGCTCTAGGTGACACCTCATCATCCTTGCGTTTGTAGACTCAAAGGCTTGTTGGACAATCTCCTTGCTCCAGGGCATCTTTCGTGATACAATATCCTTGTATAAGATTCACTTCATTATTTCATTTATTCATCTGAGACTCATTTCTCCTCTTCTCTTTTTAGTGTTTGCTGTGCACGCTTTGTGTTCCTCCTTGTAAACCCTACCATCTCTCTAGTTGCTCAGTCATTTCTTGACATGGTATTAGAGCTGGAGGCGCTCAGTGAGCTGCGAAGATCCTTTGCATTAGTGAAGGCAAGCACATCTGATTTCCTTACTTCTTCCGCTACGTCATTGGGAGATATCCTTCTTTTCCCTCCCACTCTCCCTTTTCTAGGTTGCCACTTCGGTATCATGGCATCTCCACCGATAGATTGCCTGTCTACTAGGTGCTCCTACTGCGGAAAGAACTGTGTTGGGAATAAAGACCTCATGCCTTTTAAATGTGCTCGGATGTGAACACACCCTTAGCACTTGTACTTACACATATATATCTATCTAAAAACCTAAAGGTACTCTCTCGTTATTGTACCTAAAAACGTTCTCACTCTCTACTCTGCTCTCTCTCACTCTCTTTGTCTCTCACTGCGCGTAACGATAGTCTATCTCGATCTTCGTGCCTAACCGGTCCCTACAAACTGGTATCAGAGCTGTGGTTGAGGCATTCGTACCTCTCGAAGTTTGAGCAGGACAGGAGAGCAAGTCATGAGGCGACTGACGGGAGTTGTAGCCTAAATCAGGCGGCATTCTGTAGGCAATAGGTCATAACTTGTAGAAGACTCCAGCGTGGAGTGGTGGGAACTGTAGCCGTGTGGCGCTAGTGTGGAGTGATGGGCGACAACCGGTTGAGCAAGCCTGCAGTATCGCAGTGTGGCGGACTGACGACCAGCAGTCGCGACCAGTCCAGCGCAACCATCGACACATGATGGGGCAGTTGGTGACGACGCGACGATTGCAGCGCTAATGACCAGCGGGGCGGGACCGGCGGGCGTTGACAAGCGCGACCAGCACGGACAGAACCGTCAGCAGGGCTCACGGCGCTCGATTGACGGGTCAAAGGACCCGTCATGTTTTTCTTTTTTCAATTTTTTTTTTTGGAAAAGTCCTCTCCCTTCTAACCAAGGTTCACGCGCATAAGCACAAAATTCAGATTTGTGCATATTTTGGCCCAAAAATTTGGGGCTTTTCCCAGATTTGAGGATTGTGATGTAGAACAAGACAATTTGTCTCAGAAATTGCAGGAATTTGTGACATTCTGCCTCCGACATTTGGGGCTTTTCATGTACAAGCACAAATTGAGCTGAAATTTACCCAAATTCTCGATATTGATGCACATTGGACCCTGTGCAATTTGGGGCTCTTGCAGTTTGGCCAAAATTTGTGCAGCATTTGGTCATTTTATGTACATGCAAGTTGAATTCCACGCAATTTGGACATCAACACTTGGTAAAATTTGGGGGTTTTGCTGGAATTGCTCTATTTTGGCAAAATTGGACTGTTCTATGCATGACAAGGAAAATGCAGATGTGTGGTTGATGCTTTGAGCACAAAATTTTGGGGATTTTGACCGTTTGTGTCAATTTTTATGCCCATGGGTACATGTTCAACAGAAATTGCAGCTGAAATTTTGGGATTCCTCATGTAGTGTGATGCATATGCCCTTGGAACAGCTGTAATTAGTTGGATAATGCTGTAGCACATGGTTTGGTGCTTCTAAAAATTTAATTACAGATCTGAAATCTGTGCTTTTGCTGGTCATTTATTGCTGATTGGTACTTGTTTGTACCTTGATCACTTGGGTGACAGTTTTTTGGTTACATTTGGGCTGAAAATCATGGCTGGCAGCAATGACAACAGTAATCTGATGCACCTAAAGAAGCTTGAAGGCGCACATACCTTTGTAGCTTGGCAAAAGTAGTGCTACAATATCCTGTTGCAAAAGAAGCAAGCAAAGTCGATCAAAACCAAAGGGGCAAAGCCCGCGGACATGGAGCAGGATGATTGGGATGAGTTAAATGAGCTTGCACACTCAACCATAGAGCTATCGGTTTTTGATGCCTTACAGTTCAACATTGAAGGTTTGGATTTTGCATATGCTATATGGACTAGACTGGAAGAACTGTATGCACAAAAGAGTGCTGCAAGCAAAGTGTATTTACTGAAAAAGCTTATGGATTTGCGTATGAAAGAGGGTACAACAATGTCTACTCACTTGAGTGAGTTTAACTCCATTTTCAGCCAGCTGGTTGCCTTCAATTTGGCTATGTGAAGGCCGCAAATGAGCAACACTTGCGGAAGGAGTCATGTGCCGGTAGGCACCACTGTCAACAATCCACTCTCGAGTGTGGCTGTCAACGCAGCATCACAAGCCGTTAAGGTTGAATCCTCAACCACCTTCAAGTGGAGGAAAGCAGTTGATGAGGAGGCATCCACTGCTTCGAAATCCTTTGAAGATTTCTCCTTCTTCTCCTTGTCGGGGCTATCCTTCTTCCAGTGACCTGTCTTGCCATAGATGTGACAAGTGGATTCCTTTTCCTTGTCCTTCTTTGATTTGTCCTTCTTTTTCTTCTTTTGGTTCTTTCTCTTTTTTGAGAGGAATGACCTATGAATGCCCCCGATTTAGAAGCATTGGTCTCTTTCAATTGCTCCTCTTGGTCCAAGACCATAGGAACTAACTCCTTCCAATGAAGAGTCTCCTATCGCCTCGAGGCAATCAAGGCAGAATAAAAACCATTGGAACAAGGCGGTAATTGTGAAAGAAGAGTTATCGCCATGTCTTCAGAAGTTATCACCTTCCTTGCGTTTTGAACCTGTATCTAAAGCTGCCTCAGCTTTTGATATGCTCCCGCATAGAAGATGACTTGTTGACACTCATGGTTTGCATCTACACTTTCAAAAGAAACTCGCTTCATGACGGTCATCTGATTGTACATCTGATCAAGCTCTAGCCATATCTTTCGAGCCACGGTCAAATGCTCAATATGAGAAATAACAACTCTAGTACATGAGAGAAATAAAGACAAGTGAATGCAAGCATTGAGTTTATCCCAATGTGCTTGAGCCTTTGCCAACTCCACCTTATCACTGGAAGAGAGTCTGGACTCATCTCATGAAGGACGATGAATAGCCTCCGTAACAAGCTTTGCCAAATCATAGGACTCTAGAATGGCAAGCATCATGACCCACTAGATGCAATAATTTTTGCCATCGAGCTTTTGATGTGATGGAAGAGTTGGTAAGACGGGCACCTTTCGGTCCATGATCACTTGAAACTCTGTCTCAGCCTTAGAAGACATCTTCACCTACAATGCCTGCACAAAACACAAAGAGTAGCCCCCTCTGATTGGTAAAAAATAGCCTACTAGGGCTCTTGTTCACTCATTCCGCCCCTTCTTCACCTTTCGGAGACGATGAAAAGGTAAATCCTGCTCTTGAAGGCCCAAAACGCAACCTTCTTCCTTCTCTAATAGCAAAAAGCAGCAATAGCTTCAGCAAATCTTCTCCTTTCTCACATGGCCATGCTCGCCTCAGCCTTGTTTTGATGCGCAGCCCTCATGCTTGCACTTGAACGCTGAAAATGCAGCCTTGTGTCACACTGAAATCTCCTCTTCAGATGGGTCCACCCTAGGTTAATCCTTCAATGATCTGATACCATGTCAGAGTGAAGCAATGCAGAAGCAAATGACCAAGAGAGAGAGAGAGAGAGAGAGAGAGAGTGTGTGTGTTTGTGTGTGTGTGAAACATAGAAAATCTGTAGTGAGGAATGCTATATAAGGATGTAAAACTATACACGGGTGCAAAGAGAATATCTGCATATGTCTCCACCTTGAAGATCTTAGTCTGCGTCAGCCTTGAGAGTAGTCTCCATGGTCTGCAGCATGAAATCTATGAAAACCAACTGAGAAAGATTGCTGAAATCAGGGCCTATGAATAGGCTGGGAAAAACACCAAAAATAATGCAGGTCGATTGCATTAAATGCAGCCGACTGCTGTCCAACTGCTGCAACTGACTGACTATGCCACATCAACTACCACGTGGGACTCCTGCACCTATTGCTTGTTAATCAGCTGCTCCTATTGCTCCTGCCGGTCCAAGGAATGTCCAGCTCTAACAGGCTGGGCAGAATAAATAGCCCAAAAGAAATACCAAAAATAATGCAGCCCGGCTGGATTAAATGCCGGTGACTGCCCAGAATCTGACCGACTACACCTGCTGTGTCATGTGGCACTTGCATTGACTGCCGCTTGTTGGCGTCACTTGTATTGTCAGAATGCCAGGTGCCCTGCTTGCTATGATTGTAGAAAACTACTCATGAATGTAACTACCTTTCTAGGGAATGCCAATCTCTAACATCATCATCCTTGAGTTGCGGATTTAGAGGCTCCTCTTTGACGGGAGTCTCCTTGCTCGAGGCGACGCCTCATCATCTTTGCATTTGTAGACTCAAAGGCTTCTTTGGTAGTCTCCCTGCTCTAGGGCATCCTTCTGCTACGGTATCCTTGTATGAAATTCACTTCATTATTTCATTCATTCATGTGAGTTTCATTTCCCTTCTCTTCTCTTTTCTTCACTGTGTTTGCCCTATACACTTTGTGTTCCTTCTTGTAAACCCTACAGTCTCTCTCTGGTTGCTCAGTCATTTCTTGACAAGCTTTTGCCTAGAAGAGTTCCCTTTAGAAGAAGTCGTGGATTAGTCTTGATGATTCCTCCTCTATGAAGGAGTAGATCACGAAGGACATGAGAGATAAGCTTGTCTCTCTTGGTTGGATAACATCTTTTGAAGACATGGCTATGATCCTTCTGACTGAGATGCCATCTCCTTAGTTCAATGTCTTCTACACTTGAATTATCACATCCAAGGCCCATGAGACACTCTTATGGAAGGTGCATGCACTCCTTGTCTTGGAGCATGACAAGCGACTTAGAGAGGTTGGGGCTAGTGGTTCTAGCTCCTCCAAGGCATTTACTGTAGATACGGGTGGAGGGAAGAAGAAGTAGGCCAAGGACAAGAAGTAGGAGAATAAGAAGGATGAGAAGAAGAAGCAACCCAAATGCCCACACTGTGGGAAGGGTACTCATCGTGAAGAGAAGTGTTGGCAAAAGTACCTCCATTTCAAGCCAAAGGAGAAGGATTTGAAGGATAGGAAAGCAGCCTGGGCGATGACAGAGTCTGTGTATGTATTTGTCGAGAAGGATACAACTCTTACTTCTTCCACTCAAGAGAAGCCTTGGCTCATTGATAGTAGGGTCTCTTCTCATATGACCTATAGACAAGATTGGCTTTAGGATTTGAGTGCTAGAGGTAGCACAATTGCCATTGGTGACAACTCTATGTTCCTATTTGAGGAGTAGGGACTATTCCTTTATTGCCAGACAGATAGTCTTCTTTAGTCAAAGTTCTCTATGTACTAGATTTAGGTTCCAACTTATTGTCTGTTCATGGTCTTACATGGCTTGGTATGTGTGTGGTATTTACATAGGATGTAGTGATAGTGGAGGATGCTTCTACAGGTGCTGTTCTTTGGATAGGATCTGAGGAAGGTGGGCTTTACATGCTCACAACCTTAGCCGGGAGGTCTTCCCACGAGATTGGGTTGCTTTGGCATGCTCGTTATGGTCATCCCAATTTTGATGCTATATGACATGCTTCTTGGAAGAAGATGATGGAAGGACTTTCTAACTTCCCTCTTATTCACACTTTGTGTCCTAGTTGTTTGAGGGGCAAGCGGCATGGGCAGCCTCATTCCTAGGTTGCCTCTAGGAGGGCTTCTTTCCTGCTTGAGTTGATTCACACTGACCTTTGCGAACCTATGGGCACGGCCTCCCTTAGGAAGGCCAAGTATTTGATGTTGATTATTGATGACTTCAATTGTTATGTGTGGCCCTATTGTTTGGAGTACAAGAGCAAGGCGTACTGTTTTTGCGAGTGGAAGGTGGTTGTGGAAAAACAGACACTTCTAAAGTTTGTGGCATATGAGCAGATCATGGTGGTGAGTTTATTTCTAACCACTTTTCTTAGTTTTGTAGGGATCACGGCATTCGGACGAAGTATACCCATCTGAATACACCTTTGGAGAATGGTGTGGAAGAGTGCGTGGATCGGACCATGCTACTGATAGCCAAAGCATTGGGGTCTTTCTCATTCTCTTTGGGGTGAGGTGGTGGCTACTGCGATTCACATCCACAACTATTTCCAAACTTCTGTGCTATTGGATGTGACTCCCTATGAGGCTTTCTTTCGTTGAAAGCCCTTTGTGTCTCACCTTTGCATTTGTCCATGTGGACAATAAGAAGAGGAAGACGAAGCTTGACTCGAAGTCTAGGAAGCTCATCTTCGTGGGCTATAACACTACCATGAGGAGCTATCAACTGTATGATTCGAAGACACGAAAGCTTGAGGTGAGCAAGGATGTCATCTTTGATGAGTCTTTGGCCTCCAAGGATCCTATTGATGGTTCTATTCTAGGCGATTCTTCGTCAAACTGACCCTCGCACACCCTTACTTCCTCTCCTTCCTTCCAGGTTGCCTCTTAGCATCCCTGCTTCATCTTGAGCTCCTCCCCCTTCTCCTCCTCCACCCTTTACTTTGGCTTCCCTACCACTTTTGACAGATGCGACTACTACTTCTTCATTGCATACTTCCACCCATTCTGCCTCTTCTCTGGAGTCTTCTAGGGCTGATCAACTGTTAGAGGGGGAGCCTTCTTCAGACGAGGACAATTGCCTTCTTCAGATGAGGACAATTTATATTCCCTTGGTGAGGGGGAGTCCCTTTCACAAACAAGTTCATTGCAAGTCGTGGAGACTCCTATCTGCCTCACAACAGGATGAGTCTATTCGGATTCCGCGTTGGCATTGGCAACTTATACAAGATTTAGGGGTTTCTCACTTTCTTGCTTCTCCTACACGCCCACGCAAATTGGCTCACTTATAGGCCCAATAGAATTGCTCACTTTGTGTGAACTATGCTCTTATTATGAAGATATGCTAGGGTTTGCACTAGGGAAACACAACTTGTACGACCAAGACTACAACACAAAGACTCAAACAGAGAGAAGCAAAACTTAGATCCTGAACATAAAACACAAAACGTAAAAACTCAAAACTTAAACATAGAGACAAGAAACTTTGAAGTGTATGAATGCTGTGAATGAATGTAAGAGTGTACAAAATGCCCAAGGGTAGAGCAATGGAGTGTCAGAGAGTGACATCCATTGGAGATGGATCCTAGTTGTGACCACCAATCGGAGATGAGAGAGTATTGAATAATGAAAGGCAGCAGGCTGGTCACCAAAACACAACAGTTGGAGGCTGAAATATAGTAAATACAGTAGTTTACTACTAGAGTAAGGCTGAAAATTGATCACCCGAGGCAGAGAACTGTCAGGCAGGAGAGGTGTTTGTTGATGTAGACAGCCTACTAGACAGCAAAAACGCAGGTACTGTAGTAGTCGCTTGGTGGGAGAGATGGCAGTAGCCTATCACCTATTGGGTGTTGGGTGTAAAGTCCCTTTGGGGTGTTAAGTCCCATTAATCTTCATGTGTATAAACTTATGGGTGTTAACAAACCCTTATTTGTACCCTAACATATAGATACATTTTATTCTTTGTGTATTGTAACACTCATTGGTACACTCATCTTGGGATTCTCTCACTCTCACTCTCAGCTTTGCTCCTGCTCTATTTCTGTCTTGCACTCCATTGCACCCTCTTCACAACAAATTGGTATCAGAGCTATGGCAACTGTGTGCATGCTTCCCAAGAAGTGCGAGTCAGTTCTATGCATGAGAAGAAGCTCTTTTTGCTCACACAGTCACTCGACAGCAAGGCACATATTTTTTTTGCTCAGACAGGTCAGGTTGTCATTTTTGGGACACGTGTATTAGGCAGGTAGGTGACAGGTCAGTTTTGATGAGACAATAGTAGGTGACAATATTTGTGCGCAGTCGATCAGCGTGGCAGCAATCGTGATCATTGTTCGTGACCAGACGGACACCAAGCTGATAGGAGATAGTGACAGGCCTCGTGGACAACATGCGCTAGGTCGACGTCGACAGGCCTGGCGGACACCATGTATCAATAGGCATGGGCAAATGGGTGATCAGGCAACAACACGTGAGTTTTTTCTTGTGTGGCGTGGCATATCTTCTTAAGCCTTGGTTCACGTGTGCAAGCACCATCCTCAGATTAGTGCATTTTTATGCCTGAAATATTGGGGGTTTTCCTAAATTTGATGCCGATCATACATAAAAGTGAGTGGACTTCGAAATTGCAGAAATTGTGTGCACATTGGCCTTAAAATTTTTGGGGCTTTTCATGTATCAGTGAAATTTTGCTCAGTTGAGCCAAATTTATTGACACTGGTACACATTTGGACTTGAGAAATTTGGGACTTTTGCAAAATTTTGTCAAATTTTGCTAATTTTTCCTGTTTTATGTTCTTAGGAACATGTATTAATGCACTCGGGGCAGATTGGTTAGTGAAATTTTGGGGCTTTTGCTGAAATTTGTGAATTTTGGAAAAATTGATGTGAGAAATGCACTTTGGGAACATTGCTAAAGCAATCTTGGTGCTGTAAGCAATGAAATTGATCTCCCACTTGTGAGATTTTGGAGAAATTGCAGAGAATTTTGGTGTTTTTGTGTATCAGAAGTTGACTTGATCACATATGTATGTAGTACACATGTTGGGCACCTCTCATTGAGTGGATGTATTGCTGAATATTCATGTTGCAGCAGTCTTAGTTATCATTTGCAGATTTGGGATTGTTGCATATGTATTTTTGGTGATATTGCTGAAGTGGGAGTCACTTGGCAGTGATGTATGCGTGTAATGTATGCTAAAATTTCAGTTATATTGCTGAAAGTCATCCGTTCTACTGCTGTACATGTACTTGGACTGAATTTTGCTCTTATTGTCTGAAAATTTGGGCTGAAATTAGCTGAATATTCAACTCATTGTTTGCTGTCATAAATTGTAGCATTGATTTTTGGGTGCATTGCTGAAAAATGGCTGCAAATGCTTCTAGCAACAGTGACACTGAATCCCTTCTTGAAATCAAGAGGTTTGATGGCACTCGCTTTGACTTGTGGAAGGACAGGATGCAAGGCATTTTGTTTCGCAAGGATTGTGATGATCCTCTCTTGGAAATCAAGCTTGCAGCTATGACAGATGAAGATTGGACTAGACTCAACAAGAAGGCCGTTGCATACATTAAAATGGCTGTATCTGATGATGTACAATAGACATTAAGTGTCTTGATACGGCTTATGCCATATGGAAAATGTTGATGGGCAATTATGAAATACAACTCCAGTAAATCAAGTGCATCTCATGCGCAAGCTTGTAAACATGGAGTTGGATGAGTCTAAGCTAGCAATGGAGCATTTGAGTGCTTTCATAGGGATTTTGAGTTAGTTTGAGGACTCTGGTTTGTAGCCCTTCAATGATAAATTGAAGGCTATTTTCTTGTTGATGACTTTGCTTGATAGCTGGGAGTCTCTGGTTGTTTCACTAAGCAACAACCTTGCTTTAACCTTTGATGGTGTTAGGAGCTCTATTCTCAATGAAGAGATTAAAAGAAAGTCCAGTGGAGAAAGGAGCGGTTTAGCCTATCATCTTAGAGGCAGTTCACAAAAGAGGGGTAATGCAAGAAATAAATGCAAAAGCAAGGGCAAACAATAGGATGCTACTTGATATCAATGGGGCATAAAAAGTTTGATGGTTGGTACTACAAGAAATAGCAAGAAAGAAAGAAACAACAAGGAAAGAAAAAGAAGGATGATAAGAAAGATGATAACAGCTCTTCCTCAAAAGAAGTTGCAAAGGCAAATGTTGCATCTAGTGTGGTCATTGAAAAGCTCTCTAACACTGGAGAGATACTTGTTGGAGCCTCATGTAATGTAGATGTTATGGAAGTAGCAGGTGATATGCACATCACTAGAAAGAAGGTAATTGATGCCTTACTTTCAGCTCATGATGGGCTGTCTCAATCATGGATAGTGGACAACGGTGTCATGAGGATATGTATTTTTGAAACCTCACTTAACATATGGATTAATTTTTAATCACATGGTTAAGTAAGTGTTGCACATATGAGATGTAACTGGGATTAGAGTAAATTTATGAGCTTGCGACCCGAGGAAATCACAGGATGTCAAAGGCAAAAGTTGCTATAAGTTATGTTGCACAGATACTTGGTGGTATTTGGTGCCAGTTGTTGGCTTAGGCTATTCATTTGGCCATAAGTGTTAGTTGTGGTGACGCTAGAGAAGTGGCATTTAATGGTACATAATGTTAATCTAATGGTCAAAGATAGTGCAGAGATACTCGAGAATGAAAGTTGCCTAGCCAATTTAATTATTGGCTAGTCAAAATTTTTTTGAAGGACATTAAAATAATTATTAGATTGATTTTCAGTATTTAAAGACTAAAAATTAATATTTAATTATGGATAATGCTAGAAAAACCATTTGGGAAGGTTGTCACTTGTTAAAAATGCCCATGTAAGATTGAAAAACGTCTTTAGAGGTTGGAGAGAGGCATTTTAGTGTATTTAGCTTGCAAGAGAGAGGGAGGAGATGCTGCTGGTTTGATTTGCAGCCATTGGAGGACCTTTTGAGGCAACCAAGTGTAGGAGAAGACCAATTAACAGTAGTTGACAACATCTACAGGCTGTTGAGACAGGGCAGTCGTAGTAAATGACTGCTTTTCTTCAGTTCTTTGCATCTACTAGCTGTTGAGATAGGGCAGCAGCAGTAAATGATTGATTTTCTTCAGTTCTTCATGAAGAAAGTCTGAAATTTCTCTCTCCTCAGTACCTGTCATAAATAAAGTTATTGTCAATCGGGAAGCTTGATGCAAGAGGATATTTTACTGCCTTTGGTGGTGGATCTTGGAAAGTCCACAAGGACTCTATGCTGATTGTTAAAGGCAGTAAAAAGGGGACTTTGTATTATTTGCATTGTAAAGCATTACCTGGCAAGTTTTAGTTGTGGCTGAAGTTCATTCACAAATGGAACTTTGGCACAAAAGACTTGGCCATATGAGCCAGAAAGGCCTTTAGGGTCTCTCCTCTTTAGGGAGATTTGATGTAAAAGGATCTGGTCTTGACTTTTGTAATGATTATATATATGGAAAACATGGGAAGTTTACTTTTTACTTCGGTGTCGTTAAGAAGCCCAATGCTCTTGACTTAGTACACTCTAATGTGTGTACTATTCCTATTAATTCACATGGGGGTGCATGGTCCTTTGTCACTTTTATTGATGATTTTAGTACAAAGTCATGTGTGTATGTATTAAAGAGCTAAAAGGAATCGTTGGATGTTTTTAAAAGGTTTCATGCTTTTGTTACCACACAGAAAGGGCTTAAGTTAAAAGCTGTAAGAACGGATAATGGGGGTGAGTATGTTTCTAATGAGTTCAAAAAGTTTTGTGAGATGCATGGCATTAAGAGGGAGTTGGCAGCCCCTTACAATCCTGCATAAAATGGTTGTTGAGATTCAGCAATCACACTCACTAAACAGCCTCTTTGTATGGAGCTTCAGGGACAAGGACATGCAGGCTAACCTATCCCATATGCACAGTGGTGCCTACTGCAGTTTCCTACTTTCTTATAAAGCATTGTACTTGCTTCCTTTTCTTAATGTAATGATAGTACTCTTTTCTTTTCAGTGAAGTGTCAATGTCATTGTCCACATACACAAGATTGTGTTTATGAGTCCAAGTCTCAATCTTGGAACCTAATTCACTTGTGTAACAAACAGTGTCTTTGTCTTCTCCATCATGAGTCTATACTTCTCCTTCCATCCACCATAACTCACTGCCATGCTCTAGATCCCGCATGTTTCTCAACATGGTATCAGAGCCCAGTCGGGCATGGCTCAGCTCGGCTTAGCTCTCCTCTGCTCTCTCTCAGCTCATGTTAATCTCTGGTCAGCTTAGTTCCATCCCATGACTTCATCTCCCAACTCTACCCTCACTGAAGCTTCCATGGCAGCTATAGCCAGTAGCACCCTGTCAGATTGAGCTGCTTATATCTCACTCCACAGGTCAAATCTCTTGGAGCTTCCTTCTGGAAAAGTATTCCCCAACTCACAAAGCTTCCCTGTATCACATCAATCCATGACATTTGGCTATCTGAAGCTCAGCATTGTGAAAATTCCCAATCACTGCCATAGTCTTCAACTGTGACCTACAGGACATACCCTCCATGGAGCCTTCATATCTCTCTTTGTAGAGCATATCTTCATGAACTTTCTTCTAGACATATCTTCCTCTACTTAGGGCACTCCCTCCTGGCACAACAATCGACCACATTGGTGATCTATAGCCCTGGCATTGCAGACATTCGACATCGCTGCCCAAAACTGCGCCGTGCCTGTTCGTCCACTCTGCGCGCGCCATACAGGCCACGATCTTGATGAGGAGGATAGGGCTTTTGAAGAGCTTGAAGTAAGCTTCATTTCCATAAAAAAAGTTTTGGAAATGATCAACCATAGCTCCTGCAATTTGCAAAAAACCAGGCCCCTATCTGAAACCCTAAACTGTCAGCCATAGCCAAAATCTCTCAAGCTTCTTTTTTTCTCATTTTTCTCACTCTTGACACTAAACCAAGCTAAAGCCCACTCTAATCCATTGACCCAGCATCAAATCAAGGAGGGAAAGGACCTGAGAA
Organism: Lygodium microphyllum; assembly: GCF_053477565.2. NCBI lineage: Eukaryota > Viridiplantae > Streptophyta > Polypodiopsida > Schizaeales > Lygodiaceae > Lygodium > Lygodium microphyllum. Next base: position 116,706,702 of record NC_141142.1, on the reverse strand, counting down.
GATTAAAGAATGACCGAACGATCCCGAACAAGAAGAATCAAGCTCAATATCAACACTGACATAATGTGTTTTCACATTGTTATTAATTGTGTCTCTTGACACATTGCAATCTGCTCTTCTACTGATAAAATCTCAGAATTCTGGTGTTGATTTGCTGCTGATCTTGCAACCTCAACATGGGAAAAGACTCTCCAAATGCTCGATTCAAAGGTGTCGGGTTCCACACTTGGCAAACCCGCATCAAGCTCATCCTGATGAAGAAGGGTCTTTGGGCCATCACAAATGGTAAAGAGAAGAAACCCTGAGATGCGGACCTTGCAGTTACTTGGCAGAAGAATGATGACAAGGCACAAGCCATCATCAAACTGGAATTGGACGACAGCTACATCCATCATGTGGATGCCTGTGACACGTCCCATGACACTTGGGATAAATTGGATACCCTATTTGGTGCACAGTCAAAGTCGTCTAAGTATGGTCTATTAATTGAATTTTTCCGACTTGATATGAAGCCTCATACATCCCTGGCATCCCATTTGAACTACATGGAAAGCTTGCTTACTCAACTTGTAGGAATAAAGCTAAAAATGGATGAAGATGTCTGCATTGGTGTCTTGTTAAAAAGTTTGCCTCCTGCCTATGATAATGTATCAACCACTCTAACCAATATGCCTGATCCTCAACTTGTTGATATTAAAGTCTCTCTGTTAGAAGAAGAAAAGAAACTTAAAAGCAAAGAAGAGCCCAGCACTTCAAAGGATGAACAAATGTTATATGTAAACAACAGATACAAAGGTAAAAAGGAACCGCTCTTCTGTGACTTCTGCAAAAGGACCGGACATACTGAGAAGTTCTGTCATGCTAGGAAGAGGTCCCAAAAGGCCTATCTTGCAGCTGTGAAAGAAGAAGAAGACCATGGACCAAAAGATGAAGAAGAAGATGAAGATGAAGACCACCAGGATCACAAGGACAAGACTCATCAGTCCTTCTACTCTCATTACTCTGATAGACTGTTTTAAAAGCCTTGTACTTCCTTGCCCTAATGCTTCCTGCCATAAGCTTTGTAAACTCCTCATGTAACTTGGCATTACAGTCCCTGTACACTTTGTGAGGCCCCTGTTACAGCCTCTGGATGTCCATCATGTTTTGGTGCCCACACTTAGCCTTTTCTGCGATAGCCTCTGGTGTCTACCATATTTGTGGTGTGCCCACACTTTGCAGGTGGTTCTCATTACAGCCTCTACACACTTTGTGCCTTTCTAGTTGTGATTGAGGAGGGGTGTTGAGATTCAGCAATCACACTCACTAAACAGCCTCTTTGTATGGAGCTTCAGGGACAAGGACATGCAGGCTAACCTATCCCATATGCACAGTGGTGCCTACTGCAGTTTCCTACTTTCCTATAAAGCATTGTACTTGCTTCCTTTTCTTAATGTAATGATAGTACTCTTTTCTTTTCAGTGAAGTGTCAATGTCATTGTCCACATACACAAGATTGTGTTTATGAGTCCAAGTCTCAATCTTGGAACCTAATTCACTTGTGTAACAAACAGTGTCTTTGTCTTCTCCATCATGAGTCCACACTTCTCCTTCCATCCACCATAACTCACTGCCATGCTCTAGATCCCGCATGTTTCTCAACAATGGTGTGGTTGAAAGATATAATTGCACACTTTGTGTGAGAGTTAGATGCATGCTGTCCATAGTTAATCTCTCGTCCATAGTTAATCTTAAAACTATAGTTCATGTATGCAATCGCTCTCCCAATTGTGCGTTGGAAAATGGCATTCATGAAGAGGTTTGGTCTAGCAAACTTGCTTCGTATGACCATTTGTGTTCTCTAGTTGTGATGCCTTTGTGTATATTCATGCAAATCAAAGGACTAAACTAGACATGAAATCCATCAAGGGCATCATGGAGATGAGGGAGAGATGGGTTATAGAGTTTGGCTTCCTCAGGATAGGAAAATAGTATGCAGTCGAGACGTAGTATTTAAGGAGGCAAAGTTGCTGAAAAATGCTACACACGGTGACCTTGACAAAAAGAATGTCAAATTTCAGCATGAACAACCAGCCATTGAACAACCATTAGCTGAAGATTTTTTCCCTTTTGATGCTGAAAATGAACAACAACCTATTGTGCTCCAGCTAGAAGATAATGGACAGAAAATAGATGCACATGATGGAATAGGATAGCAAGATGATTATGCTGAAAACAGGTTACAACAACAAGAAAATGCTGAAAATTAGCCACCAGGTGATGGTGTGTATATACGTGATCATGTAGGTCCATTGCCTATTAATACAGATCATTGGGTAAGAAGGTCTACATGTGTCAGAAGGCAGCCATATAGGTTTCAGCCGTCTTTGGATTGCATTTTATTGATTGATGAAGGTGAGCCTCTGACATTTAGAGAGGCACAACCATGTGAAAACAAGAGAAAGTAGAAGCTTGCTATGCAGGAAGTGATAAAGTCTCTGTATGCGAAAAACACATGGGAGCTTGTACCTTTGCCCAAGGATAGGAAAGCTATTCCTAATAAATGGGTTTACAATGTGAAATGTATTGATGGGAAGCCCAAATATAAGGCACGTTTGGTTGCTTTGGGCTATACACAAAAGGAAGGCATAGACTTCTAAGAGGTTTTTTCTTTTTTTTTTTTTGCAAGTAAAATGTAACTGATTATATTACTAAAAAAAACTGATTACAACGGAGTGCTCATGCTCAACAGACTAGTTGGAGCTGATGAAAGTCACAAATACATCATGTATACAAGCCTCTCAAGGCGGTCTGGGGGGGATGGGGGCAAGAAGCCATGGAGGGGGGGGGGGGGGGTATATCACTATTTAGGGCTGTCTACCCGCATCACGAAAAACAAGTCCTAGCCGCCCCAAGTGCGCATGAAATGACATCAGAGCTCCTGATGAGCCATGGACTCGTCGCCTTGCACCTGATCCCATCGGCCGCGGAGGGAGTGGATGATGGAGGTCCAGAGCTCTGCTAAGGTCGCCTGTACTGAAAGTCTCTCTCCGTCGAAAGCCTCCTGATATTGCGCCTTCCAGATATGCCAACCAGTAAGACTCCCTATGATCTCCCATACCTCAAAGTGGTTTGCTGTGGGCTCTAGTACTTGGTGGAGGCATAGGTCATAGATCTGTGCAAATTTGGCTTGAAAATTTGGGACTTCTCCTAGATTTGACATTATTTATTTCCATAAGTGATTTTCAAGTCAGAAATTGCAGACATTGCATGTGGTGACCTCAATTAATTTGGGGATTTTGCCAAATTAGTTAAAATTTTACTCCTTTGAGCAAAATCTCTTGACATTGGATCCCAAAAATTTGGCGCTTTTCATGCATTGGCAAAATTCTGCTCAGCTGGGTCAGATTGGTTGACATTTATGCAATTTTAGACTTGAAATTTTGGGGATTTGCACAGAATTTGGTTAATTTTTGCATTTTTGCCCGTGTGGTGGCTGATTCATGTACAAACAATAGAGATTTATTCTTGGTTGAGAAAGAACAGTAGTGTATTTTGCTGGTTCAGTTTGTGCTTTTGTAGTTTAGTGCATTTACTCTTGTGTTCGTGATAAAATGGTTGCAACTTCTTCCAGTTCAGACATCAAGAGTTTGATGGAAATCAAACAGTTTGATGGTCATGGCTTTGACCTTTGGAAAGACCGTATGTAGGACATTTTGTTCCTCATTGCAGGAGGATAAACCCGCACTAATGTCTGATGCAGATTGGGCCAGAGTAAACAAAAAGACTGTGGCTTGTATTAAGATGGGTGTCACAGATGACATCTTGATTGACATTAAGGGTTTAGATACGGGTTATGCTATATGGGAGAAGCTAAAAACTACCTATGAGATTACCACACCTGTTAATCAGGTGCATTTAATGCGCAAGTTGGTGAATATGCGATTGGATGAGTCAAAGCCTGTAGCTGAGCACTTGAGTACATTACAGGGGTTTTAAATCAGCTCAAAGATGCAAATTTGGACTTTGATGATAAGTTGAGGGTGATCTTTTTGATCATGACACTACCTGACTCTTGGGAGACCTTGGTGGTTTCACTCAGTAATAACCCCAATATCTCCTATGATGGGGTGAGGGGTTCTATTTTGAATGAAGAAATTAGATGTATGTCTAGTGGAGAAGGCAACAACTCAGCTTATAATGTAAGAGGCAGGACTGAAAAGAAAAATGCAAATGCAAGACAGAGAAACAGGAGCAAGAGCAAAGAAAAGGAAAAGAGTGACATTACTTGCTATCACTGTGGTCGGAAGGGCCACAAGAAACCTGATTGCAGGTATTATAAGAAGGAACAAGAGAGAAAGAAGAATGCAGGAGATAAAAAGAAGGAGCTTTTAGATACAGAGGCTGATGTATTATGTGTAGTTGATTATGATGCCCTTGTATGTCACATGCAGGATATGCGGATTACCAAGGCTGATGTGATTGATGCACTTTTGTAAGTTGATGATGGGGTCGCTTAGGCTTGGATTGTAGACTCTAGTGCCTCTTTCCATGTAACTCCTTGCTTGGAGTGTTTTGCTATATTCAATGCAGGCAATTATGGAAAGGTGTATCTTGGAAATAACCATGCTTGCAGCATGGATGGAATTGGCACTGTACACTTGTCTTTAGACAATAGTCAAGAGCTTGTGTTGAAAGATGTTAGATATGTGCATGGCATTAAGAAGAGTTCACTATCCGTTGGTTAGCTTGACTTGCATGGTTACACTACACTGTTTGTTGTTGTTTTGTGGAAAGTGAAAAAGGTTTCCATGTTGATTGCAAAAGGAACCAAGAAGGGCACTTCGTATTGTTTGCACTGTAAAGCCTTGAACGGCAAGTTTCTTGCAATTGCTGAAATTTGCAGCCACTTGGAGTTATGTCATAAGAGATTAGGTCATATGAGCCAAAAAGGACTTGATGTCCTTATCTCTCTGAAGAGAGTTGATGGAAAAGGCTCTAAACTTAACTTTTATAATGAGTGTCAGTTTGGAAAGCAAATAAGAAATTCCTTTACTCTGGTGTCTCTCGTAAGTCCAATGTCTTGGACTTAGTGCATTCTGATGTATGTAGTATGCCCGTGAAATGGTTGGGTGGTGTTGCATATTTTATCTCCTTTATTGATGATTGTTTCAAGAAGATTTGGGTATACCTGTTGAAAAAGAAAAGTGAAGTGTTTGCTGTTGTTAAAACTTTTCATGCATTTGTGACCACTCAGACAGGTAGAAAGCTGAAATGCTTGAGAACTGATAATGGGGTGAGTTCACATCAACTAAATTCAAGTCTTTTTGTGACTTGCATGGTATTAAGAGGGAGCTTACAGCCCCTTACAACCCTTCTTTAAGTGGGTTGGTTGAAAGATATAATAGGATTTTATGTGAAAGAGTGCGGTGCATGCTGTCCACGTTGCTAATCTCCCTTACTTTTTTGCAACTGCTCTCCAAACAGGTCCTTAAATAATGGCATCCTTGAGGAGGTTTGGTCTGGCAAATTGGCCTTATATGACCATTTACGCATATTTGGTTGTGATGGTTTTGTGCATGTTAGGGATGAGCTGAGGAACAAACTTGACCCAGAATCCATCAAAGGCATCTTCATGGGCTATGGTGATGAGGGTGAATTTGGCTACAGAGTGTGGTTACCTTAGTCCAAAATTATTTGTAGCCATAATGTTGTGTTTAATGATACAAAATTGCTGAAAGGTACTTTAGCCTCAAATGAAGATATGAAAAAGGTAAAATTTCAGAGTTTGCAGCCACCTATTACTTCTGAAAACGAGCCTCTTGATGCTGTACCACAGGCTGAAATTGATGATTAGCGGGTTATTTTTGAGCCAGATGATGATGGACAGCAAATAGGAGCACAAGGAGATCATGGACAACAAGATAGGCTTGCTGAATATGAAAATGTAGGTGCTGGTAATGGAAATGAAGGTACTGTATAGCATGAACAGCATGCTGAAAATGGCTTATAGCAGCTGATAAATGCTGAAAATAATATAACTCGAGATGTAGACCCAATTCCTGAAAATATTGATCATTGGGTACGTAGGTCTACATGAGTAAGAAGGCAACCACATAGGTTTGACCTCTCCTTGCATTATGTGATGCTTACAGATGAGGGTGAGCCTCTTGTATACAAAGAGGCCAAGTCATGTGAATTCAACAATAAGTGGGAGCTAGCTATGCAGGAAGAGATTAAATCTCTATATGCAAATGATACTTGGGATCTTGTGTCATTGCCAAAGGAAAGGAAGCCACTTCCAAACAAATGGGTGTACAAAGTAAAGACAGTTGATGGGAAACCCAAGTACAAGGGAAGACTAGTTGCCAAAGGGTATGCACAAAAGGAAGGGATTGACTTCCAAGAGGTCTTCTCACTTCTTGTGAAGATGACCACTCTACGTGTGCTTTTTGCTCTCATTATTGTATTGGACTTAGAGCTGCATCAAATGGATGTAAAAACAACTTTCTTGCATGGTGACATTGATAAGGAAATCTACATGAAACAGCCCAAGGGCTTTGTAGTTCTTGGAAAAGAGCAAATGGTGTGTAAACTAAAACGCAGCCTGTATGGGCTGAAGCAAGCACCATAGCAGTGGTACAAAAAGTTTGACATCTTTATGCTATCTCATGAGTTTACACGCAGCCATGTAGATCATTGCTTGTACATGAACAAGGATATAGATGGCACCTCCATCATACTTGTTTTGTATGTGGATGATATGTTGCTAGTTGGGGAAAAAAAGACTAGCTTGGATGCTCTCAAAAATCAGCTGAAATCAGCCTTCTCCATGAAAGATTTGGGAAATGTAGAGCATATTTTGGCCATGAGGATTCGTAGAGATAGAATGCAAAAATTTCTGTTTTTATCTCAAGAAAAATACATTGAAAAGGTACTGGACAGATTTAACATGGCTGAAGCTAAGCCTTTTGGGGTACTCTTACCTCCTTATCTTAAGCTTAGCAAAGCCAACATCCCAAAAGATGACGTGGAGGCAAATGCTATGAAGGGAGTCCCTTTTGCATCAGCTTGTGGCTCTCTTATGTATGCTATGGTTGCTACTGGTCCAATATTACTCATGCAGTGGGAGTTGTTAGCTGGTTTATGTCAAGTCGTGGCAAAACACATTGGGAGGGTGTGAAGTGTATTCTTTGATACCTCAAGGGTATACAAAGAATGTGTATTTGCTATGGGCAGGGTGCACTTAGTTTGCAGGGTTATTGTGATGCAAACATGGCGAGTGACTTGGACACTTGTAGGTCCACTAGCAGGTATGTCTTTACATGTTGGTGGGGCTGTTTCTTGGTGCTCTAGGTTGCAGAACATTGTTGCACTAAGTACCACTAAAGCTGAATACATATCATCTATCGAAGCTTTTGAGGAAGCTATATGGTTGAGTAGACTTGTAGAGGATCTTGGCATGTCTATGGGTACTGCAGTTTTGGGATGTGATAGCCAGAGTGTTGTGTATCTGGCTAAGAATGCCATGTATCATTCACGTACAAAGCATATAGATGTGCAATATCACTTCATCGAAGATGGTCAAATCACATTGATTAAGATCAAAACACAAGACAATCCTGTAGATGTTCTCACTAAAAGTCTAAGCAAAGCTCAGCATGAGCATTGCATTCGACTAGTGGGAGTTGGTTATAGGTTTACTTCGAACCTTTAAGTAGGAGGTTGTTGGGATAAAGGCCCGGTTTAACCTCCGTGTATAGTACACACATATTATTTAGTTGTACATGTGAATGCACCCTTACGTTCCCCAAGTATAAATAGATTTTATTCTTTGCATATCAACATATTGTTGGTACACTCATATCGAATTGTACTTCACTTTGTTCTCTCTCTCTCTCTCTCTCTCTCCAGCCGTCACACTCTCATACTCCTCGTCGAACTTTTGTCACTTTCAGCTGAGCTCCATAACACTTTGATACTCCGACTCTCTATGCTTGGTGCTGCCATTGTCATCAGGCCGATTTGGTGCCCGCACCGATGCTTTGGGCTGCGTGCAAGGATTGTTCAATCCATCATCATTGTATCAATGTTCTTTTTCAATTAGTGTAGTATTCTTTCTTCATCCGTCCCCCCTCCCTTCCCCCTTTTCCTCGGTATCCTCCTCGACAAATATATGCACAAAGATAGACTTTGTCGTAGTAGGGGTGCAAATGGGAGTACTTTTGCCAACACTTCTCTTCGGGTGACTGTCTTTTCCACAATGTGGGCACTTGGACTTCTTCTCCTTCTTCTCATCCTTCTTATCCTCCTACTTTTTGTCCTTGGCTTGCGCCTTCTTCTTCTTTCCTTCACCTATAGGTGTAGTGACTATTCGGCCCCACCTCTCTAAGTCGCTCATCATGCTTCAAGACAAGTGGTGAAAGCTCCTCCCATAAGAGTGTCTTGTGGGTCCTCGATGTGATAAGAATGGTGTAGAAGACATCAAACTGAGGAGATGGCAGCTGAGTTAAAAGGATCATAGCCATGTCTTTTGAGGATATTATTTGAGCAAGAGAGACAAGCTCACCCCTTATATCCTCCATCTTTGTGATGTGCTCCTTCATAGAGGAGGAGTCATCAAGATTGAGCATTAACAACTTCTTCTCAAGGGAAATCTTGTGGGTAAACATCTTGTGTTGATACAAAGACGCAAGCTTCTTTCACACTTCCGCCATAGTCTTCAACTTGCAAACATGCACAAGGACAGAATCTTGCAAACTCATAATGAGAGGATCGGGCTTGAGAGTTGAGCCAATTCCATAATATCTTCCAACACTTGGTTGACCCTTTCAGTTTGCCTATTAGTATAAGAATGATAGATGGTACTGAAACAAAGTTGTGTGCCAATGGCTTGAAAGAGACATGTCCAAAATTTTGAAGTGAACAATGAGTCTCTGTCAACTGACAATCCTTTTTGGCAACCCATGCAGCCGAAAAATTTCCTTGATATTCTAGCAATGTTGGATGCTTTGAAGGTAGTCTTTACAAGAGTGACGTGGGCAACCTTCGTTAGCATATCGACCTAGAATTGAGTCATATCCTCCTTGCACTGTTGGAACACCTACCACAAAATCCATATTGATGCATTCCCACTTTATCTATGGTATAACACGTGGTTGTGGTTTTCCTAGTAGTTTGATCCTTTCAGCCTTGATTCACTGATAACTCAAGCATTGAGTTACATATCTTAACACACAAGCTTTCATTTCTGGCCAATTATAGCTTTTCCTCATAGTCTCAACAGTCTTTGTGTAGCCAGGATGTCTAGCTATCGAGCTGTCGTGGGACTTCCATAGAATCTTCTTCTTGAGGTCTCAACTATTTGGCATACACAACCTGTGCTGATAGTGCAAAAGCTCACCTTCCATGTGATAGTACTTAAATTTGGTCTCAGCATTCTGGTTATCTCCTCCAATTTGGATAGAGCTCTTTATCTCAAGGTGTTGGAAATGCAATCCACACTTGTTAGAGAAAACTAGCTTACTATCAATGCAGATGCAATATGTTGAAACTAGATTTCAATCCTAAGCCAAATGGAGGAAGATTTCCATAATTGGATTGACCGGAGGTCATCCATCACCTTAAGGTTTTGGGGGCTAGATGAGTAGTTCAATTTTGGGAAACTTTGAGTTAAGTGCGTAGTGGGGTGAACAATGCTAGGATGGGTGACCTCTCAAGAAGGGGAGGTATAAGGCCCCCCACCCAGTTTCTAACTTGGTATCAAAGCTCAGGTTGCTGAGCGTGGGTGGTACTAGGACCTCAACCAAGTTGTGGCTTGAGGCAGGGTGTTGGAAATGCAGTCCACACTGGCTAGAGAAAACTAGCTCATGCAGGTAGACCTAGGGCTACTCAATTAGATCAAAGTCCGGTCATTCCAATGGAATACAAATGGCGGCGATTGAGAATTGGCCCTTGGCAACTACCAAAAACATTAGCCCCTGAATCAATTTGCAGGTATGTTACAAACAACCATCATCTCTTGATGTTGTGCATGGATGAGGAGATGATACCCAACAGCCATTGTCTCTCTCGATGGAGCAGATTGCAGAACCAATGGCCAGGAAAGCCACTGCACTTGAAAATGGGTGGGGAAAATCTGTGCGTCACATTGCGGCGGTCTCGAGGAGGGCTGATTGCCTCATGGGGTCTTAGAGCCTTCTTTTGCTCGTAAGGACTTAGTGCCCATTGAATATGTCTTATTGCTTGGAGCATAAAAAACTGAGCCGATGTAGAATGATCTCTACAGCCTAGAAAGGTGAGGTGGCACAATGAGTGCTGGGGGGAAGACGCATGTGCTTTGGTTGGGTAGGGAGAAAAGGTTGATGAGGACAATCTTTAGTGGCATGACTGTTTTGGTGGCAGGAGATGCACCCAGTGGTCAGTCCTTCTGCTTGTAGAGAGGCCATAGCACCAGTCATAATGTGTTAGGTCTGAACCATAGTATAGCTTGTCCCAAGTCTAAACTTTGACATAAGTCAATAATGGATCATGGATGTGTAGCGTATTATTCTCAATAGACTCCCATGTATTATCACTTAAGCTCAATTGGCCCTTTCTTGTTTAAGAGAAAGTTCCTTAGAGGTTTTAAAGCCTCTTGCCCTAGCTTAAAACTATAAAAAATCCACTTATAAAAGAACCCACATTTCTAATTTTACCTCCTCTTGAAAGAACTTACAAAACACATTGTTGATGTTTCATTTCTAAACATTTCTGATGTTTCTGGCTGCTATGTCTTCAGGTAAATTAATATTAATGAGGGACTTTACTTGTTTCAGTGTTCAGATGAATATTTTGTTGTAGAGTTCATGGCAAGACGTAGCCAAATTCTCAGTTGTGCCTTTGCCATTCTGTTTTTTATTTCCAGTGTGCTAGCAGTACTACTGGTCTTTTCATCTCACATGCAGGTGTGTAGGCATTAAGATAGGTTCTTATGCCAATCAGTTGTTATGTGCTAGTGTAGACTTGCTTTTTCAAAGATATCAGATTATTCTACATTTGCCAGAAATGATAGAGAAAAAAGGTTTGAAATCTGTGTGCCAAATGTCTTGATCCCTTGTATACAGACCAACAGTTCCTGCTCATTGGTGGGAACAGGAGGATATCTTGGCAGGGAAAGATCTTTTGGGAGGTGGAACTTGGTTTGGTTGCACAAGAAGTGGTAGAATTGCTTTAGTGACAAGCTTCAGGGAGCCACATAGCCGAACTGGTGTGGCTAGCAGGGGAGAGCTTACAACATCATTTTTACGTGTGAGTACACAGCACAAATCCATGCATGCATCATGCCCATTATTTTGGTTAGATTCTTGACTTGACAATTCCACCTTACAGAGCTCGAAAGATCCCTTGGAGTATGCACAAGAGATGTTTGCGGCAGGTGACAAATACAATGGATTCAACTTGTTAGTAGCTGATCTGTGCACGGGTAAAATGGCATATGTTTCAAATCGACCTAGAGGAGACATTGTTCCAGTACAATATGTTTTACCTGGCTTTCATGTCCTATGCAATGCTTCTCTAAATACTCCATGGCCCAAGGTTAGTTCTTTTTCGTGTGCAACAGGCTGATTCAATTTGTGAGTATTTGCAAGATAAACCTGTGTAATGATGCTTTTTAACTTTTTGTTCGAAGGTTCTTAGAGGCCGGAAAACTCTGGAAAACTTGGTGCAAGAGGTGGGGCCATTTACAATACCAAAGGAGCGTGTAATAGAAGATCTGCTTAAAGATAGCACCAAGGCGGATGAAGCATCTTTGCCTCGAACAGGCTATCCCCTGGAGCACGAATATGAGCTAAGCTCGGTCTATGTGAATTGCACAACAGTCAAGGTTCGGTTGCATTGTTAACTATGGAAATGCTTATGTCACTTCCATTCGCTAAGGGGGGACTCACTAAGAGAACAACATCCTTGTTGATTAGGCCTCTAATAACAATCTTAATTTGCAAAACGAATGCAGGGGAAACAGTAGGAAAACTTGCGACTGCAGCCGACTGCCGGGTCATATGAAGTTCTCTAAGGGAGTCAGAAAATTGGTTGATCAATTGTCACAGTTGGTACTTGCATAATATGAAAGCCTTCACAAGTGACCCTCAATAAGTGCGTTTCAGCAGCCTGTATAGGATATTAGTTTCTCATATCAAAGGAATTAGCTTCATAGCATGGTTGTACATAGTGGAAGTAGTAATTCATGTGGGAAGTATGTTTCTGTGAGTTTTGGTGCGGAAATCAAGCATGCTCTTTTCATCTACTGATTTGAGCTCTAGCTTATTAGATGGAGGATTATAATCAGTTTTTGCCTCAAGAACTCTCTCTCACTTTTGCCACAAAAACCATGGAAAAAGTGAGAGATAGTAGTTGAATTGTGAAAGGTTCTTTGGGTGCGATGGTAGCTTCTTCGAAATGGAATATGATGCTTTAGTTCCATCACTTCCATGACTATTTTATTTTTCCACAACAATATTCTCAATGTTTGCCAAAGGGTGGTTCACTATCTTGACTCTCTCCCTTTTCTACTGCATCTAGGATGCACATCTCTCCACTTCGCAGACCTTCCATATACCAAGGGATGAAGCACCTCATTTGCATGCACCTAATATTGGTTGCGACCTAAATGTTGGGCCATGTGGCTTATAGGGACATGGGACGATGTGCTCATAAAATATGTGAAGGCATACAGTGGCATCTTCTATTTGAGATGGAACAATGTAGGTACACTAGAAGTATCATTTCACCATGTACAGCAGATGCTCATGAGTCATGACATTTTCTTTCTTTTTAGCATTTTAGTAGAAGGGACACAGCCTTTGAGTAGTCTGCCAACATTTGTGAAACTCCTTCAGAATTTCTAATAGAATATCACAAACTCAAGAATTCCCTTAGCCTTGAACGTTGTAAGACATTGGCATTGATTTGTTGTCATAATGAGATGCCTAAGAGAAGTTAAAAGTTTAGTCAAGCGGGAAAGCTCAAACGACTAAGACTTTTTACTCGGGTAGTTACATTGACTAGTAGTCCACATAATAAGTGGTTTTAGAAAGCAAGACCAGATACTCGTGATTAAGGAAATAAACCATGAATCGGTGAACCTATATAATTAAGCTCTCTAGAATCCCTGTAAACTTTCCCATCCGAGGATCCAAAGCCAAGAGGCTGCTCAACATAGATCTCCTCTTGCAAGTCACCATTCAGAAAGGCCGACTTCACATCCAATTGATAGACAGTCCATCTCCTATAGCCAGCCAAGGCAAGAACAACTCAAATAGTCGCCATACGAGCAGTGGGGGCAAAAGTATCATGGAAATCAATACCAGGGCGCTGAGCAAAACCTTTAGCAACAAGGCGAGCCTTGTGCTTGTCCAAAGAACCATCGCTAAGGTACTTGGTCTTGAAGACCCACTTGGCACAAATCACCTTCTTGTGAGAGGGATGAGGCACAAGAGACCAAGTGCCATTCCTCTCAATAGCCTCCAACTCGGCTTCCATAGCTTTCCGCTGATGATTAGACTGCAAAGCCTCCTTCACTCAAGTGGGCTCACGATATTGCATAACATGGGTTAGCAAACATTAGTTGGAGTAAACAAGCTCCGTAGAATGCGCCTGGTTCCTTCGTGACCTCTGCGGTCCATCCTGCAGTTTTTACTTCTCAGGGATCCCCTCGATCCTTGAATCTTGGAGTGTATCACGGGCCCAATGAGGAGGAGGCCGGGGATCTCTCCCCGTTGTTCTCCATCTGCTGAAGACTCAGGAACATCCACCAATGGAAGCTCCGCGGGGGTGGTTGGTAGAAGTGAAGACTCTGAATCAGAAGAAGAATCTCCATCAAAAGACTCTGGCTTCAAAGAAACTGTCTCGGGAGCCCAACTCTCCCCTGGATCTCCAAGAACAGGGTGCTTCTCACCCCTCTTTGTGGCCGGAATTTCCACGAACCGCACATCGCAGCTCGTATAGACATCCCGCTTGACGGGATCAAACAGACGATAATCTTGAGATTGGGAGTTGTAGCCAACAAAAACTTGTCATTGGGAAGCCGCCTCGAACTTATCACGTTGCGTCTTCGGGATGTGCACATAAGCGTCACACCCAAAGATCTTGAAATAAGAGACATTAGGCTTAGTCCCAAAGTAAGCCTCAAAAGGTGTCATCCTGTCAACGGCAAAAGTGGGAGATCGATTGAGGATGTGAACTGTGGTAGCCACTACCTCGGCCCACAGAAATTGAGGTGTCTGTCGATGCTCCATCATGGTGCGTGCCATCTTGATCACACTTTGGTTCTTCTGCTCCAAAATGCCATTTCCTTGGGGAGTGTTGGTATTAGCAAACTCCTGGTGAATGCCTCTATTTGCTAAAAAACGAGCAAACTCATTAGACATAAATTCACCTCCCTTGTCTGAACACAAGGTCTTTATTTGCCGACCATAACGGTTCTCCTCAAAGAGAAGCCAATCCTTGAAGTGAGAGAAAGCCTCCGACTTCAAAGTCAAGAAATAGGCCCAAGTCATCCTACTGTAATCATCTACGATCAACATGAAGTACAAGCTCTCCTTCAAGGACTCTATCCTCGTTGGGCCACAAAGATCCATAGATACAAGCTCCATGGGTGAAGTAGAGACCGCCTCGAAGCTTTGTTGGGAATCGCATCTAGATGCAATTTTCCACGAATGCAAGAGGCACATGGCTGATGGCTTACCACTATATTCGGCAAACCTCAGACAAACGATTCTCACGATGCCTTCTGAAGATACTCATAGTTCAAGTGGCCAAACCGAGCATGCCATAGCTCGGACTGTATCTGAGAGGTAAGAAGAAGAGAGGTAAGAGCTGTAGAAGACTTCAATTTGTAGATGCCATCCTCCTCATACCCTGCAGAGAGAATCTTCCTCGATCCACGATCAAGGACTCGAACAGTATCACTGTGAAACTCCACCAAGAGACCAAGAGCACAAATCTTATGGACCGAAAGCAAATGATACCCCAAGCCTGGCACATGTAACACCTCGGAAGTGTGGGTACCACCACATCCATCTGGAATAAGCTGCATCTCACCCCGTGCAACAATAGATACAGAAGAGCTATCTCCAATGAGAATCTGCCCACGTGAAGGTCGCAAATGGGCAACACCATCGGAAGAAGGAGTCATGTGCCGTGAGGCACCATTGTCCACAATCCACTCTCGAGCCTGGGGAGCTGTCATCGCAGCATTAGAAGTCTTCGATGTAGAGTCCTCAATGACTACTAAGTGTAGAAAAGCAGTTGATGAGGATGCAACCACTGCTCTAGAATCCCTCGTGTTCTTCTTCTTGGTGTCCTTGTCTTTGTCGGGGCAATCCTTCTTCCAATGACCGGTCTTACCACAAATATGGCAAGTCGATTCCTTTTCCTTGTCCTTCTTGGATTTGTGGTTCTCCTTCTTCTTCTTTTGGTCCTTTCCCTTCTTCTGAGAGGCTTGACCACCAACCAATGCCTCTCCGATTTGGAAGCATTCTGTCCCTTCAATTGTTCCTCTTGGTCCAAGACCATAGGAATCGACTCTTCCCACCGAAGAGTTGACTCCTGCCATGAAGCAATAAGGGCGGAATAAAAAGTACCGAATCGTGGCGGCAACTCGGACAGTAAAGTGATCGCCATGTCTTCGGAGGAAATAGGCTTCTCCGCATTTTGAACCTGCGTTTGAAGCTGCCGAAGCTTGTTGATGTGTTCCCGAAGCGAAGAAGACTTATTCACGGACAAGGTTCGCATCTGCACCTCCAAAGAAACCCTCTTCATCAAGGTCATCCAATTGTACATTTGGTCGAGCTCCAACTATATCTCTCGAGCCACCGACAAGTGCTGGATGTGAGCTATTACGGCTCTAGTGCAAGACAGAAAAAGAAAAGAACGAATCCTGGCATTTAGTTTGTCCCAATGAGACTGGGCCTTGGTCAACTCCGCACGAGCACTGGAAGAGAGTTTGGACTCATCTAGGACTGAGGACTGGTTGATCTTCTCCAACACAAGCTCCTCCAAATCATAAGACTCCAAAATGGCCAACATCATCACCCGCCAGATGCGGTAATTGTCACCATCAAGCTTCTGATCCGATGGAAGAGCCGGTAGGACAGGCATCTTCCTATCCATGATTTCCTGGAACTCCAAATCAGCCTCTGTAGACATATTCACCTGCAATGCTTGCACAAATGCAAAAGCAGCCCCCTTTGGCTATGTAACCACAGCCTGGTAGGGCTGTTTCCGTCTCTGCTCGTACCTTCTTCACCCACCGGGGGCGATGAAAAGGTAAAATCTGCAATGGAAGACCTAAAATGCAGCCTTCCTCCCCTTCAAACAACAATAACTTGCAACAAATTCACCGATTAGACTCCTTTTCCGCACGCCCATGCTTGCTTTGACCTTGATCCGATGCACAGCACTCCCGCTCGCCCTCAAATCTTGGAAACGCAGCCTTGTGTCGCACTAAAATCTCCTCTTCAGATAGGCTCAGTCCATCTTCACCGCTCTGATACTATGTCAGTGGAAGCGTAGGACAAAGACTGAGAGAGAGTGAACACAGAGAGAAGAGAGAAAAAGAAAAGAAGACAGTGTATACGAAGAAAATCTGCAGTGTAGTATGTTATATAAGAGTGCAGAAATATACACGGGGTAGAGGAAATATTTGCGTGTCTCCAACTTGATGACCTCGATCTCTGTCAGCCCGAGCACAGTCTGTCTCACCCAATGGATCTCAAGAGTGCAGAAATATACACGGGGATAGAGGAAATATTTGCGTGTCTCTCTGACTTGATGACCTCGATCTCTGTCAGCCCGTCTCAGCCAATAGATCTCAAGAGTAGAATCTGAATAATGAATACTGGAGTGTGCCACAAACTGGCTATAAATAGCCAAAAAATAGGAAATCCCCAGCACCAAGTCGATTGTACTAAATGTAGCCGATTGTAGTAAAACTGTTCAATTGCAGACTGTTCGACTGCAGCTGATAATGTGGCATCCATACTGTGTTGATGTGGCACTTTCTGACGTTTCCTTTGCCGTACTATGCTGATGTGGCACTGCCATACCATGCTGACGTGTCCGACTGCTTGTCCGGGGGATGACTCTACCTCTAACATGAAGAGGGTGGTCCGCAAAGCCACATCAAGTGTCACATTCTTCATGGTAGAGGTAAGGGTGCTTGCAATGTATCGCGAGCATAGGACACTCGAGTTGAAGAAGTCTTCTTCAACTCGCTTTCCTTATATGTGGTTATTACTTGAGCACCTCTATAAGGTGCGGTCCGTTGCCTTGCGCTAGATAGTGGTGTCCACTCTAAGGAATGAGTGGGATGAGCATGAGATAGTGGTGTCCACTCTATGGAATCGATGTGCTCGTGGGTCAAGAGTTTGAGTAGGTGGTAGTAGAGGTATGGTCATTCAGCACCTTCTAACCTTGAGGAGGGGTGGTTTGAGTGGCTTGTAGACATATGTAAGGTAGGGCTCTAGTAGCTGAAATCTCATGTCTTATGATGACATCCCCCCCTTGCTTATATGGCCAACGCTTAGGGAGCGATCATTTGATGATGATGGTAACCTCATCAATGAGGATGGGTATGAGAGTGTCTCATCATCTAATGCTGAGGAGTTATCTCCAGACTCTCTTGATGAGTACTCAAATGGTTTTGATGATGATGATGATGATGATAGCGATGTCTCGTTATAGACTCATAGGTCTCTCTCTTTTTTATATCTACTATCATTGTATCCACATGCCACTATGATGCATCATTCATGGACCATGTATGTACTAGACTCTAGTTGTATTGCATGTTGCATGCAACCCATGCAATCGTGATATCTACCCTCATATATTCATCTTATTTTGTAATGAAATGACTATTTCCACTTTAAACATGTGTTGAATGTTCTATCATTTAATGATTTATGGTTTTTGAAAAAGTCAAAATAATTTTTTGCATACTAATATTGTACCGTACCTTATAAAATCATAAGGTATTATTTAGTAACGTATTTTATCGTACCATACTGTATCATACCTTTTGTACTTGACAACTATGATGTCATCCACATAAAGAATGATAATCAACAAGTCTCCCTCTTCATTCTTGAACTATAGAGTGGGTGCAATTGGACTATTTTTGAATCCTTTGTTGGCCAAATAAGCATCAATCTTAGAGTACCATGCAACATGTACTCTTTTCCCTTAACTACAGACCCAGGAGGTGGTGATACATAAATATCCTCATATGAATATCCATTAAAAATGTGTTCCTAATGTTCAATTGATGTACTTTTTAGCCATAATTTGCAGCCATAGCAATCACACATCTCACCGTACTTATACGGGATGTTAGAGTAGAGGTTTCCTCATAATTTGTGTCTTTTTTTCTCGCATAGCCTTTTGCTACCAACCGTGTTTTGTATTTGTCAATACTGCCATCAATCTTGCGTTTGAGTTAAAAAACCCATTTTGTGCCAATGGCCTTCTTACCAAATGGTAAATCCACAAGATCCCATGTAGAATTAGTAGCAATAGAGTCTAACTTATCTTGCATGGCTTGCGTCCAATGTACATCTTGCCGAGCTTCGCCCAAGGAAGTAGGCTCATCTTCATCTAGTAGTGAGCTTATATACATGTTCATCACAATCATCTACTTCCGTAAAATCAGCCAAATGGTCCCTCCCTTGCATCATATGCTACATGCCTAGCAACCCTTCTAGTGCGTTGAGGTAAGGGAACATCCATTCTACTCTCCTAGAGAGTGCGTAATAGCCATCTAGGGACTATTTTGGCTGGATTTGCAGTAACCCTTTTATGCTATATTGCATTTTCAATTTCTTGAGGCAAACCATCATCAAAACCCTGCTGTTTGAGGGCATGTGGTGTAGCAAAATCTTGCTGTATTATGTTTGTCCGGCCATGTACAACAAGCATGGACTCCAAAGAAAGTGGCAAAAGACCCTCAAAGACATCACCAATATCATGGGTGGTTGGCATTTGAAACAAATCATGTGAAAACACAGCACTTTCGACAAATATGATATCCCTATTGACAAAAACTTTCTTCGTGCATGTATCAGACAAGTGATAGCCCTTGCTCTCTAAGTTGTAGCCAATAAATATGCATTTTATAGCCTCATCATTGAGCTTTTCACAAAGCTCTTTGGGAACATGTGCATGGGCTATGTATCCAAACACCCAAAAGCAATCAACTTTGGGTTTCTTGCCATGCCAAGCTTCAAACGTTGTGATCGTCTTTAGTGCCTTAGTGGATGCATGATTAATACATGATTCACATACTGAAGAGCCCATAGACCCATGTATACTGAGAGTAGTTATTAATAAAGGTGGCAAAATAAAGATGACCCCCCAGTGTAGGTGTTCTCATGGGACAACAAATATCGGAGTGAATGAGTTGTATTTTCTAGACAGCACGCATTGCACCATCCTTATTAAAAGCAAACATATGCATTTTCCCCAAAATACATCCCTTGCATACATGAAGAGGTCGGTGGCGTTGCGGACAGTGATGAGATCGCGCAGCCCTTGCTGAAGGCTGTGACAATGCGAACGTTGCCTATTGCGGGGTCTTCACTGGAGACAATGAATCTACCATCTGATACCTCTAAAGGGTCATGAGAGTACCAAAACTCATATGCTCATAGTAGGTATGCCGTAGCTCCATATTTTGTATGGTGGGTGAAAGAGTACTGATTGCCAGAGTATCATGAGACTTACTATTATACATATCCAATAAAAAGAGACCCTTATATAGGGTGCCAGATAGCGTGAGTGCATAATCCATCTTCTCTTTGACCAATCTCTTCTTGCATTCATCCATATAATGACCAAGTTTCTTGCAATAATGACATTTTCCCTTTTTCTTGGACTTTTGTGTGTCTTGGGCAGCCCTTTTTGATGGCTGTCCAACATTAGCCTTTTGTTGATTTTTCACATTTTGCCCGACTTTTCCTTTGCCTTTGTACTTTGAGAGCATAGCCACATCACTTAAACGCAATGCAACATTCTTTCGAGCTTGTTCCTCTTGCAGTAAGAGGCTTTTCAACTCCACAAATATAAGGGACTGTTGTTCCTCCTCAAAGACAACATCCAAGACGTGTGGAAATCAAGATATGACTTAGGAAGAGAGTTTAGTGTGATGTTTATCAATTCTGCATCCTGAATAATCTCATCAACATTAAGTAGATGCTCATGCAAATCGTGTATGTGTATAAGGTGATTTGTCATACTATCACCCGCATCCATGTTCACATTAGCTAGCTCTTTGCAGAGATAAGATACCCTAGCCTTATTATGTGCAGCAAACATGGGCTCAAGTATAGACTAAGTAACTTTTGAGGTCGTGCAAGACTAAATGTGTCGAATAATAGCTCTTTCCATTGTTATGGCAATTAAAGATGGTGCTTGTGCATCCTTTAAGTCCCACCTCCGTTGATTCTTAGTAGGAGGAGTAACAGTAGTAGCACTAGCAACCTATCCACCATAAAACTCCACAATGGGTAGTTGGTGTCATCAAGCTTGTCCTCCTAAGTTGGGACACCAAGGATGTTGCTTTGATCATTATGCCCTTGATGTGCCATTCTGTCAATGATGCACAAAAATCAGCAGCCAAATA
Organism: Lygodium microphyllum; assembly: GCF_053477565.2. Lineage (NCBI taxonomy): Eukaryota > Viridiplantae > Streptophyta > Polypodiopsida > Schizaeales > Lygodiaceae > Lygodium > Lygodium microphyllum. The sequence continues at coordinate 116,686,064 of NC_141142.1, read as the reverse complement.
CTTCAATACTGAATTATAGAATGTACTCTTCCAAGTACCAAAAATCCCCATGGGATTAGAATGCAAGTACCAAATTGTCGCAAATCTTACTGAACGTACCCAATGACACATGAATCAGCACTCAGCCTGCAAATGGCAGCAATGCATTGTTGTACCTCACCTCGAAGTATGTGCCCAAAAAAATACAGTTTAGAACAATTTAATGCCGAGTCTCCAAATTTTATTGAATTTTTTCAAATTTTACTGAATTTTCCCAAAATTTGCCGAATGTCCCCAAAATTTGCTGCCAAATTTGATTGTCACAACAATTTGATACTATTGTACCACTTGTTATTTGCCTTGGAATGCATGTCGGGTAAAAGCCCCAAATTTCTTCACCGAATTTCAAAGAAATTGGAAGAAAATTTTAACTTATATGTTGAATTTTTGCAAAAATGTCACATCAAGATGCGTGCCAACAATGAACAGCAGTTGGAATCCATCGCGTGATATGTGCCGGAGCCAAAAAGTTGAAAAGCCTCAAATTTCTCGTACCAATGTTGAAGAAATTGCGCAATGTTGGCAATTTTGGTGGAGATTCACATATGGGAACTTGAATCAGGTGAAAGCCCCAAGTTCCTCGAAGATATTTCGAGATATTTTAGAAACTGGGAAAGTCAGTTGAAAATCCCCAAATTTTTGGGTCCGGAGTGTGAGAAATTGAAAATTTCTTTGAAATTGGATATGAGATGAGGAAGATGGATGAGATTCTACAATTTTTGAAAACCCCTAAATTTAGAAAATTAGGGCTTTTGTGGTTTTTTTCTCAGATTTGCAGAAAATGACAAGCAGGGCTAAGAAAATGGCGGGCAAGTCTCAGAATATCATGAGCAATGCTGATATAGTCAAACACAAGTCACTATATGATTCTTGAGCTCTATCATCATAAGACAAAATTGCCAAGTAGTCTGTGCAGAAGATGTTGATAGTGCATAGTTGTGACAATGATGATGTAAAATTTGCCTGAATACTATCACATGTTGCCAACTGGGACATTGGTGATGTAATCTTTGGGTATACAATATAGAATGTCTCCTAGCTTGTTGCAGTGGTGCTCAAATTACTATGGTTAGTAGGGTGCATGGTATGCTGCAGATAATGTTTATAAATCACTGGAATGAATTTTATAGAGCTTAATATTTGCTAGTCCTGGCAAAACTTTTTACTTGGTCTTTTCTTGCTTCTCTTTTAAAATTTTGTCCCGAACTTTCTGTTTTCTTTTCACTACCTTCTTTTGCAACCTTAGTCACTTTCTCTCTCTCTGGGCAGAGCAAACTCTTTCTTTCTGTACATTGATGTCACCCTGATGCGGATGATGTGAGATCAGCTGGGTTTTACTAAGTGCCAGCCGTAACATCTTCTGCTGAGGTTGATTTTTTTATGCGCAGGAGGGATTAAATTTGTTTTGAAAAGAAATTGCAGGAATAATCACTCACAACCTGCACACTTATGATATTGCACCTTTGCATATCCAAGCATTTGCAGCACACGTTTCACACCTGAAAATCAACAACTTTAAGCATCTACTAATGAAAACTATTTTGTAAATTGCAAATTACAGTTTATGTTAAACATGTCAAAATTTCCATGTTTCACACAGATCTCATATTTACTTGAGCTTCTCTAGAAAAGATTTCCATTTCTCTTCCTCGGAAGGTGTTTAGCCCTCAAAATTTTTTTTTTCTAGGAATACATTACACCTTGAATTTTACTTTTAATCTAAGGAAAAGCAAAATCCCAGCACATGGACTTTCAAGAGCATGGTGGTCTGATGTTGATCAGGTAGTGTTCACAGGGTTTTGCGGGAAATGGGCATTTTTCTTTTTTGTTTTTTTTTCTCTAGGGGGGGATAGGGGGTTTGGTGAGGCAAGTCTACATCTAGCAGCAAACATGAGAGAGTGTGTAATGCCTTGTACAGAAGCTAATTCTTATGTTTCTTTTGGTTTACAGGGGGGCTATGGATCGAGGAGCATGGTAATATTCTCAGTTGGTCATGATGGTCAAGCTGAGTTTTTTGAGAGGTTTTTGGAAGATGGTTCTTGGGAGGAGAACACATTTTTCTTCGACATTGGAGGTTTACAGAAGGATGATACAATCAACAATCGTTGATAAAACCTGGATTTGTTTCTTTTGTTCTTGTTAGTAGTAGTGTTGTTACTATTATGTGTACAATGTTTTTGTTTTCAGGGGAAGTATAAGGGTCATAAACCATGGAGTGCTTATCATTTTGCTGTCATGTCCAGTGCAAAGTGCCAAAACAAGCATTTAGCCAGCTTGTAGCATAAAATAAAGCTGGCATGCTCACTATTATATTCTTTGCAAACTTATATCATAGGGAGAGTACAGGGAGAGCACTTTCCTTATTTAGTTTCTAAGAAGGAAAGTGACCTACAGCTCAGATATACAAATTTGCAATTGGAATTTCAACTTATGCTTGCTCACGTCCTAACTCTACTCCACGTATATTACTTGTCAAAACTAGCATTGCCAAAGTTGGTCTTCATATTGACAACAGACACTAATGTAGATGATATCTAAAGTAAAGCTGTCTTAACATCGGTGCGCATAAATCGCTGTTTGATGAGAAACAATCTATGCATGTTTGACCATCATATAGTGATAGCGATATATGTAATAACAATTATACATAAGTGTACAAAAATGAATATATATGGAAATAATCAATATGGTGACAAGCATAGAATCTTCACTACCCTACTAGAACACATTGTGGGTGTTGAGAGAGAATCTATGTTAGCAATTATTGCATTGTGAGTGAGGTGGTGCCCTTCCAAGGAAAAACTATTGGACTTTGCAAGAAGTCTTCAACATGTCTTCTACAACTTGCTTTTGCCTTTAGAGTTATCAAAGCAGAGCAAAATGGTTAATCTTAGTAGGTTTGTCCTACTCTAAAAAGAACAAGAAGATGAGGATGTGATGGAGGGCATGCTTATTTGACTATAGTCTTCTCAATAGAGTACAGTAAAACACAAAAGATCTTTATTTGTGCCTACTTGTGTTGACAATTTGTTGTTCATTGGGCCAAATGAGGTTAAACTTCAGCTTGTACAACTCAATTGAGTTGTACTCTTTTTGAGATGTCAAAGTTGGGATTGTTGTGCCATTGCTTGAACATTTCTTATACATAGCAAAAATATGAGATTGTTATAGCAACAAATAACAAATAAATTTGTGTTTAGGAAAGTTTTGAAATTTTTGCATTTGGACACATAAGATTATGGCTACTTTCGTAGCACTTGGTTTATGTTTGTGCCTTTTAAGATTTAGGTGATTGGATTTCTTCTTTATGTCTATCATATTCGTTGGATATGCAATTTGCAATGTTGCTTGAAAGAAATTATGTAAAGCATAATTTCAAAGGTTTGGCAAGATGTGGAGTAGATTGTTCAACATCTACAAGGCACAATAATTTTTGCCTATTTTATCAATGCAGTCTTGATCCATAGTTGTATGCTTTTTGTGATTCTAACTAGGCAAGTTTTTTATTATGCTAGAATGCCCACTAGTAAGTAGGTTTTACTTTTGCCTTTATCTTTAATGCATACCTTCATTAGCAAAAAGTAGCCTACTTATGGCCTTCATGCTTCATACATATATTGTTTGAAAAATCAATGATGTTGATTTGTTCACGACTTCTTGATGACTTAGGTGTGGCTCAAGAAGCCTTCACATTTACAATTGTGTGAGGCTCAAGTCTCTCTCTCTAAGCCATGCATCATCATTGTTGTATTAGATAGATCATCCAACATGATGTCATCATTGTCATATCCATGTAGCATATGCTATAATAGTGATGTTCAAACACATTTAGGATCGCATATAGTTTTTTCCCTCAAGAGCCTTTTTTCATCATGCTTGCACACATTATCCTAGTCCATTCTAAGGTTGTGTGCTTATTTTTGTAGCTTCTTTCTTTTCATTAACTTGAATACTAGACCTATGAGTTTCCTCTTGCTCCTTGATTGTTTCTATCATACTTTGCATTCTTACTTTGCCCTCTTCCTAGTGTGTCAAGCAATTGGAAACTAAAGCATTTCTTTCACCCTTTTACAAACCTCTTTTGTATAGGTGCAAAAGTCATTGGATTGTTGCACAAAGGGCGGACTTAAGTCTTAAGGAGGTGTTCAATCTACTATATAAGAGGTGTTGATTAGTATTTTGTGGTTTGTTTTATAGAGAACAATCATTTTGAGCTTTACAAGCAATTTTAGGTTCTTTTTGCAACCCCTACCTACAATGACTAATATTCACAATTTGTGGGCCATGGTTTTGCATCATTGTGACCAATACTTACATCAAGCTCTATTCATAGCTTCCACCTTTGATATATTAGCTCTTAATACTATTTGTATAGCCTTTTGTATGCTTTGCACCATTCTTTTCCTTTTGCAATAGTAGAATAGCATTACAATGGCCATTCCCATTTGGCACACAACTTATCAACCTCAAACCGATGGGTAGATTGAAAGAGTCAACGGAGTTTTGGAATACATTGTTAGGGCCTATTGCAATAGGGAATCAAAGACATGGATTGAGTATCTACCTCTAATGGATTTTCCCTACAACACTTGATACCAACAAAGCATTGGCATGATCCCCTCTTGGGTGTTATATAGATAAGAGTGCCTATCTTTACTAAATTTCTTTGACTCCACCATGAGGGTCAAAGCATCCAAGAATATGCTAGAAGAGATAGAAGAGCAACCCAAGGCAGTTCGCTAATATATTAAGGTAGCTTAGGATAGATAGAAGGTCTATGTGATCCTAAAAAAGACCCCTTTGGTTTTCAAATTGTGAGATATGGTTTTCATAAGGACCCATCCAAAGAAAAGATCACTCTCTTGGAAAATTCAAGAAAAAGTAAAACCTTGCAAAATTATCTAGTATATGGGAAAAAATGCTTATAGGCTAGAGCTTCCACCTCATCTCAAAGTTCCTAATGTATTTTTTAAGCCTCCTAAAATCCTATATCCTAAACCCTAAGCATGTCCTTGATCATGATAGACAAATTGTAATGCCAACTCAAGGAGCCATTGAGGTATAGCCTAAAAGAGTATTAGAAGTGAGGGACAAGGCCCTAAGAAATCATACTCTCTAGGAATACTTTGTACAATGGAAAGGTTTTCTTGAAGAAGATGCAACATGGATTGAGAAGCCCATTCTCCAGAGTGACCACCCCGGGTTTCTATTGAGATGATGAAATCTCGAAATCTCTAATGGGAACAAATATCACATATCCAAACATAAATGCAAAATTAAAAAAATACTTATGTTAAATTGATGGGACCAATCTATCTTGGACATTTGAAAATTCTCTTTGCTACATGCAACCATCGCTAGGAAATGGACGTGAAGATAACAATTTGTTAGTATACATCAAGATAATAGCTAGTGGCTAGTATTTGTTTTTACACACATAGAGTCTCATTTACTCAAAAGTTAAAAAAAAAGATAGAAAAAGGAAAATTAAACCTTAATATCAAGGTTTAAAGAAATTGGTAATAGGGGGAAAAGGGGGTAGCCCATAAAGGGGAAAGGCTTGCATGAGGGTATGCTACACTTGCATCAATGGACTACCAATGTCTTCAAGCCCGTTTTTAGGGACTTTGCACAAAAGGATTACTTTTTGATCCATTTGTCACCTCACCTATGATGTGTATAGCACATGTAAGCCCTAGCCTCTCGCCACCAATGTTTGGAAGCTATGGAGAGGTCAAATGATATGGTCTCCAAGATGATTCATAGAAAGCAATGAGTGCCGCATGGGATAATCAAAGTAGTCTTGCAACATTGAACATGGTAATGGCAGCTCTATACATTAGATGTTTAAGATCCATGAGCCTAAATAGGTTAACATACCAAGGCATAGAGGTATCACATATGCTATAGCCATCTATCATGGTATGTAATAATACTTAATTGGTCTTTCAAGGCATGGATTGAACACAAATAGAGAACCACCCTTTCAAAATACAGTGAGAACTCCTCGTACTTTAGGGCTCTTCAAAGGAGAGAAACAAAGCCTTGGAATAGGATTTGATATAGATGCATTCTCAAAACACTTGCTTGGGCCCTCGAACTAAGATGCATCACTATAGAAATGATTTCTTGGACTTATAGATGTTGGTTTTCTTAGATGACCAAGAAACATGGATGCATATCATCAGATGAATGGGCTACATGAATGAGTATGCATCTCATGTTATGAGGGTTGTTATTGGACAAAGTATCATCACACACTCCCTTGAGTTGGAGGTAGGCAAAGCAACATAGGTGGCTAGGGAGGTCAAGTTACATAGGCTCTACCATGGCAAGGTAGAGCTAGAAGAGTAGTACATCTATAAATGCTCGATATATGGTGGGATCAGGGGGGAGATGTTTAGAGAGGGTGTTCACCCACTTAATCATATTGTGACAAGATTTCCTTCTAGAGCTATAGAGACATTAAGAAGAGCTTCTCCACACACAACACATAGATTCCAATCACACACAACTTCTTTAGACCCACCATCATCCCACACTCCCCCTCGTACCATATCATCCAAGTGACATAAGGGGCTCACAATATAGAGAGCGTAGGATATTAGGACAACAAGAGACCTATGCTACCTAGACACAAACCACCATAGCCCTTTTAGACCTATATTGTTTAGATTTGTGGATGACATTGGAGAAGAGTAGAGGAGATATGGGAGAAATCATGATAGGGTGGAGTAGATATGAAAACCTTCCTTGCACCCTACCTAATTGTTGATAGAGCTAATGACATATTGTAGGTGCTACATAGGCCTCTTAATTTTTTACATGATACTTGGGACATGGATTGTTGTGTTGAGATATCGAGCTCCACTCGTGATACGCCAGGGTGACCGTTGTGTATTTATGTCACCGACTTGTCAGTTGCAGACGCGGTTGGTACACCGCCCATGAATAATAGCTACATGATAGCTATCCTTATCTACTCTAGTTCGTGGCTCAGTTAGTATGCCACCTTAGTTAGTTGAGTTTGGTTTGAGACCCATATATAGGGTTCTTCTATTTCTTTGTAAATGAGTTCTTTTGGCTTACACAACTAAGAAGAGGAAAACTGTTTTCAGCCTCCACCCTTGTGTGTATTCCCCCATTGTGCAAGCAAGAAAGCTTCAAGTGAGACTCATTCCTTCTCTCCCACAATCTTGACATGGTATTAGAGCCTTGTTCGTGGTAAGGAGCTCAAGAAAGCAAGCCAAGCTCGCGGTGTTCTCGTAAGAGGAGCAGTGTTGCTTTCATTTTCTGTTTTGGGAGCAGATCTCTGCAGGTAGCACAGTCGGAAAGTGCAGGAGTGCATTGTCTCACGTTGAGACGCCCTTCGCGGTGAAGCAAGAGGGCAGTATATGCTGCGGGAGAAGGCTTTAGCCCTTGGCGACCTTGTTTTTTTTATTTGAGGCCATTTCGGGGCCTGTTTTGGAGGCGGAAGTTTTCTGCACGCACTCAGGAAAAGGCCCAGTTTTATGCTGTGCGACCACTGTTCTGCAGGTCGGTAAAAAGTTACTGTAGAAATTGCATTGTATGCCTGTGCGCAGAGACATTGGGAGTTACAGAATCATCCCTGTTGCCTGTTGATGCAAAATCGTCACTAGGAAGTGACTGTGTGGTCAAATACCACTTTCGTCAGTTTTGCAGATTTGCCCTTGTGAGGCTGAAGCTGTGTTCTTTGCAGTGACAGAATTTTTTGCAGTGTTCTGTAATGGCGTCTGATTCTCTTTCACAGATTGACACTGAAAAGCTTGACAAGAACAAGTTCCAAGCATGGAAGTTTAGAATGACAAATTTTCTTATGGGAAAAGGATATTGGGAATTTGTTGCAGGAAATGAAAAAGAACCAGTTCTTCCTGATGTTCCCAATCAACAGCAAATGCAGGCATTTAAAACATGGCATGAGAGAGCCATGAAAGTTATGTATTGGCTGTCTATCAGTATTTCAGACTCTATGATTGTGCATATTCAGGATGCAAGTACGCCAAAGGAGGCATGGGATACTTTGTTAAAAATGTATAGCACAAATACGCAAGCCAGGAAAATGCAGCTCAAGCAAGAGTTGCATAATGTGCAAAGAGAAAGTATGAGCATCAACGACTACCACATGAAGGTGAAGAAGATTGCAGATGCACTTGCTTCCATTGGGTCGCCAGTGGAAGATGATGATTTAGTTTCCGTAACCTTGAATGGTCTAGGCAAGGATTATGCACAGTTTCGAACATCCATTTCCGTCCGTGAAAGATTTCCTGATTTTGAGGAGTTGATTGCTCTTCTAATTTCTGAGGAGCAGAGAAATGGTGGTGCATCTTCTTCAGGAGGAACTTCAAAAGAAGCTGTCTTCTACTCAAATGCTGGAAGAGGTAGAGGCAGAGGTAGAGGAGGCCGATTTGGAGGCCGTGGCAAAAATCAGAATATGCAGCAAACTCAAGAAAACCAGTCCTATGGAGGAGGACGTGGTAACTCTAGAGGCAGGGGGAGCCAAAGAGGTCGTGGTGGATGGCAAAGAGGCCAAAATACAAATAGTAATGTTGAATGCTACTACTGTGGTAAAATGGGTCATATGGCTAAAGATTGCTATAAAAAGCAGAATGACATCATGAATGGAAAACTGCAACAAGGGAATTATGCATCTTCTAGTAGACAGGGTGATGACAGAAATGAGCACTTGTTTATGGTGCAGTACATGAACAATTCTGTGACAAGTGCAGAAGAAAGCAATGATGTATGGTATGTTGACTCAGGTGCATCAAACCACATGACAGGTCATGCAGAATGGATGGAGGATGTAAGAAAAATGAAAAAACCAGGATTTGTGGAGACTCGTGATGATACTGCACATCCTATTGTGCAGATTGGAAAAATTCCCTTGTCTATGCAAGATGGGAAAAAGAAATACATGTCCGATATATTTCATATCCCGAATTATCACCAAGAATCTGGTTTCTGTTGGTCAAATGGTTGAGCAGGGCTTGCAGGTCAGATTTAATCCTCATGGATGCTTTGTTGAGGATATGAAAAATAAAGGTCACTTGATAGCAAAAGGAAAGAAGAAGGGCAGAATGTTTACATTGGATGCAGACATGTCTGAATTGAGTGCAGCAATGTTTGCACATGGGACCGGTGTAGTTGCAGATATTGATATCTGGCATAAACGCATTGGTCATGTTAATGTACAACGACTTAAATCAATGCAGGCCCAAAATATTATTGCAGGTTTGCCAAAATTCAAGGTTGCAGAAATGCATAAGGTATGTGAAGCCTGCCAGTTTGGAAAACAGGCAAGGAAACCATTTCCTAGACATGTTCAAGAGAGTAAGAAGCCATTGGAATTAATCCACTCTGATGTGTGGACAACTAAAGCTGCATCTCTTGGAGGCTGTCATTATTTTGTCAGTTTTATTGATGACTATAGCAGAAAAGTTTGGGTGTATTTTGTGAAAAAGAAAAGTGAAGTTTTTGGGCATTTCAAAACTCTTAAAGCGATGGTTGAAAAAGAAACAGGCCTGCAGATAAAATGCCTAAGGTCAGATGGAGGGGGAGAGTACCTCTCAAATGAGTTTGCAAGGTTCCTACAGGAGCATGGCATAAAGCATCAATATTTATGCAGTCATACCCCACAACAAAATGGAATTGCAGAAAGGAAAAATAGGCATATTGGAGAGGTATCTCGTGCCATGCTCAATGAAAAAGACTTGCCAGATTTTTATTGGGCTGAAGCAGTTGCTACAGCAGTCTACATAATGAACAGGACTCCCACTGCAGCAATACATGGAATGACTCCAGAGGAGAGGTATACTGGTAGGAAACCAGATATTTCTCATTTGAAAAATTTTGGTTGCATTGCCTATGTACATGTGCCAGATGAGTTGAGATCCAAGTTGGATCCAAAAGCTGAGAAGTGCATCTTTATTGGTTACTCTCTGCAGCAAAAAGGGTATAGATGCTATAACCCTTCTACTCGTAAGTTTACAGTGAGCAGAGATGTTGTTTTTTATGAGATGAGTAGCTGGTATAAACCAGTAAATGTGATTGATGATGTAGATGCACAAAATGGTAATGCTGCACAGAATTCACAGCAGCAATCACAAAATATTAGTGGACCTGGAGCGTCCTTTAGCAGTGGTTCACATTCTTCGCCATGGACAGGCAGATTGAGATCAGGAGAATCTTCTCAAAGCAATGCAGATAGTGGTATGCAGGTATCACGAAAAGGAAAAGAGAAGGTTGATCAGCCCATGTTTGATGTGAATGTAGGTCACTCTTATGTGGATGGTGAATCCAGTGGCTCAGAACAGAGCATTGATGATGAGTTGGGTATTCCTTCTATTGTTACACCTGGAGTAAGGAAGACCAGGGATGTTTTGAGAGCACCTGGGAGTGAACCTGCTTTGCGCAGGTCTACGAGAGCTAGGTATCTTGTGGATAGGCTGAAATATGATGGATTTACAGCCATTCACTATGCATATATGGTCAAAGTGATACAGGAACCAGAACCCGCTTCTTTTGAGCAAGCCATGGGAAAAGAAAAATGGGAGAAAGCCATGGATGAAGAAATGGATGCCTTGGAAGCAAATGCTACATGGGAATTGGTACCTTTGCCTAAAGGTAAAAATGTAATTGGCTGTAAGTGGGTTTATAAGGTGAAGCACAATGCAGATGGTTCTGTGAACAGATATAAGGCAAGATTAGTAGTCAAGGGGTATGCACAAACATATGGCATTGACTATGAAGAAACATTCAGTCCGATTGCAAGGATGGCAACCGTAAGAGCAGTCATTGCTATGGCTGCATCAAAGGGATGGTCTTTACATCAGATGGATGTAAAGAATGCCTTCTTGCATGGTGATTTGCAAGAAGAGGTCTATATGGAGCAGCCACCAGGTTATGTGCATGCTGTTCATCCTGAGTTTGTTTGCAGGTTGAAGAAAGCCTTGTATGGCTTGAAGCAAGCACCTAGAGCATGGTCTGACAAGATAGGACAGTATCTTGTCACTATTGGCTTTCAAATTTTCAAGGCAGATTTCTCACTTTATGTGAGAAAAACAGAGAAATGTATTATGCTACTTGTCATTTATGTTGATGATTTGATTATGACAGGTGATAGTGATGAAGATATCCTTCATGTGAAAATGCTATTGAAGCAGAAGTTTGAGATGAAGGATTTGGGAGAGCTGTGTTATTTCTTGGGCATTGAGGTGATTAGATCACCAAGTGGGATACAGCTCTTGCAGAGGCAGTATGGATTGGACATGCTGTCCAAATATGGGATGACAGGCTGTAAGCCTATTTCAGTTCCTTTGGAGCAGAATGTGAAGCTGAGCACAGATGCAGGTGAGCTTCTAGAAGACCCTACTATGTACAGACGCATAGTAGGAAGTTTGATTTATATGACTATTACGAGGCCAGATTTTAGCTATGTTGTTGGATTGGTAAGTCAGTTTATGCAGGCTCCAAGGAAACCACATTTGGATGCGGCTAGACGCATACTCAGGTATGTGAAGTCCACATTGCAGTATGGACTATTTTATGAGACTGGGGTTCAGATACAATTGCATGGATACACTGATGCTGATTGGGCTGGTAGTATCTATGATAGACGATCTACCAGTGGATATGTGTTCTCTTTTGGGAGTGCTGCAGTCACTTGGAGCAGCAAGAAACAGCCTACAGTTGCCTTGTCGATCACAGAGGCTGAGTACAAGGGTACAGCAATGGCTGCATGTGAGGTAGCTTGGTTGCATAAGCTACTTTATGATATGCATCAGTCTACAGATGGGCCAGTTGTCATTTATTGTGACAACATGAGTAGTATACACTTAGCAAATAACCCAGTCTATCATGCTAGAACAAAGCACATTGAGGTGCATTATCACTATGTGCGAGAGAGGGTTTTACTAGGTCTTATTGATCTAGTTTATGTCAGCACAGAGAATCAGATAGCTGACATATTCACGAAGGCATTGGGCGCAGAGAAGCTGCGCAAGTTCAGAGACCTGCTTGGTGTGTAGGAATTGGGATTGAGCTCGAGGGGGAGTGTTGAGATATCGAGCTCCACTCGTGATACGCCAGGGTGACCGTTGTGTATTTATGTCACCGACTTGTCAGTTGCAGACGCGGTTGGTACACCGCCCATGAATAATAGCTACATGATAGCTATCCTTATCTACTCTAGTTCGTGGCTCAATTAGTATGCCACCTTAGTTAGTTGAGTTTGGTTTGAGACCCATATATAGGGTTCTTCTATTTCTTTGTAAATGAGTTATTTTGGCTTACACAACTAAGAAGAGGAAAACTGTTTTCAGCCTCCACCCTTGTGTGTATTCCCCCATTGTGCAAGCAAGAAAGCTTCAAGTGAGACTCCTTCCTTCTCTGCCACAATCTTTACATGTTGTCTCTCAAGCATTTTTGCAATGTCTTGATTATCATTCTCAACCAACACTACACACCTAAAAAGAGTTAATATAGCCTCTTTTTGTCTCTTGTATGATGTTATCATGCCAAAAGAAAGTGTACATTTGAAAGAGCCATGGAGAAACCTTAAGGTTAAATTGTGACTAGTGTCTCTAAATATTGGCAACAAGCATTGTTAAGTTGGTTGATGCAATACTCACATCGTACTTCTACATTTTCTTATACAATAGCCTGTACTTGATGCCTTGTTGTTATGCCATATAGAGTAATTTTTCTTCAAGCTATGTAATAGAAACATCATTTTAAATATTGATAATATAGATAGATAGTGTTCCTTGGTACATATTCACATGAATCAACAATGTCTGAAAATAATCAAAGCTAGAAAATGAGGGAGCCACCCTTGGACCATGAGGCCACCATTAAGCGTTCAAACACATTTGGACTATAATGCATGAGGGCGAGAAGGTGAATCTACTACAAACTCTTTGCTATCTATTTTCTTGCTTGTTGGGGATAGGTAGGAAGGCTAGATGGCTATGAGATTAGATTGTGAGCAAACTGTGTGAGAGGTAGTTGAGTCGAAGAGCATTGAAGCCCCTAAAACAATAGGAGTTCCATCCAAATCTCACTTGGGTGTGAGTAGCTTGACATTTTGGTTCCATTAGTGGGATCAGGATAGAATCAATTGCTTTAAGATGCTCACATTCTAACCATGTGTAGAATAGGAGGCATAAGTGTTAGAAATTGGGATGGAGAGGCAAGGTGCCACTCTCTCGATTTTGTACTACACTTAATCCAAAACCTATGTGACTAGAGTAGGATATCGGAATAGAGAGAATTGATTTGATATTACAATTTTATTGCTAGAGTAGATAGAAATCAACCCCAAAAAAAACCTTTAAAAAAACTCTAATTATCTATGAGCAGAGATTTGAAATGCTTTAATTAATAATTGCTATGGAGGATTAGTTGTGCCTCAATGTTAAATCAATTGCTAAGACAATATCAATTATGCTGGGGAAGAGATTAGAGAAAGATCTTGGGCTTGGGACATTAGATTAGCTCTCTTGATAAAACACCCTATGGGTTGCATTCAAATGCAACTCACTACTTATTGGAATGCAACTCACTTGAGTGTAGGGGGAATTTGAATGCATAAGGATACTGCATAAGGATACCTTTTGAGTGAAAGATCGCATGCACGCACACACACACACACACACACACTCTCTCTCTCTCTCTCTCTCTCTCTCTCTCTCTCTCTAAATAAAACATTTATGGAAGTGAATCTATTGAGAGGGAAATAAATGTTGGAATGACTCACTTATTAGAGGAAGTTAACAACCCATTGCCAAAACATTGTTAGAAGGAATACTAGTGATAGCCCATTAAAAGTAAAACCTGTTGGGGGTAAAGGCACCTCCACCTAGCCGCCTGTGTATTACTACACTAACAGTCACTTTATTCTTTATTCTTTTAGTGACAGTTTGAATAAAGGAAGGCCCGGTCACACATTGTGACTGTTGGAGTTCCCATTTCTTGTCTCTCTCTTTCTTGCTCTTGCTCTCCCGCCATAGCTCTCGAGTGCAAGCTTCGATCCTTCTCACCTTTCAACTGGTATCAGAGCACGGCTTCTGACTCTTGAGCTTGGCTCGTGGCATTCTCAGTTTCCCATTGACTCCCCACTCGCATTGGGTCTCCTTCCTGGTAGCCATAGCTCATTCTCTTGAGCTCCTGTCACTCCCCGGCTTCCCGAGCTTCTTCCCAGCCTATTGAGGCACCATCAAGGCATTGACATTGAGGTATTGCTTCATTATTTCAAAGTTTTACTTCAGTCCACACATCTAGGTAAATAGGGTTTTCACAGGTTGTGGGCAGCCATAGCTCATACCTCTTGGAGCTTTCTTCACTTGGATCTTGCTTCCAGCCTATCAAGGCTTGCTCAAGCTTGGTGTAGGCCTTCTTTGGCCCCCATTTATTCCCCCTTTGGGCCCCATTGTTGACACGTGGGACAGCAGAACCCCCCCCCCCCCCCCCCAGCCAGCTCACGTTTTTTTTGTGCCTATTTCAAAATCTAGCCCAAAAATCACTCTTTTTGTCATATCTCGGACATTCGGAACCCGATTCATGCAAGGTAAGAGTCTAAGTTGGGGTTTTGGTATGCTCCAGACGCGAGAGTGATGTCAAATTTGCCAAATTTTGATGACAGAATATTTTGCAACAGATTTCAGGTCTGAGATAACATGTATTTGTATGCCTATGGCTTATGTGATGCTTCTACTGATGTCTATTGATACAAGATCACTTATGGATGTTATGCCTCTTATGTGAGACGCATTTGGAGATGATTTAGCTCAACCATTGACTGTTTTGAACAATCCCAGATCTGTCCAAAATAGGGCAGCCACCTGTTACTTCAATTTTATGCTTACAGGTCTTGGCATTTGATGCTTGATTATGCCTTGGTACCTATACATACGGGAATGTATGTCTATGGTTTGCCTATGGATTTGAGCTTGGATTGAGTACTGATTTGCTCAGTTTACAGAGGTTATATGCTGCTGGAAACTTCAGGGTTGAAGCTATTTATGCTACAATTGGGTTATGCCTATTGGTCACGGGGTGCTCCCGGCTACTCGGTATGATGTCATGATGTATTTGGACTATGCCACATGTCTTGTTTATGCTTCGGAATGCTTTTGAGCTGAGATTAGAGCTCGATTTGGGTTTGACAGTCACTTCTTTGCAGCTAGCATTTCATCTATGACATGGTTTATGCAAGCAGTTTTGAACTGTCTACAGTCTTCTAGCCTGCATTATGGCGAGTTTGTCCACTGATCATGCTATTTTCAACATCACTAAGCTTGATGGTATGAATTACTATTATTGGAAGAGCCATATTTGGCAGGTGTTGGTGTAGAAATCACATATCAAACCATTGAGGTTGAGCGAGCATCCGCTTGCAACTATGCCAGATGAGGAATGGCTTGAGCTTGATGAGTTATACAAGTCTACTATTGTATTATCTCTCACAGAACAGGTTCATTACAATGTATTTGAGTGCATGGAAGTTGTGGGATAAAATTAAGAATCTCTATGAAAAGAAAAGTGCAGCGAGTCAGATGTATTGACTGAAGCAGCTTATGGATCTGCGCATGAAGGAGAATGTGACCATGTCTGCTCACTTGAGCCAGTTCCATCCTATACTCAAGAACTTGACTTTGCAGGACATCACTTTTGTAGAGGATGTCACTCCTCTTTTCTTGCTTGGTACTCTTAATGAGTCATGGGATATATTTCGCACTGCATTATGTGCCTCTACTGCTACCTTGAAATTATCTGATGTTGAGAGTGCTCTTTTGCAGGAAGAGGTTAACCATAAGAATTTGGATGCCTCTCGTGTGTCGCATGCTATGACAGTTAGAGGCAGGAATGATGGATATGGAAAGCATGGCAGTGGTAGTGGCCGTGGATGGGATTGTCAAAAATATCGGTCCAAGTCTCCTGGGAAGTCACATAGCAAATCCCGTGGTAGGAATGTAGATGTTACTTCTCACCATTGTGGGAAAAAGGGCCATATTAGGCCACAATGCCATGAACTGCGCAATGAAAGGCGCAAAGATAAGGGAAAAGACAAAGTGCAGGATATGTCTTCTGATCGCAGCATAGTGCTTGCAAAGTCCAGTGTTAAAATTGAAGAGATCAATGTTATGCAGCCTGAGGATGTTGATGATGATTATATCCTTGCAGCTTCTTCTAGTGCTTCACAGATGATAGAGATACACTCTATGTATGCACAGTGTTGGTTCTTGGACTCAGGTGCGTCCTTTCATGTGACACTTTGCTGAGAGTGGTTTCATTCATACCGTACTGTTTCGGGTTCTGTGCGCTTGGGTGATGACAGCTCTCTTGATATTGTGGGCATTGGTGATGTTAGGCTACAGTTTCCTTCTGGCAACAATTTTGTTATGCAAGATGTACGCCATGTACCTACTTTGACATGCAGTCTCATGTCAGCTGGATAGCTTGATGGCATAGGTTATCATGTATCGTTTGGAGACTCTGCATGGAAGATCACTCGTGACAGACTTGTGATTGCGAGAGGTGCCAAGGCTGGCAGCCTCTATCCCTTGATTGTATCCACTTCTTCCCTTGATCATGTTTTGTCTCTGGGTTCTATCCCACATGTATCTCTTTGGCATGCCCGTTTGGGCCATATGTCTTTGAAGGGAATGAAAATGATTTCTGGTTTGCAGTACTTACTGCCCCTTGATTATGCATGTTTTGATTCATATGAGCATTGTCTTTATGGTAGGCAGACTAGATCTACGCATAAGAAGTCTAGTAGGCCATGTATGAGTGAGCCCTTGGCATTGGTACATTCAAATGCCTGTGGGGCCATGCCTTGTCAGTCTATGGGTGGTGCAAAGTATTTTGTTACATTCATAGATGATTTTTCACGAAAAGTTTGGGCTTATCCGATCAAACTAAAATCCGATGTCTTGGCTAAGTTTCAAAGATGGCTTGCATTGGTTGAGAACCAGTCTGGGTATAGGCTCAAATGCCTAAGGACAGATAATGGGGGTGAGTATGTCTCACGTGCTTTTGAGCAGTTATGTGATAAGAGGGGTATTAAGCGTCAGTTGACCGCTCCCTACACCCCCCCTCCCCCCTCCCCCCCCCCCCCCCCCCAGAATGGTTTGGCTGAGCGAATGAATAGAACCATCCAGGAGCGTGTACGTAGTATGCTTAGCCATGCATGCCTACCACAAAGCTTTTGCGCTGAGGCAGTTAGTACAGCTCTGCATATCATAAACAGATCACCTTCTAGTGGTTTGGATTTCCAAGTTGTAGAGATAGTGATTCTGGAAAGCCAGTTTCTGCTTATTGCTTCTCTTTGGGTTCAGGAAATTTCTCTTGGATTAGTAAGAAGCAGCCAATAGTGGCATTGTCTTCTACTGAAGCAGAGTACAAGGCAGCTTGTTTTGTTGCATGTGAAGCAATATGGTTGAGAAGGATCCTATGGCATATGGGAGTGCAAGATGAAGAACCAACTGTGTTGAGATGTGACAATCAGAGTTGCATTGCTATTGCCAAAAATCCTGTGTTTTATGCGCTCGCCAAACATATAGAGATCTAGTATGTGCGTGATTTAATCGAGGATGGAATAGTGGAACTGGTCTACTGTCCAATAGAGAAGAATGGAGTAGATATCTTCACCAAAGCACTTATGAATTATCTGCTTCAAGTTCATCTTCAGAGACTCGGCATTGGGCCAAGGAGATAGTTGACATTGAGGGGGGGTGTTAGATATGCTCAATGCTCAATGTCCAATAGAGGAGAATGGAGTGGATATCTTCATCAAAGCACTTACAAATGATCTACTTTAAGTTCATCTTTAGAGACTCGGCATTGGATCGAGGAGATAGTTCACTTGTGGGTGGACATTGAGGGGGGTTGTTAGATATGTTCAATGCCCCACCCTCATAAGGTGCCAGCAATGATCCGTGATGCTCAAAGTTGTAAGGCCCCCATTATGAGGAGAAACCATATGTGAGCCCGAATATTAGTTGAGTCCTAATTTGTATGTCAGATGAGGTCTATGTGACTGGATGGCAAAAAGGTGACCATTGTGGGTCTAATCTTTGGGTTAGGCGGAGTAGTTAAGTTGGTAGCAACTCGAGACACATTGCATTGAGTTGTGGGATAAGGGAGTTATCACGGGTCCTAGCCAACGGTAAAGGGAATATTCCTTGGAATATTTCCTAGCCAACTAGTGGAGGTGCGTATGGAAGGTCAACAGACACGTGTGCATATGGAAGGTCAATAGACACATGTGCACATGGAAGGTCAACAGACACGTGCATATGGAAGGTCATCCATCATGATCCCCTTCACATGCTATAAAAGGTATACCCCTTCATAGTTTTCATTATCTATCTTTCACCCAGTCAGAGTTGTTCTAGCTAGCCTTAAGCTCTTCACCTATATTATGTCTAGATCGTCATCTAAGCTTCACAATGGAAGCACACGTGTGGACAAAGCCGTCTTTGTATCAATTATTTGGAGCTAAAGAATTTACTTATTCTCCTCTTATCTATTGTGTACTCTTTATCTCTTTCTCAGATTCTATTCTCAACGCCATGTAATTTTTTACAGACATTACTTGGTTAGAAATTCACATTGGTAACATATTAGACATGAGATAAAAAAATTAGAAATGGATCTTTATCCAACTAGATCTAGACATGAGACAAACAAAGGTTGGTTGAATAGTTACAAGAGTAGGAATTTAAGATTATGTACATGTGAGGCAAGGAAAATGTAGTTGCAAATTCTTTAAGCTGCAATGCATTTGTCAATGCTCTCATTGCAGAAGAACCCTCAAGGGAAAAATCACTAGCTACCATAGTATTAATGTCAAGTAATCCCATCATCCAAATGACAAAAGAAGAAGCTGCAAAGGACTCTAAATAGCAACATTTAGGAATGTATATTTAACTTAAGTATCAAGATCCTAAGTTATAACTTAAGTGCCAATACTTCTTTATTGAAGAAAGAGCTTTTGTACTTTAAGAAAATATTATACATTCCTTCTAGTCATGAACTAAGGAAGAAGCTACTTTAGAAAGTGCACGGCTCTTCTTTTTCAAGACATCTTGGCTATGCCAAGACACTCAATGTAGTTAGAAAAAGCTATTATTGGGAAAAGCTTAAAGGTAATGTACTTAAGTATGTCATTGGATACCTAAGCGATCAAAGCTAAAAGCAGAGTGTGTTAAAATGCTAGGAAAACTTCAACCCCTTGATATTTCTAAGATGAAGTTAGAATTCATTGGTATGGATTTAGTGGTAGGTTGCCATCAATCCAAGGAGGATACAAATCTATCATGAAGTGGATTCTAGGGAGGATACAAATCTATCACCGTAATTATGGATATGCTAATAAATGTTTCTCATCTCATTCCCATCAAGGCAAACTGCAAGGATTTAGACATTGGAGGGTTGTGTGTCAAAGAAATCTTTAAGCTTCATGGGTTACCAAAAAGGATCATCAGTGTGGTCAATATTCCATATTTACTTCTTAATTCTAGATGAGCTTATTTGAAGCTATTGATACATGGCTATGCTTTAGTACAATATATCACCCATAAACTAATGGCCAAATATAGAGCGAGTCGATCAAGCCATAGAAGACATCCTAAGGGCATATTGTTGTAGAGAACCTAAGTAGTGTATGTAATATATTTACCCTTTGGAATTCACTTACAATACATCATATCACCAAAATATCAAACTGACCCCATTCTTTGTATGGGCAAGACTACCTCACCTTGCTCAACTTCTCCGATCTAGCAAAAAAGGTAGAAGCCTTGAAGAAGATGCTAGAGGAGATGGATGAACAACTTAAAGGTCATAAGACATGATATTCAAGCTACTAAGGATCGTCAAAAAGCCTACGTTGATATTGAAAGAATATAAAATATTTAAAAATGGTGTTTTTTTGTGTCCACCCAAAGAAGACTTTACTATCATTAGGTGAATTCAAGAAACCAAGCCCAAGATATTGTTGAACTTAAAGATTCTCAAGTGCCTAGGGACTAATGTATACAAGTTGCAACTTCCTAAACACTTGAAGATCCACAGTGTTTTTAATATTAGTTTGCTAAAGGATTATGTACCCAACCCCGATCATACAGTAGATGATCAAAAGATTGTAATGCCAAGCCAAGGAGTCCTTGAGCTCTAGCTTGAGAGTATACTTAATGTAAAGGAGAGAGTCCTTAAAAGTAGAACTTTAATGTCATCTAGTAAAAGGATTAATGTGAAGAGGATGCCACTTGGATTGAGAAAGCATTATATAAACAATATTTTCAAATTCTTTCAAGATGAGGACATATCAATTCCTATAAGGGGGAGAGGATGAACAATTGTAATAAAATAGCAAAAGCTTTAAAAGCTTCCAGTTAGTGTCGTTTTCCTCATCATTTACATTGGCACAACTATTAATGTCATGAGTATCCTCATCTTCATCAAAGTCAACATCAGAATCTATGAAAGCTTCAAAGACCCACGAAGCTACTTGCAAATATAATTAGTCAAGATCGAAAAGGATCAGTTCGACATAAAGCTAGGAACCTGTCACCTCAAATTGAGCCAAGAGGGAGAAAGCAACAGTGGGATAAATGGTAATATAAGGCTTAGCCTTTGAGGCATAAGACTGCTCGTGTCACTAATTCCTATCCCAATTATAGAAAACAACCCCTCTCTAATTTCTATCACTATTCTATCTACTACCATCTTCACTCCTTGACAAATCTCCTACTCCCAATTTCCTACTCTTTTTTCACCCAATTACTATCTTTATCCTTGTTGCATCTTTTATTCTCTATCCTAAATTCACCCAAACTTACATTAAAAAATCCTCCAACCCATCACACCTCCTCTTTAATCTTATCTATTGAAGTACACTCTTCATAAGCCGAAACTTGTTCTTACTCAACCAAAAAATCATATATTTATTTTGGGCTTGTCCTTCTACCTTACTGAGCCTTAACTTAAGGACACGTGAGCCTTAGAAGACTATCAAAGGCTCAAAGTGAGATGAGGGATATGCTAGGCAAATTTGTGCCCACAACATGGCCCCAAAACGGAGGAATATTGGAGTTGGACAAGAGGTAGCACATAAAAGCGATGTTGTTGTCATGCCAACTCAAGTCCATATGTTCCTTTTTATTTCAAGAACAAATCTTATGAATAATATTAATAATATAGATCAGACATTAGATGAATAATGCCAACAATATAGATCACACCTACTTGATATCCCAAGTTCCTTGTGGGCATTTGAGAGTCAAGCACTTAGGAGGAAATTCCAATGGCTTAGAACAGTTGGATGTCTTTATTTATGATGGTGAAATGATTGATTAAGAAAGTTCATCATAAAATCAAAGTTAACTTCCACCTTTGAAGGAAACATCTGTATGATTAAAAAAAACTCAAGGAAGCTAAGGAAATTAGAGATGATGGTTAGATACTATCCTACTTATCTAGTAAAAGTAACTATTATGGACAATGGTTAGATATTTCCATGATTATATTAAGCACTCAAGCTAGTAAGGGTTAAGAGAACATCAATCCTTTTTGCTAGAAAATTTGTTTAGCAAGGTATGTTGATTAGTATTACACCCTTGAATAGAAAAATAAATCTTGATGAAATTGAAACAAAAAGATAACATTATTATTTCTAAAAAGAAGCCTTCAATGCTTGAAATAGAAGTGTCTCATTGGTAAAACCCAAGAAGAAAAATCAAGAACCATGACTTAAATCAAGTGAAATGTATGCATGCTAGGGCTTAGACAAACACTTATGCACAAGTGTACTTATCATGTTGCTTATGCTCTTCAACTACTAATCTAGATGTTAGGACTAATACTAGACATAAGAGATCTCTCCATAGGTAGGTATTTGCTATTTAACTAGGGAGGTGCCAAGGAGTAAGAGGGGCTCTAGCTATAACTCCTTCGGTATTCTAGAACTGGCTTGCCCCCCCTATAACCCCAAGTGGATTTGCTAGAGGGCCCCAATGCTAGTTGAGGATGGACTTGGTGGGTTATTTCAGCCTTCATGTGGAGTCTTGATATCGATTAGAACAATTATTATGATAAGAATAAATATAATAAATTTGACTAAATATTTTGTTCTTGAAAGGATTGTTTTCTCTTATATTCATGCTTGTGCCTAACATTACATGAAATAATACTATTTTAATGGGTTAATTAATGAATTTGGTTTTATATGTCAAACTAAAATATGTTAGGATGATTAGAAAACTTAAGCTACTTCGTGAGAGAATCATATGGTTAGATCCACAAAAGATCTTACCTATGGTAGGGTGATCTCCACTAGCCAAGAGGCTTCCACAGAAAACACAAATGCTAGATTATGATTAGCTACTAGGAAGGGCCTAATGCTCATTGTCCTAGTGTATAATCATAGATCCCAAAAAATGTCATTTTAGGGTGCCAAAGTTGAGACTATATCTTATTGGTAGAGGGGTCAATATGTATTGGTTCCCCCTCATTTTTCACTCTTTGAATTGAGTGTAACAATGGTTTGCTTCAATTTGCGAGAAGTAGTCACCTCATAGTTGACATTAGATAATGATGATAGAAGACCAAAGTATTAATTTAGACCCCCCATTTCAAGTTCATCTTTGTGGGGTTGAGATGGAGCTTCCCTTATGAGGTAGACTCATATAGTGTGAGGTTATGGATGTTCGGTTATTTTAAGGAAGCTCCAAATGAAAGTTTTCTTGTTGTCTCTTGATGGACTATTAAAAATACATGCCATTAAAATTTGTTAGATAGGCATGTTACACTTGATGTGACCTAAGTTGCATGAGGGGATTAGGAAGTGGAGCTAGGGGTTAGGGACAAAATTGGCCAAACAAGGCCACTAGGCATACCTAACTTGAGGACCCCTAGGTGCGATGTTGTGTTAGCAAGTGCATGCTTTTCTTTTTTATTCCCCTTTTTCTTTTCTCTATTTTAATTTTTTTTGCAATTCAATAGAAATTTCAATATCTATGAATGGGATAAGATTTCAAGGGTAAGGGGGCTTAAAGAGACTCATAAAAAAGAATAAACTCAATCAATGTTGAAGAGGCAGTGATATAGTAGTCCCTAGGACTTTGAGGCAAGGTATCTTGAAGATGGGATCCTTGTTGAGCCATCTTCTTTATGGGATATCTCTAGGTCATGTTGAGCAACATTGTTAGGCTTCAATGATTAAGTTGCCTCCTAATTTGGACTTTTTAGTCATTTCTCTTCTTATAGGTGCTTTGTCTAATGGTATTAGCAATTTCTCTTGTTTAGTTGTTGACTCCAGGCCTTTCTCTTAGTTAATCATGGTTTGATTGTCCTCTTGTGTTTTATTTAGTGTTGCTGCCCTCATTGGTTCATCCTTTAGCTTTTTGTTTAGGGTTGGTTCTTCTTCATCAAGGGGGAATTTTGTTTTCTATATAGTGCAACAAAGGTGTTCCTATAGACAATTTAAGTAACCATAACCAACAATTTCCTACATAGTACCCTTGAGTATATAAGAGAGGCTTTAAAACCCATTGTTGCATCATGCTAGCTCTATGTTTACATCTTCATCTATCGAACTTGCACTTCATTACCCACTTAAAGGTTCTTCCAAAGAGGATTTCCTTTCCCACATCTTCATGGATGGATCAAGATGGGAAAACTTGTTGCCTCAATAGTTGTGAGGATTCTGCATTTTCTTAGGGAAGGATATGGCTTTCCTCCATAAGGTCTAATGGTCACATGAGTTGTTGTGAGCTATGGCTAACCTATTTCAATCCATACATCACACATTAGGATGTTGAAGTCTGCTCCTTCATTGATGGTGAGGACATTGAGACTATGCCCTCTTTTAGTAGTAATTTTGACCCCTCTAATATAGGCAAGTATATGAAGCCATAATCTTTTGGGTCTAGGTTCACAAACTTAATGTTTCGAATGTAAATATTTGAGTTCCTAGTTGCATTATTGGATATGTTCTATGCAATGCAACTCATAGAGCATTCAAGGTCAAGGTTGTTGCTTTTTGTCATTTTTGTGTTCATCTCTTGAGAATGTTGTGACTTGCTTTGACCAAACCAATTGTGTAGGTATTTCCATGTGTCCTAATTGACATTGATGGCTAGTGAGGTCCTTTAGTTCTTGTGATTCCTTGTGCATTAGTTGTCTATATCCTTCTCTTACTGGGATGTCTTATATAAGGGATTCCTTGTCTATTCATCCTTGTGGAAAGTTTTGTTGTTGTTCCTATGGCCGTGTTATCTTAAATGTGTGCTTGTGTCTTAAGCCCCTAGGCTCATAAGTGCTTCCTCAATCTCTTCTCAACTCATTTCTTGTTAGAAATTTCCATTTTTAAGGTCCTCAACTCTTGTCCCCCAGATTTGACCTTACATGGTATTTGCAAATCTTGAGCCTATGCCATTATGTTTGGATGATCTACTTGATTTGAATCGTGCTCTTGATAGATTTGCATGTTTCCAAATATTCTTGAGCTCATGCCCTTGAGCTTGGATGATCTACTTGCTTTGAATCCTTATCTTGATTGATGTGTGTGCTCCTTAAGGATGGTATAGTCATGTGGAAACTAACATACGTGATCCTGGGGTTGTGCATATGGTTAGCTTTGTGCCCTTAAGGTGATGAGGTTCTCTAGGCTTAGGAGTTAATGGAAATGGAAGCATTTGTAAAAAACTATGTTGATGTGTGTTCTTAACTTGTGACTAAATGGGGGGTATGCATTGTGCGCAATGCCCTATGTATGTCTCATATATGCTTCTTTGTACAACTAGGTTTGTGACTTAGTGCATGTGTGGCATGGCGTGCGCAAGTAATGTCAATATCTAGTGAGCATTTGTGTGACTAAATAGTGTCGGAAGTGTTCCTAGGATCCAATTGGAATTGCTCTTTCATTTCTATGCTATGTTCAACTATTGAGCAAGCCACAATTTCTTAGTTTTCTTCACCTTGGCTACCTATCATCCATCATCTTCACTTAGGATGATTATCATCTTGGCTAAGTCCACCTTGAATATATTAGTTTCACTCAAGGTTATCTACCATTACCTCCCATCACCTTGATTGCATTCCATCACCTCCATTAAGGTGATTACCACCTTGATTGGGTCACATCTACTAATTCCAATCACATTGATGAAGGTGATCATCATCTTTACTAACATAAGACCACTCAAGGTGGTCTTCACCTTGACTAGTATCCACTCCTCTATTGCATCTCATAAGCTTTTGGTTGCATCCCACCCACACAAGGAGGTCATAGTCTATCACCTTGACTTGAATCCAATCACCACGATAAAGGTTATCATCACCTTGGTTGATTGCATGTCCACTCAACGTAAAACACATTTAGCATGCATGGAGCATATAGACTAGGGAAAACCCATCCAATGTGATCCTTACCTTATGACTTCCATTCCCTTGATCAAATCATGTTGATGAATGTGAATACATAACTTCCACTCAAGGCACCTTGATTGCATTTTCAAAAGCATCCAAAAGGTGATTTTTTCCATTTAAAAAGTGGAGACTCATCTCCAACCAATAATAACCCATTATCTCAAGGTGATCCTCACCTTGAGTACACCATATCAAAAAATTTCAAGGTGATTAGCCATCACCTACTGGAAAATCACCTTAACTAGAATTTTTTGCTCAAGATATTTAGCACATACTAGTTTTTTTTCACCTCTAGTGCATCCATATATCTCCATACTTACACAATATTTGCATAGACCACATTCTCATCCTAATATAAAAGGTGTAGAATACCATCTTGAAGGTGTTTTGAAGCATTTGGAAGGCATTTGAAAGGTGAAAAATCACTTGATTGGCCTAAAATGCAAGTGCATTGTGGTCCTTAGAACAAAAACGTTACCTCTTTGTACATATGTGCAAGAAGAAAAAACAATAGAGAGTAAGACCTAGCCAAAACACTGCATGCCAAAGTGGCATTCGTTAGTTTTTTTTTATAAGGTAGAAAATTTCCTATCAAGGCCCGCTAATCACCTCAACTCATCAAAGAAATACTAAACAATATTGAACTTGTCATTGAGATAGAAACATCACCTCTAGGAGGACATCTAGACGGATAAATATAGTGACCTAGAAAATGAATTTCATTTGTACCACAAATTGAGAGGTACCTAGCTATAACAAGGCCACCACAACTATTGTCAATCATCACCTCAATTGGTAAAAATCTCAAAAAAGACTGAAGCAAAACAAAAAGTATAAGCTACAAGCACATAGACCTCATGTGCATACAACAATTGTTTTCATAGATTACAACTTGTGGAAAAGCTTCACCATTCCAAGACCCTCTAGAATTACCATGGTTGCATCTAGAGAGGCGAAAGAAGTAGGATCTAGCAAGTAGGGAAGCCATGGATCATCAATCAACTACCTCTAGATACACATGTCATTAGCACAACATCTTCTCTTGACATGAACATTTGCTCCAATAATTAAATTTTTGTTAAAGAATTGAATTAGAGAAAATACACTAATTGATATTGCCATAAGCTCCAAATCTCTTTCTAAAACATCACCTCAATTGCATCCTAGGAGGCCAATCATCACCTAGATTGGCTCTTTGAAAGGATGTCACCTAGACTAGATACACACATATATATTAGCTAGAGCTTTCTTGATGCATGATCCAAATATGCTCGACAAATCCCAATCACTTTGATTCTCTCCCCAACCACCTCTTGCTTGGTCTAGAATCCAAATAGTCCAACATGGTGTCACTTTGATGAGACTAGATATGTGTTGGACTATTAATTCAAATTAGTCAAGTACGACAAAAGCCACACCTAGACACTACCAAGAGGATATGTTCACTAAATTCTAAACTCTTTTATACACAGAGTTAAAATTGAAGTGTTTAGATATATGGATGTAGATTAGGTAGGATGTTCGTATGAAAAGAGATGTACTATTGGCTATGTATTTGGCCTTAAAAGTGATGCCACGAGTTGAAGAAGTAAGAAGCAACCAAAAATTGCTTTCTCTACATAGAGCTAGAGTATAGGGGAGCAATATAATGGTTGCATGTGAGGTAGCTTTGATTTGTTAGTGACTTTTTGTACAAGTAAAATTCCTTTCAAGTGAGACTAACTTACCATATGGTGGCACCCATGATCATATAGCTAACATATTCACAAAGTCATTGGGTGCAAAGAAGCTACACAAAGTTTAAGAGTTGCTTGGAAGTACAAAACATGGGGTTGAGGTTGACGTTGGGAGACTTGAGATGACAAGCTCAATGTATGACCAGCTAGGATGATTTATCTACTCCACCAACATGTATTAGCTTGATCAATGCAATGCACTTGAGACCTTTATTATGGATGGAGTAGGGAGATATATCTAATATGATTGGCAAGTTATGTTGCCAACTCGTCCTATTTGTATTGCTCATTGATAGATTGTGTCTACATTTATATACAACATAACACTTGTATTTAGAAGATGAAGTAGAAGATAAGACAAATAAGAAGAGAAAAAACTAGTCTCCATCTCTATCACACACACACACACACACACATTTGTTTGTGTACATAGTGAGAGAGAGAGCTACATCATAAAGGATCAAATACTCTCTATCTTTTATCAACTCATCCATGAGGTGAAATTGTAATATTTTCGAATCCATTAATCATACTTTTGTAAAACTAAAGTGAGAGCTAGGATCATCATCATGCAAATTGTAATATCACTCAAGGTTATATTATAAGACCACGCAATGGATGTGATGGGTGTGGGAAATCTTTATTTAGTTTTCCCTAAATTATGCCCATGGTGACCAAAGTTTCATGCAAAAGGAGAAGGACTGATCACAAATGGAAAAGAGTAGAGGGTGCCCAACCTAAAGTGGAAATCCTAGCCCTAATATATAAACATAATTCAAGAGATTATTATTGTATGTGCAATTTTGAGCTTTCACTCTTCCAATCTTCTTGTCTACTTGCTTATTGCCTCCATTGTTGTAGAGTGAGGGAGAAAAGATGGGTGTAAGTTGAATGAGAGACTATTGAGGGTGAAGCTCAACCTCCACTCCTTTCTTCCATCCATTGTTCCCCTCTTGCTTCAGACTCTGCAGATTTTCCTCTATCACATTTTCCTCCATCCTTGCAGAAGGCCCGGTTCAGACTGTGCAGAAGGCCACATAAGTACAGGCTTGTGATGCTGACGTGTTAAAAAGGGATTTGTCATGCTTCTTTATACTCCTCATGCTACTCATAATTGGTCATGGTTGGCTGTCAGTTCATGCATTGGGTGGGGCACAACCTCTTGAGTCTTGCTTCCTCTTCCTCTAATGCCAATGAAGTCTAGGTAGTGATTTTTTGAGGCTAGAAGCTTTTGTTGGCAGGGTTGTAGCAGTAGACATAAGACCCTTCACATCCTGCTCGCCTAGTGAACTTCTGTACATGCTTTGATTTGGCCACATACAAAAGCAATGATGGGCAAAAAGCTCGCGCAGTTTTGAGGAGCTGTTGGATAGAGAACAAAGAAGCAGACATTGAAAAAATGGCATTGGTACTGTGTCTAGGCTAGGCAAGTTGCTGTTGTAACAAGGCTGGCCACTACTGCAGGGTGCCGAGACAGAGCTCTTACCACTGCCCAAACTACCGCGGTGCTGTGTCCAAGATGGCATTCCTATCCAGTGTTGCGTGCTTGACTTCTTTGAATGTTTCCCCCTCTCCTAAGTGACTATCATTGCTGATGGGGATATATATATATATAGAGAGAGAGAGAGAGGGAGAGAGAGAGAGAGAGAGAGAGAGAGTGTGTGTGTGTGTGTGTGTGTGTGTGTGTGTGTGTGTACATTCTTCCTTGCTTCTAGAGGCTGCTACCATGGCATCAAGGGCAAAGATTTTCTCTTTTCTACTCCATCTTATTCTTCTTCTTTCCCAGTCGGCTGGGTGTTGCAAGAGACAACTCTGCCTACTCTTTATCAGTTATTTCTTGCTTCCCCTCTTTCCAAAGTGAGCATGATGTTGTACAACATGGGGATGATGCAGTCACTGATTGACTTTGTGATGCCTCGTCTTTCTCCATCTCTTGCCAGTAGACCATTATGCTCCTCCTATTTCCTCTTAATCCCCTTCTTCCAGTTCTCCCCTTTTCTTCTTAATCTTTTTCCTCCCCTATCATTGCTTGATGCCTTCTACACAGACCTGCTATGGTGGCTGAGATCAAAACCTTTTTGTCCCTTCTCCTCACAAGAGGAAATATGCTCCCAGATATCCTTCCTGGTCACATCAAAACTAGCAGCTCCCTTCCTTGAAAAATGGGGTCTTTATATGGTATAAACCTGTCACGGAACCTTGATGAATGCAAGAGGCTCCTGACCTATCACATACTAGAACTCCAAGGCTGCCTTTTGCATCTAACATTCAATCCCGAAGCTTAAGATAGCATTGCGCTGAGCTTTCTCTAGTTTCCTTCCTTCCATGCTCTTTTGCTTCTTAATAGATTGCACTCCCTTTTGTTGTTCTTGTATCTTCTTCTTCCATTAACATTCCACTATCAAGCGTAGCCCTGCAAGTCTGAGATTGCAGCTCCGTCTCAAACTCTTCGATTGTGCCATAGAAACTATCGGTTAGCACACACCTGAATCTCCAACCACATCCTCCTAGTCAATTAGAGGTGAGGCTAGACCTAACGGCTTCTTTCTCCAGAGCTTAATACTTCAATCATGAGCATGGAGCACTATGAACCAGGTAGGATTGGCAAAGTGTAGTGGCATGTTCTAATATGCATCATGAACCAGGCAGGATTGGCAAAGTGTATTGGCTTGTTCTCATATGCATCACAAACAAGAACAAGAGCCAATACAGAGTGTTACTTGAATACTCACAAACATCCATAATTTAGGCCGCACATTTCTCGAATCAAAAAATAATAATAAATGGCAAATAAACTTCATGAAATCGGTATATACATTTAGGTTAGAGCACAAATAATAGAGAGAAAGTGCAGATCTAAACAGATTCTAATTTCTTATTGTCTTTCCAGAAAAGACATAGTCATGCTATCATAAATGAACAAGAGAAGCATAGAGTAGACAAGGACTCCTCTCTCTCCTCGACTTCCCCCAAGAATCTCTCTCACTTTCTTTATAATCCAGATATATTGATAAAGTAATTACAGCACACTAGGTGCAGCAGGTAACCCGCGACTTCAGGAGCTTCTTACAAAAGAGCTTAAAAATCCAGAACTTACTACTTTCAAACCTGACGACAGAGATCAGGTCGAGTCTCAAGGCATTGGTACAATCCATTGAAGTTTGCAATTCCTCCCAAAGGCCAAATCATTCCTCCTATGCCAGAGGAACTTAAGAGCGATTGCTGAAACTAAGAAGATTAGCTGCCACGAGCAGTCATCCAGGGTGCCAGAATCAGCAAATAACGCAACAACAAAACCAAAGTCAGATCTTGAGTTGGCTTCTCTGAGCCAATGCTCTACTTTTTTCCATACTGCAGCAGTGTGCATGCAATCCCAGAAGAGATGTTTATCCGATTCCTCTGCTCTCTTACACAGGGCATAGAGGACTAATCCGAAAATTCGAACTCAGTCGGGTGCGGAGAGGCAAAGACCTCAACATTAACCTCCACTTGAGCACATTCAGCGTGAAGGAAAGGGTCGCCTTCCACACATTCTTGAGCCTTCTCTCATATGATAGTGGAAGCGAAGGGACAATCCTTTCTCCATTTATCATGTACTTTCATGGCTATGGCCGGAGATGTAACAGTTAAATCCGAAGACTTCCTCACCTCCCCAGGGTCTTACCATTCGGGCCCATCAATGAGTGGAATGGCTTAGGAGGATTGATTGCTGTAGCTGTAGGCCAGTCATCCCTTCCATTGTTCAAGACTTCAACCAGCCATTGAGATTCCACCCTACTGAGGCTAAGATTGGCCGCAATCTCCCCTGGATCCTTCCACCTGTAATGCGAAGTGTCCTACAAGTCAGCCCATTTTGATAGGCCCTTGGAGCTGAGGTACTATGACAACCTTGGGTTCCGGTCAATCGAAGAGGAAGGGGGCTCATAGGCATAGGGCACAGTCTAGATGTTGAGGCTGAGTGAGGCTTTCCTGCAAAAGAGAGGGGGAGACACATTCATTTGTTGATTTCGTGAGTGAATTTGCTCATGTACTAGTCGAACCGCTGTTTGTTGGTGATCCCAACCCTAATAGAGACGCCAAGGTACCGGACGACCTCTCCAAGGCGGACAAGTTTAAAACCATATTGGAGTAACTACTCCTCTGGTTCCTTCCATGATAGGGAGATCAACTCTGTCTTGGCTTGGCTAATCTTGGAGGCTGATACACCGGCAAACTCCTGGTAGGTCGCCAAGAGGGTATCCACAGAGCCTTTCTCAACAGCAACCACTGTTGAGTTATCATCCGCGAAGAACTGAGGCGAGGCCACGCTGCCATGCGAGAGGGGGAGCGGTTTGATTGCTTGACTGAGAAATCCATCTTTCGGAGCAGCGGAGCAGTAATCAATGCAAACAACAAGGGGGAGAGGGGGGAACCCTACCAGATTAATCTTCCAGCTCAAAGGGCTTAGACAGTGGGCCATTGATGTTTACAATATAGCATATGCATTATTGGATGGCTGGAGCTTTGGCCAAAACCTTGTAAGAGAAGTTTAGAATGGTTAAGGGTCTCTAGTTGATCACCTTCATCTTGACGTGGGGGGGGAGGGTGTGATAAACCTGCACTCGTTACGCACTCAACACGGCACAAAAGGTAACACGATATGAGCTCAAGGTATACTCTTATATTATTCAATCCAAAAAGCGGGACAACATAGACACATCCCAGGACTACATCCTCATGACGCCTCACATAAGAGGGTTCACCACTGGGCATAGGGAATCACACGTAGAGTGGAAACAAGGCAGGGCTTTGAGTCACTACTACTCCCTATATAGGTGCAATCGGTAGCAACGGCATGGTATAGCTACAAAGCCCTTACACTCACCCCCGCTTACTCGATTGCTGACCTTAGCAATCTAAGGGTAGCGTTTGTTATTTGACTCATCCGGGGTCTTAACGCAGCTTTTCCTATCAAGCTGGTCAGTGTATGCCGGTCTAAGGGACCGCGGGGTCTTAACACAGTCTATGCTATCAGACTGGCCAGTGTCTGCTGCACTAGGACGTTGGGGCTTTTTATTTGCTGGAGTTATTTTTGATGATTGCTACCATGTGGGTCCACCCTCGACTCAATTACATTTGAGGAGTGGGGCACGTGTGGGTCTATGCTTGAGAACCGCATTATTTGTTGAAGTACTGGAAAGGCTCAAGGGTCGTTGGAAGGAGCTGGGGGGTTCTCCTCGAGCCAAAGGGCGAAGGCATCCTTTCCGCGTTCGCGGGCCTCCACTTCTGAGATCTAAGTGGCCTCCTTGAGTGGACACCCGCGCCACTTGGTGAGGTATTCGGGGAAGCCTCTTTGTTCCCGGCGTTGGAGGAATGCTTCTACTTCGAAGGGACCGTTGGAATAGAGCATTGGTACGCGCCGTCCCCATTGGTTGTCAGGAGAGAACCTGCGCAGAAGACGAGCATGAAATGCGTTATGAACACAAACACTGTTTGGCAAGTCCAGCTTGTAGGTGACTTCGTTCAACACTTGAGTGATTCGGTAGGGTCCATAGTAACAGTGATTAAACTTGGGGGTCATGTTTTTGGGAAGTGACATATCCTTAGAGCTCACTAGGACCATGTCTCCTTTGGCGAATAGTACAGCCTTTCTCTTTTTGTTTGCTTACTCTGTCATAGTGATCTTGCTCTGCTTTAGGTTTTGCTTAGTTGCTGCATTGCAGTCTCTCCATTTCTTCAAGAATTCCTCCGCATCTTGATCTTCCGCTTTGGCCGTTCCGGATGCTAAGGCCAATGGTGTAATGACTTCTTTTCATGTTGCTAACTCGAAGGGGGTGTACCCGGTTGCCGAGTGTATGGAGCTATTATAGTGGAATTCCAAAACATCAAGGTACAATGCCCAATCTTTCTGGTCCACTCGGGCATAGCTTCGAAGATAATCTTCGATGCCTTCGTTGACTCGTTCTGTCTGTCCATCTGTCTCTGGGTGGAAGGATGATGAGAATCTCAATTGTGTTTCCAGCGTCTTGAAAAGTTCATTCCACATGTCGCTCATGAATCTTCCATCTCTATCTGATACAATAGCCAACGGTAAGCTATGAAGTTTAAATACACGTGTGAAAAAGAGGCGTGCTACCTCCTTGGCATTCAGTGGTGGTTTGGCTGGGATGAAGTGAGCTTGTTTGGAAAAATAGTCCAATACTACAAAGATGATTGTGTACCCATGGGACTCAGGAAGTTCCACAATGAAGTCCATGCTGGTGACGTCCCAAGGGCGGCTGGGTACTAGTAATGGCTGTAGTAGACCTGCTGGTCTTGATCGTGGTGCTTTGACCATTTGGCAAGTGGGGCAAGTTTTGATGTAGTCTATTACTTCTTCCTTCATGTTTGGCCAGAAGAACTGCTTCCTGAGGGCCTCCAAGGTTTTGCTTTGCCCTTTGTGGCCTCCAATCTTGCCATCATGTATCTCATGCAGTATGAGTTTCTTCAACTCCACATTGTTGGGGATATACAATCTCTTGCCTAGAAAGAGGATACCTTCCTCTAAGGTGTACATTCCATGTGGGGTCTTCTCTGCTTCCACATCTTTGATTATCTTGTGCATTTCTTGGTCTTGCTCTAGGGCCTCTTTGACAAGTTCTATGAAGTTGCTGCTGACCACACTGACAGCTTTTAGGTCAACTTTTTGGGTCAATGCATCTGCTATCTTGTTAGTGGAGCCGGGCTTGTGTTTAATCTCCAGGTCGAATTCGGCTAGGAAGTCTAGCTAGCGGGCTTGCTTTACCGATAACTTGGGCTGAGATTGGAAGTATTTGAGGGAGATATTGTCGGTGAAGACGACTGTATGCTTGTCTTGAACATAATGCTTCCATTTTCTAAGGCAGTGTATGACTGCCAACATTTCCTTCTCATGCGTGCTCCACCTTGTTTCAGCACCGGTGAACTTCTTTGACTCATAAGCAATGGGGTGACCTTCCTGTACCAGGACACCTCCTATGCCATAGTCGGATGCATCTGTGGAAATTTCAAAGGGTTTAGTAAAGTTTGGCACCTTAAGGACAGGAGTTTGGCTCATACACTTCTTCATCTGCTCAAAGGCTTCCTGTTGCGCGTTCCCCCATGTACAAGGGTGATCTTCCTTGGTGAGGTGGGAGAGGGGGTAGTGATGAGGCTGTAATCTTTTATAAATCTTCGGCAAAACACTGTGAAGTCGAGGAACTCCCGCACTTCTCTTACATTCTTGAGTACAGGCCATCTTTGGACGGCTTCCACCTTCTTAGGATCCACTTTGATTCCATCTGCTCCTACAATAAAGCCTAAGAACTCCAACTCTTTCACTGCAAACTCACATTTTTCCGGCTTGGCATATAACTGATGCTGCCACAGTTTCTCAAAAACTCGGCGTAGGTGCTGCTTATGTTCTTCTAATGTTTTGCTGTAGACTAGAAGGTCATCTATGTAGATAATGACAAAGATATCTATCTCCGGTCTAAAGACTCCATCCATGAGGCCACAAAATGTGCTTGGCCCATTGCTTAGGCCGAATCCTAGTACTAACCACTCAAAACTACCATATCGGGTGCGGAATGCTGTTTTGGGGATATCTTCTTCGGCTATGCGGATTTGGTGGTATCCTGATCTAAGATCAATATGGCTAAAGTACTTGGCCCCGTGTAACCTATCTAAGAGATCTTCCACTAGGGGCATGGGGTATTTGTTTTTTATGGTGATTTTGTTAAGGGCCCTATAATCTACACAGAGTCTGAGTCCCCCATCCTTCTTCTTTACAAATAACACTGGGGCACCAAAGGGGGATTTGCTAGGGCGAATGAATCCTTGTTCTTCTAGTTCATGCAGTTGCTTCTTCAGTTCCATTAGTTCAGTGTGATTCATGCGATAGGGAGCTCGGACTGGTGGGGCAGACCCTACGATTAGCTCAATTTTGTGATCTACATCTCACCTGGGTGGTAGACCTTTGGGCAGCTCGGCTGGCATCACATCTTTGAACTCTTCCAGTATTTCTGCCACCTTTGTTTTCTTGTTTTGTTGTCTGGGTTTCTTGCCACTTTCTTCTTCTTCAATCGGTCGGATCATACATAGATAGACCATATCTCCTTGTTTGACTGATTTTTCGACTTGCTTGGCACTGCAAGTCATGATACGTGGCTTGATAACGGTCCCCTAGACCGGTACACTTCGGGTCTGGCCCTTTGGTTGGGTTGTAGTCTAATTCATTGTTTGGCATGATACTCCTGGCTTGTTCTCCTTCATTTGCACTTTGATTGGGGTTCTGCCATGCAGTTGCATTCTTTCACATGGTACTCTGACGCCTTCTCCTTGCATATCTAACATCATTTCATTTACACCTTTACCAAACACTGCAATGACATACTTGTCATAGAATTCCAATCCCAGTATCACTTCAAAATCATCCATGGGGATTACTAAGAAGTTGAGTTTCGCCTTCCACTTGTCAGCTGTTACTTGGACTGCAAAGACTTGTTTCACCTCCTTGGCTTCTCCTTGTGTGAATGTCACTGTTAATCCTTCTGGGGCCTTCGACAATTTTAATCCATGTTTTGCTGCGCACCCTGGTGTCATGAAGTTGTGTGTTGCTCCTGTGTCCACCATGATAGGTTGGTTGCCCTCGCCCACCCGGCCTTTGATGTATAGATGGTGGACTGTTGCTACTCTGGCTGCCATGCATTGGGGTCGGGCGCTAACTGACCCTACCCTTGGGTGGTCCATGCTTTCTTCACTCCCATTAGGGATTTCCTGGATTCGCGGTGGTTGTAGTTCTTCTCCTCCATATGCACTAGTTGCATTCACCCTTGATCCACTTGACGAAGCTGTATCTTCTATTGGGCATCTGTTTTGATAGTGTGGACCCCCACATTTGAAGCATTTGATTCCGACGGACTGGCCTGGGGGTCTCCACCATGACGTGTTTGATCCTGCCGGCCCATACGATGTACTAGGGGTTGGCCTGTAGTGATTGTTTCCCTATCTCCCTGCTGCTCCTCTTGGTACTAAGGCGGTTTGTGATACAGCCGTGGTAGTAGTGTTGTTTTGGCTCCTTGTATCTGTGAATGCCCCTCTCAGAGCATTGGGTCTCTGATTCCATGAGTTGTTGTTGTTGAAGGTGTTGTTGAAGTTGTTGTTGAACCTATTTTGATTCCTTTGTGTTGTTCTTCTGCCTTCCAGGTCCACCAGTCGTTCGGCCATTCTCATGGCTTCTGCTAAGCTTGTTGGCTCCTGTCTCTCCACATCTCTTCTAGCCCATTCTTGCATCCCAAATGAAAATCCATGTAGCTTAGTATCTGTATCCATGTTTGGTAGCTGCAGAATGATCTGCCTATATTTGTTGACATATTCTTTCATCTTTCCCTGTGTTTGCTTGAGGTTCCTCCATTCATCTCTCACTTTGAATTTCTCCAGCTTTGGAATAAAGTAGTCCTTCAGTTCTTCCTGGAGTTCTTCCCACGAACAGATTGTGTGGCCCTGCTCTTGTTCTAGCAAGTACCAACTGGCAGCGTCCTCCTCCAAGTAAATGGCTGCCACCTCCGCCTTCCTGTCTTCAGTAATTCGTGAATACTTTAAGTACATGTCCACCTCTACGATCCACTTCTTCAGAACCAAACCATCTCTCTCTCCCTTGTACTTGGTGGGTTGGGGCATCTTGAATTT
Source organism: Lygodium microphyllum (assembly GCF_053477565.2). Taxonomy (NCBI): domain Eukaryota; kingdom Viridiplantae; phylum Streptophyta; class Polypodiopsida; order Schizaeales; family Lygodiaceae; genus Lygodium; species Lygodium microphyllum. The sequence continues at coordinate 116,649,168 of NC_141142.1, read as the reverse complement.
TCCATAATCATCTTCTGAACTACTGCTATCTTCCTCTTCTTTGCGATGGTGCTTCTTCTCCTTCTTGTCTTTCTTTTTGCTTCCTAATTCTACTACTTTCTCCTTCTCCTTCCTTGTATCTTGCGCCTTCCTAGATGTCTCCTCTCTACCCGTTCTATCCATCTCCTCTTGCATTCTGTGTCTTTTCTCCTCTTCTTATTGTTGAATCACCCATTCTCTATAGCCCTACTCTACTTCTAGTTTTTTCCTCCTTTCTTCCTCCTCTTCTTTCATCTGCATGTTCCTCCATATTGATTCTAGCATGCCCGACATACCATCTAACTGTCTTTCTAGTCCGTCCACTTTCTCCTCTTGGGCCACTCTCCATTCTTGTCCCCTACTCTTCTTCCTCTCCTCCAGTGTTGGGAGGGTGATGTTCTCCCTTTCGTCCTCCATGTGGTTGGTGGTGGTGTCGACGCGGGGAAGCTGCGTTTCGCCTGTGCTGGTGTGGGTCATACCGCGGGGAAGCCATGTCACGTCTTCAGACGGTGGGATGTGTTCTCTCTTTTGTCCTCCATGTGGTTGGTGGTGGTGTCGACGCGGGGAAGCCGCGTTTCGCCTGTGGTGGTGTGGGTTGTACCGCGGGGAAGCCGCGTCACGTCTTCAGACGGTGGGATGTCGCGGTTGGGGCGTCACGCCGGGGCGACGCGTCGGGGGGGCATCGCGACGTGGGGCGACACGACGCGGGGCGTCGCGCTGTGGGTTGTTAAGACTTCGATCTCTTTGGGGCACTGGATCTTTCCTCCTGCTTCTGTGAGCACTCCTTCACTCCGAGCAAGAGTTGCTCTGATACCAAGTGTGATAAACCTGCACTCGTTACGCACTCAACACGGCACAGAAAGGTAACACGATATGAGCTCAAGGTATACTCTTGTATTATTCAATCCAAAAAGCGGGACAACATAGGCACATCCCAGGACTACACCCTCGTGATGCTGCACATAAGAGGGTTCACCACTGGGCATAGGGAATCACACGTAGAGTGGAAACAAGGTAGGGCTTTGAGTCACTACTACTCCCTATATAGGTGCAATCGGTAGCAACGGCATGGTGTAGCTACAAAGCCCTTACAGGGGGAGGGTTTAGGAATGAGGTTGACCATAACTGTATTGAAGGAACAAAGAAGGGATCTAGATCTTCTAACATAGCTCAACATGGAGAGGACGTCATCAGCACAAACATCCCAAAGCTTTTGGAAAAATTCCACCAAGAGGCCATTAGGCCCTGGCGACTTTCCAAGCTTCATCTTCATCACTACCATTTTAATTTCCTCGACCATAAAGGGTCGCTCAAGAAGCAAAGCCTCATTGGCAAGAATTAGGTGACAAGCTTCAGTAAAGAAGTCTTGGATGCGAGCATCATAGTTGGGGATGTTGGAGGGCTCTCTGTTGTGACTATGCCTGCAAGTTGTGCCTTAAAGGTGCTTGATTGAACTATTCTTCCAAGCACTAAAAGCTAGGCAACAAAAAGAGAAGACTCTTTGACTTTCCTCAAGGTGTATATAATAATGTGATCCTTCTCACCTTAGCCTAATATGGAGATAACTCGAAGCCTCCTAAGGGTACATGCATATGGCAAATACAACATAAAATATATAGTGCATTTTGGTGTAATGTCCCCCTATTACTTAGTTTATTTTAATAAACAATGTGTGTATACATTCAAAATAAAATTGATTTATGTTACACATTTTTTAAAAAAATTATGAAACTAGCTCTACTCATGAAGATAATTGCTATTATTAATAAGGTATTATATGCCAGTTTATAGAAGAATAACTTGGGAAACCCTCCCAAGACTAGCTTATTAAGACTATGTTTGTAGTATAGAATAACAAAAAGAACTAGCCTCCTAGTGGATAGTCACTTGGCAGTTAACTGCACTTGGGTGATGATGCTGCCGGGATGGGTGACCTCCCAGGAAGATTTTCCTACAAGCTAGTGGGAGCTTCTCACATGCAGCCAATGGCACCAACAAAGGCTTCGTAGCTCGTTGCCAAGTATGCCAAGGTCTATGTCTTGGTTGTTGCCTTAGTTGTGCACCTTAGAGTGACGCCCACGTTGCATGCAGTAGTGCAATGCTCGCCCATATATTCGCGCTATTAAAAAGGAGCCCCTCCTTGATGTTCCAAAAAATGCTAAAAGAAAGCATCCCCTCTTTATCATCAATGACATCATTAAAAAACGCTAAAAAGCAAACGTCCTCTTCCCCTCCCCCCACTTGCTATATAAACAAAGGTAAAGTGTCACGTCGGGAACACACAACGATCCATGCAGAAGTCTCTCTACTACTAATGATGCAACAAAGCTCTATTGCAACCAGCCTCTCTCTCTCTCTCTCTCTCTCTCTCTCTCTCTCTCTCTCTCTCTCTCTCTCTCTCTCTCTCTCTCTCTCTCTCTCTCTCTCTCTACCCCTACGCAGAAGCGCATCCGACCCATCAAGCTTCTTCCATGGCTCCCAAGAGACATCGAGATGCAAAGCAAAGTCACGCTCAGAAAGCTCCCCAACACAAGGAAGTGGTCGTCACTGTGTTGAGGGAACTCAACACGATGTTGAAGCACAAGTGGAAGTTAATCCCCAACCCATTGAAACCGAAGAACCAGTCATCCCACAACAAATCAAGGTTGCGGCTATAACACATAATCACGATGGGTGACCAAATGGAGATAATCAGGTTAATACAAAAGAAAAGAATCACGATTAGTTAAAACTTACTTAGACTTGTAAAAGCATGTTAGTATTCTCAAATGCTCTTTAGGAAGGAACATGGAAATTGATAAAGGGGATAGATTATATGCATCGCATTGACAACTGTGTTAAAATGTCTTATGGTTATGACTATTTTTGGACTTGTGAATGATGAGTTATGGCTCTTATGATTCCGCGCTTGCATAGACGGATGAGTTGTGGATTGTGGTGGTTCAGGACATTGGGATCCCCAACCCAATGCTCCTTAACACTCTATGGAGTGTGAAAAAACTCACCTGCAGGTGGGGATCCTATGCTCCCAAGGAAGGTAGGTGTTTTTGATTTTGATCACTCGAGCACCTGAGAGGGCAAAGGACGGAGTGGTAAGTGCCCCTGTTATGTAGGATGGCTCCGGAGGCTCAAGGAAGCTTAGAGGGGCTTTGAGCCAATAAATTCCCTGTTGACCGTGGATGGAGTGCGATCACATATAGCCCAATCGCGAGGGATTGGAAGGTCCTATCCTAGGCTAGGCGGTGTCTTTTTGTGGAAAGATGGTTTTGTACCACTCTGCGGAGTGATTGTGAAATAAAGTATCTAATTTTCGAATTGTTTGTTTTGTGCTAAAGATCAAGTTTAACGAACCTAGTTTAACGAAGTAATAAAAGGAAGTTGATTTTATATGTCCAAACAGTGTGGTATTATGCTTTATTAATTAGAAAGCAAATCCCATCGAGAAAAGTGGGAGGCTTAGATCCTGACGATCAGACGCCTATGGCTGGGTGGACCCGATAAGTCGAGTAACTTTCCACCAACATTAGATAGAGCTAATTAAATTGTGACCCGCCCAATATCGATATGATTAGTTACTAGGTTTAACACCGTTTTAGGGGGCCAGAGCTGAGACTTTACCTTATGGGTAGGGAGATCGAGTTACACTCTTCCTTGTATCTCACTCTCTTTGAACCAAGTGCGGTATTAACCTCACTCCTACCTTTGATTGATTACAAAGTGGTCTTTCTTAGGTGGATGTTAGATTGTTGTTAGGGGTGACTTGTCCACGCTTCCCTTGTGAAGTAGAACCTTGATTCCCATGCTCAACTAAGTCCAAGGTTTCCCATGGGGAGATGGGATGGTGATGTCCATGGATATGAATTTCAATTGATTACTAGAGGACTCATCTAGGTTTGTTGGAGGAGGCACCTCACATTTGGGCACCAGCATCCATCTTGTCTCTATAATGTGGAGAATGCAAGTCTACTACACCCTTTGGATCTCTTTTCTTTATTTCATTGATGGTGAATGATGGAGGAAGCTTAGATGGTTCAAAGCTAGACTACAAGCTAACTAGGAGAGAGATAATAAAGTTGTAGGTGAGTTAAGCTCTTGAAAGAATAAGAATCTCCATCCATATCGCATAATTAAGCTCTCATAGAACCTAGTAGGTTTTAAGCTACAAATCCTCGTCCATCAATAATGCACTAAATTCCTCAAATGTCAATGCTTGGGGCCTCACTTGAGTATTAAGGACTATTACTAGTCCACCAACTTTGGTGGACAAGTCTATATATCTTATCAAGCTAGCTCCTTATTTGAGTATTAAGGGATATTACTAGTCCATCAACTTTGGTGGACAAGTCTAAAGATCTTATCAAGCTAGCTTCTTACTAATCTTTTATACCCTAGTGCTAATCATATGATTGTACAAATTCTTGGTCCGATGATGTGCCAAACCACCTCTAGATGTAAGCATTACTTCTTTATATTATTGAAGCCCTTTCCTCTCTTGTACTCTTTAATATCCTTAGATCCTTCATGCTGTAATTTCATGTAAGTTCACACAATAACATAGCAAATAGAATCAAAGCAAAGAATAAAGAGTACATAGTAAACTAGAGTAGAACTAAGATTTCTTTAATTGCAAACAAAGTGATTAAAGGATGTATTAGTCCACCCATATGCTTCCACAATGATACTTAGATGGAGATCTAGACTAATTCTAGGTGAAGAGATTAAGGCTTTTCTAATGAATTCTAACTCAGTGAACAAATGATAATGGTATGAGAGGGTCTTCTTTTTACAACCCACGAAGGTGGTCAACCAATTTGACTGACACGTCATATATGAACATGAACATTCACTAGTTTGGCAATAATGTTCTAAGAAATATTCTCTTTACTATCTCATTGGGGATGTTGTCCTCAAAACCTTACTAAGGGGGTGCCCCTCTACTAGGACCTCCCAACTAGGGGTCACTTTTGCATCCCTTGAGACTAAAATAGGAAACCATGATAGCTCCTATTTCCTGTAACTCAATGTTTTGTGTCTCAAGTTTTAATTAGCTTAGCTGCTCTATCTCACCAATAGTTAGACCCACATAGGTCACCTTTTTGCCATAAGGTCACATAGTCCTCATCTAAAATATAATATGGATTCCCCTTGTAATGAGGCTTTGACACCATGGATCATTGGTAGCACTTTCCTTGTGGGTATATCTAGCATCTGCTTCATCAAAAGCAAAGTTGAAGTATTGGATAAGTTTAAGGAGTTCAAGAATATATCTAAGAATCATTTAGGCAAGAGAATCCAAACCCTTAAAACAAACAATCTAGGTGAGTACATGCTTCGAAAACTTTTTTAAATGGAAATGGTAGTATACAGAAACTTATAAATCTAAGAACATCTCAGTGAAAAGGTGTCAGAGAAAAACAATGGTGGATTATGCAAACGCTATGCTTGTTAGAAAGGCCCTTTCTAATATGTATTGGGCTAAAGTAGTTAATAAAGTAGTCTCCTTGGTAATATATTACTTGAATCCTTACATTGTAAGACTCCATATGGGTTATTTGATAAAATGCAACTTGATTTTCAACACTTGAGAGAGTCTAAATGTAAATGATATGCAACCTGAATTATTTGAGTTATTTGATAAAAGGCAACTTGAATTTCAGCACTTGAGAGAGTCTAAGTATTATTTGAGCTATTTGATAAAAGGCAACCTGAATTTTAGCACTTGAGAGAATCTAAATATAATGATATGTTAATATTCCTTAGGGAGGCACAAATAAAGTAGCAAATCAAAGTAACAAAATGTATATCTATTGGCTATAGTGAACCTAAAAAAGCTTCTAGGTTCTATTGTTCATAAAGAAAAATAGCTTTTGATCAAGATCGATGTCTTTTCTACTAATGAAGGAAAAGTCATTTAACTCAAGGATGATAATGGCTTAAAAATAAGGTCATGAAGCTCCTAGCTTGCATGGAATTCTTCTTACATCCATTTTTAAAGAAGACGTGATCAACAAGACATAATGACATGATGTAATGGATGAAGATTATGCACTTTCATGAAAAATAACACATAGAAACTTGTGGATTTATGTAAAATAAAGGATGCAATTGGATGCAACTAGATACAAACTATAGTGCAACCCCGA